>NW_026020470.1:1555209-1923343 GCF_900185275.1 Solanum verrucosum
GACCTAAAGGGGTTTACTTACCATGGGTGGGGTTTATGAGGTCTTATCCATGCATCGCACAAGTAGACTTCGAGGGTGTGTATGAAGTGTTTCTCTTATGCTATGATGACCTATATGAGCTATGTTTTTGAGTTATGTTTTCCAACTATTTCTATGATTATGTTCAAACTTGGCATATAACATGATTTATAATGAAATATCCCTTTTTAGCATGTTTTCAAGGTTTTTATGCATGGCTGTCATAGTTAGTGCATTTTTGTACTAACCCATGCTTTTCCTACATTTTCCCAAGTGTAGGGTAATGAGTCTTGGATTTGGACTCATTTAGGGCTTTGTTTATATAGATTTAGTGTCCTCAAATATTTAATTTGTTCAAATAACTGATGTTAAATCCTTGATTTTCAGGTATATGGATTGAGGAACAAAGCAAGGACATTAACATGCAAAAAGGAACAAAACAAGCTGAAGAAATGAAGAAAGGTGAGCCTTAGGATCGCCAAGACCACTCGACGTGTCGCCGAGTGGCTTATCAGACTGCCTAAAATTCCAGTGTGCCAAGCCCTAAAGGAAGAAACCAAATTGGCGATGAAAGGGAGCATTCGGCGCATCGCTGAGCAGTTCTGTGAAGTAAAGCTAGATCACCCAAAGTTAAAGGTGATTCTCGCCAAGAGGTTCGATGAGCCTGACTTATTTTACCGACTGCCCCTTCGTGGCTTATTTTTGGTAACTATAAATAAGATTTTGAACATTTAGTTTAGTATCTTTTGACTAGAAAATTTTATATTTGGGAACTTATAATCTTATCGATTTTTGGTAACTTAGAACTATTCTCTATTGTTTTTCCTTAGCTTTGAAGGATTGAAGAGATTCACTTTTGTGAAATTGGAGGTGGGTCTTTGAGATTCATCAAATTGGAGCATTGTAAGGATGAAATCACTCTTATCCAGTTGATGGATAATCAATTTGGTAACTATTTTTTTTATATTTTTATAATGTCTAGCTAAAACCCCAATTCTTGGGGTGTGATCTTATGTTTATATTTGCCTATACTCGATCCCATCCCAAGAATCCTTCTCATTATTATTAATTCCTAGTGTTTGTGACTGTTTGTAGTTGACAATTTCAAACCAAAATCCCCCCATCTGACATTCGTGTCACCCCTTTCATTTTATTATGTCTTTAATTTACAATTTCTATTCCTATGGCTCATTTGACCACATTTGTACTTCTTGATCGAATTTGAAACACGTACTGCTCCTTTTGGGATTCGACCCCAACTCATTTAGTTGGGTTTTATACTGATTTACGATCGTTGACACCTAAAATTGGATGAGGTGTGTTTGAAACGTTAAATCAAAATGGCGCCGCTCCCGGGGGTGGTGTTGTTTAAATTTCTTTTGGTGAAGTTGAATTGTGTTCTTTTTAGCCATTGTTGAATCTACTTACTTTTAGTTTTGGTTTTGTATTGCTTGTGTTAAAACAGAGGAGGAAATGAGCGTCAACGGGAGTAATGATAGCCAAGTGGGCCACCAAGAAGACATCGGGAATCTCAATGATGTAAATGATCCAAATGTCAATAACCCAAATCTAGTGGGTGGAGTTGGTGCCATTCGTTTACCTCCGGCTGAAGGAAACGTTGAGTTTCCCATTACAAGCACTATGTTGCAGCTCTTACAACAGAAATGCTTGTTTGGTGGGCTGGCACATGAGGATCCCCATGAGCATATAAGGAATTTTGTTGATGTTTGTGGACCATTCTCCTTTAAGAACATATCTCAGGAATCGGTTCGGTTGAGGCTGTTCCCATTTTCTCTAATTGGAGAAGAATGCAAGTGGTTGGGAGAGTTTCCAAGAGATTCTATCACTTCTTGGATGAAGCTGATCTCAATGTTTCAAGTGAGATTCTTTTCCCCATTATAGATGATAATACTAAGGGATAATATTCAAAGTTTCAAGTGATTGAAGGGTGAGCGAATCCATGAGACGTGGATGAGGTTTAAGAAACTGGTGCTGCAGTGCCCTACCTATGGACTTCCAGATAAGGTTCTGCTGGAAGTTTTCTATAGAGGTCTTGATTTGGTAAACAGAGGAGTGGTTAACCAACTTTCTTTGGGTGGAATAATGCAACAACCATATGCATTAGCGTCCCAACTCCTTGATTGCTTGACCAAGAGAACTAGGGCATGCCACATTTGCGAAGGCCAAGTTTCTCCTTTCGCTTGTAAATTGAAAAAAGAACTGGTCATAAAGGATCAAGAGAGAGACCAGAACTTGGCCAAAACGATGACCCAACTGGATGCCTTAGCCAAAAATGTCATGGAATTTGAAGCGCTATACAATAAGGAGGTACACCTCCCAGCAAATCAAGGAGGAAATTATCATGCCAAAACCTCAAGGTTGGGAGATAACAAATGATGGAGTAGAGAAGGGGAGAAGGATAGGTATGTTCCTCCCCATGAGCGTAAAAAACCTAAGGACTCTAAGTGCTGCTGGTCTGATAATATGCTCATACACATTCTCAGTAAAGTCGAAGAATCAAACAACGTGTGGAAAGAAATAAAAAAGGATGTATCGACTCTCCATCAGATGGTGACTTCTCATTCCATTGCTATCAAGCGGCTGGAAAATCAAGTGGGTCAGCTTTCATTGCATTTAAACCTAAGACAACAAGGGGGATTGCCTAGTGATACTATGGCAAATCCCAAGAATGAAGCTTGAATGGGTACTTGAGTCAAGCCACGACGTTAACTAAGACGCTTTTTGGGAGGCAAGCCAAGTTTTTATTGCTTTGTGTTTGCTTTTGGAATAACGGGTGTTGATTGTGCAGGTTGAAAAGTGGAATGTATTGAAAAGTACAGGTTGGCGAGCCAAGAGTCTAGTCGGCGACTCGCCAAAGAGGTCAGCTTGCCCAACTTGGACCGCCGTTGGACTCACAAAAATAGCAGGTGCGAGTCTGTAAAACTCGGTAGGTCTAGGGACGAATTAGCGACTTACCGAAAAGGTCGACGAACTCGATTTTGTCCGCCTTTTGGACCCCCAAATTAACTGGAGGTCCTACAAAACTCGGTGAGGTAAGTCACCACTCAACGGACGTCGAGTAGTTTAGTGAGGACGACTAATACCGCCGAAAGGGATGCGAACTAAAAGGTTTTAAAAGGTCAAACGATTTAAACTTTCAAAAATCTTTCCTATTCCCTCATTTTAGCCTCGTACTCTATCACCCGAACTCTAGACTTTTCATACTTTCCCTATTTTTGTTACTTTTTTTCCTTGATCTCGTGTTTGGATTTGGATTTCATTGTTGCCTAGCATTACAAATTCTTCATTCGACATTAAAGGTTGGTTTTCCGAATCCCGAACTTTAGTTTAAAGTTGAACTGAAATGCATGTGATAATTTTGTCTGGATGTGTGTTGGGCCTGTGTTGAATAGTATTTAATATGTTATTGTGCCTGTGTTTAGTTTTGAAATGGCGCCTTTGTGCTAAATTGTTGATTTCCTGAGTTTTATGCTTTAAAATTAATCATAAATTTTGGGTTGCGGTAAATGTTTGTTGGGTCTAGTTGGGTGAAGTCTGAGTTATCTCGAATTGCGCTAAATGATGTACTTTGCCCAATGATAGAGCGTTTGACGTCATTCTTAAGGGTAAAAGTCGTCAAATGACCAATTTTGGCCAAATCAGGGGAAGTCTGAGTACCCCGATAGCATGGGTGTTATGAGTCTTTGCTTAATTGCATAAGTGTGTGGTTTGATTTTGATCTCGGGGGTTGCAGACTTGAATTTGGGAAACGTGGTTGAAATTTGGCACGTTGGGCGATTCAACAAGCTGGGTCGAGCTCGCCGAACTGTTCAGCGGTTCGCCAACGTCCCCCTTGATTGCTTTTAATTTCGTGATTTGGCTAGATTATAGTCTTTAACTTTCGGCGGGAAGCCTGAGCTAGATGTGTTCACTCGGTGACTCGCCAAAAGTTTCCATTGATCGCCCTTTGTGCTCCCCTAACCCCTAAAATACATTGTAACTTTCAACGGGCTAGTCTGAGCTCGCCGAGTGATATCGGCGATTCACCGAAAAGTCCTGCATATCGCCGATCTATCAGTTTTTCTGGGAAATATTCAAGCCAATACTTTCGGCGAGCCCGATCTGGCTTACCAAAGTGACTCGGTGACTCACCGATTGGTTCGGCGAGTCTTTCTGCACCTAAATTTTGGGATTTTTCTTTAGTATTTTCTAACTCTTCCCGATGTGTTTTGCAGATATGGCTAGGACCAACTGGGAAGAGAGTGGAATGCCGCCCTGCAAATGAGCACGACTATCGTAATGAATGAGGAAGCAGCTGCTTCCAACAAAAAGGGAAAGAAAGCACCTCTAAAGAGATCGGAGCACAACTACGGAAGTGATGGGGATTCCTTTACTTCTTAGGTATCACTCTCCGAGCCTAATGATGACCAACCACTACAGTCCCGACGAACAGAGATTCGTGCCTAAGCTCGTCAAGGTCTATTTTGGACCCCGGAGTCTTCCCCACCTACTGATAAGACAGTGCCAGCTCCGGCACAAATGATGGTTCCAGCACCACCAGTTCAGGGTCGTCCTCCCCGGCTACTCAATAGGCTAAAGGCGGAGGGACTGAGGACCATTCTGGAAGAGAAGATATTGTCCACGGACGGTGTAGTGGACATGTACCCTCTTGTGTGGGACACTCTACGGTTCCACAGATTCGACATTTTCACCAGGCCCTGAGGCCCATACATCCCTACATGGGTCAGAGAGTTCTATATCGCCTATGGTGATTTAGTGCCCAAGGGAAAGAAAAAGGCCATCACCTTCAGACCAGTGGCATCTGTAGTGGTACGGGAGAGAAAAGTGGGATGAAACAACAATCATATCAATGTCGTTCTTGATAAAGCTTCAGGATTTGAGCATGAGTACGAGAGCTTGGCCACATCACAGAGTCTGGATGACCTAAAGGGCTGGCTTGCCCCCCTCATTTTAGACACCACCCCGAGGTGGATTGAGGCATGAGCTCGATTGAGAAGAAGGACTTGAACATCACCGCTCGGTATTGGTTTGGGTTCATTAGCAACTCCATCATGCCTTCACAAAATGAGTCAATCCTACACCACCCAAAGACGGCTTGTAGCGGATCACTTATAGCCCAAAAGAGAATAAATTTTGGGCTAATTATAGAGCAGGAGATGGCCATGAGGGCCAAATACCTCTAGGCATCCCTGCCATTCCCAGTACTAATCACAGATCTATGTTGACGGGCTAGAGTTTCTCGTGACGAGACGAGGGACATTGAGGTCACATCTACATGATCCATAGATATCCGATGCATAGAGGTTGAGTACACACATGATGAGACAAATAAGAGAAGAGCAACTCCAGTGGATGCTTCCTCAGAGATTGATGTTGAGTCCATACCTCAGAGGGATCTTTTCCTACTCCGGCCTCTGGGCCTTCAGGTACACCGACTTCCAATCCTTCCTAAGCCTTAGGTTCTTCTTCTGCCTCCCAGCCTACTAGGATCACTCAGGCTATGCTCCTCAATATAGGGCACCTAGCCCACTCTACCGATGTGCGGGCTTCCCGGCTAGAGGCCAGGATTCACACTCTCGAGCTGAACCCAGGACAACCCAATACCCTCAGAACATCAATAAAACACCTTAGTTCTAAAACCTATCTCTCGAGCAAGCCAAGAACACAAAGGTAGAATCACATTATTTTTACTGGAATTCCTAAATCAACCCACAATAAATGATTGAACTCACTTTTAAATAGCAATTAAACTAACAATTAGAAACACCTATAAGCTTAAGCAACCCATAATCATATAATCATACCCCAAAAATTGGGGTTTTAGCTAGTCATCATAAAAAGGTAAAAATTGTTATCAAATTGAGTTTCCATCAACTGGGTAAGATTGATTTCATCTTTACAATGTTTGAATTCAAAGAATATCAAAGACCCACTTCTAATTTCTCAAAAGTGAAAAACATCAATTCTTCAAAGCTTAGGAAAAACTAGAGAAAACTGTCTCTTAAACTCTAAGATTTGAAAAATGATATGCATTCAGACAAGATACTAAAGTAAATGTTCAAAATGTATTTATAGTCGCCAAAAATGTGCTGCGAAGAGTCACTCGGCGAAGTAAGTTGGGCTCGCCGAACCACTCAGCGATCTGTCCTTTGGTTATTTCATCACCCTTCTGCCTTTGCCTTCAGCAACCTCAAGGTCTGTAACTTTGGGCGATCTAACTCTGCATCGCGGAACCACTCGACGATCCACTAACTATTCCTTTCTCTCATCAACTTGATTTCTTCCCTCAGTTATTGGCACACCAACTTTAGGCGGTCAGATGGCGACTCGGCGACTCGCCAAATGCACTTGGCGATCACCAGGCTCTCTTTTCTTCATTCTTTCAGCTCGCTTTGTTCCTTTTTGCAACTTAGTGTCCATTTTTTGCTCCTCAATCCAAAATCCTAAAAATTAAGGATTTAACATCAGTTATTGGCACAAAATAAGCATTTGAGGACACTAAACCTATAGAAATAAATCCCTAAATGAGTCCAAATCTTAGACTCATCAACACCCCCAACTTAAACTTTTGCTTGTCCTCAAGTAAAACTCTAGTTCAACAGTTCACAAAGGATGTCTCAAATGATGCTACAAAAGACTCAATCATGAATACAAACAACAAGACTCAACTTACTCATACAAGGATCAATTGTGCACTCAAAGATTCAAGATGTGACTCACCATTATCAAAGACTCTCAAGTTCACAATATTTGCTTCAAATGCAAGTTCAAGCTCAACAAAGGTACTCAAATGCCCTTACAAAAAGATGGTTCCATATTCACACACAATGGTTTAACACTTAATAGCTCCGAACTCACAAACAACTCTCACAATAAAAAAGATGAACACATGCATGAATTTATCCATAGGTTTGCCCTTATTTTCTAGCCAACACTTGTTTCAGCTCACTCAAGATTAGAAAGGTCTTTTCAAGGCTTGTAATGGGGCTGAGTGTAAAGGTATGGTCATTTAGGCTCACTGACTGCTATCCTCATGAAATGTGGTATGAACAACTTTCCTTTATTTTCATCAACATTTTCATTTATGCTCAAAAGTCACCCTATTATTCATTTCTCATGGAATACCGGACACCCCATTTCTTTTGCAATTTTCACAACTTTTTTCCACAACTTTTTCATTCTTTTTATTTTCTTTCTTCTTTTCTTTTCTCTTTTTTTATTTTTATGGAGGGGTTCCATGTTTTTCAAGTCCATGGGTCAAAGGGGAACTTCTTTGCACTTTTTGATTTTCTTTCTCTTTTCACCACACCCCTAACTTATGCTTTTGGCCTAAGTTGGCTATTCAAACACACCACATTTCATGAGGATTATGGGTGAATGGATAAAGAGAGGTCTCATTTGCTCAAGTTTCTTCCAAGAAAAGTGCAAGGCTCAAATGGGTTCAACAAAGTTCACACACTCACAAGGTTGTCCACAAAAGAGGTATATTGTCAAACTGTTTCACTCTTCAAAATTGTTGCCTAAGATCATTTCAAGAGTTTGCATCACTTAGTCAACCAGACCTATGGGGAAAATTCTAGGTGTCATCACACAAGGTTCATGGTAAGCTCATCACACAAGGCATTGGCACTAATATCAAACAAGGCATTGGCACTAATATCAAACAAGACTCCGCACTTTCGCTAGTGTGCAATGTTCATCACAAAAGACTCAATTCGATAATCGGTTAGTTACAACGAGATGCAAAAAGTTCACATATTGTCTATGCAACTTCATTTGGCCTCATCGTAACTGCACATTCAGTTTTGTTCGATTAAGAGCACTACTCAAGTCATCGGTATTGATCATAATCAATACTCAAATTTGCACAAAAACAGCCACAATCAGCACAACAAGAGGTGGCAATTTTTTTTAGAAGGGTCAAAAACCATTTACATTTAAAACAAGGAGCCATAAGCTCAAACATCCACAAAACAATGTCAAAACATAATTTACAGCACAAAGACCTAATATATATATATATATATATATAAGTAATCAGAAGAGGTAGGTATGGAAATACCTCACCCCACCACAAATAAGAGCAATTTGTCCTCAAATGCAACAAAATACTAAAAAGTGAATAAAACGACAAAGAGGGAGGTAAAAAGAGGTCCTGTCTACACAATCGCTTCATCTGTCAGGGTATCAGTGCCCGATGTCACATCAGCACTTCTAACACCACTAGGGTCAGCCATGGGTGTGTCTGCCAAATAAATCTGCATAGTTGAATCTACCATGGCCTCCTCAATCTATGTAAGGCCCTCATAAGAAGCCTCCTCATCAACACCAAACTGCTCCTCATCAGTCTCAGCCTTAGAATCTACAACATCTACCTCCCCAACTTGAACCTCATCTCTGGTGGTAGCCGAAAACACATCTGTATCAGCAGGCATATCGGGGATCTCCACAGTCCCAAAAATCATTGACATGTCAATGGACTTTAGCTGGTCCATATCCTTCCTCAGCTCAACAATAACGGCCTTTAGAGCCATCACCTCCTAAATGGTCCCTTGGCCGCGCTCGCACACCGCTATTCTTGCTGCAAGGGCATCAATAATCAAACTCAGGGGTGTCACAACATCAACAAGGGCCCTATCGATCATGCTAGGAATGGTGACCTCAAGCCCGGAAGAGCACCTATCAGCAGAATGGGCTAGCTACCCCATCCATAGTAATGCAGCTTGGGTGAGTGGCGGTCGGGAAGTAGCATCAGTAGAGGCACCAGACCTAGGAGGCAAGGGAGCTGTCGGGGAACTAGGCGTCATGGGAGGGGCAGTGCTAGATACACCTAAAGGCCTAGGGGCCGGAGTAGGCAAAGGTGCCTCTGCATGTAATGCATCAGTATCCACAACCGGGGATGTGTCCATCAGGGCTGCCTTTTTCTTTTTTGCCTCATCCTTCAAGTACTCCGCCTCTATCCTCCGAATATCGGTAGAAGATGTGGGAATCACTTCAACATTCTTCTTCTCCTCTTGAGGCACCCGAGCTGGTCTGCACAACTCGGTGATCAACACCAAAAAAGGTAGAGAGGTTTGGCACTGCTTGGCGCTCTTGGCCATCTCCTGTGAAATGATCACACCCAAGTTGGTGCGCTTCCATGAAAGGATAGACCCAAGAAATGCCGCCTTTGTGTGGTGGAGAATAGATTCAGTCTGGGATGGCATGATAGTGCTGTTGATAAAGCCAAACTAGTACCTCACTGCTACGTTGAGGTCCTTCTTCTCTATGGGCATTCTAGCCTCCAACCACCGAGGGGAACTATCAGATATCATAGGGGCCAACCACGCTTTCAGATTCTCCAGTGACTTTGTGTTTATCATGTACTGATAGTCGTCTGCAATGTTGTAAGTGCATTCCAACACAACATTTATATTAGTGCTGTCACATTTCACCTTCTTGCCCCGGACGATCACATAATCCATCGGCTTGAATGCAACAATGTTTTTCTTTCCCTGTGGCACCAAGACTCCGTATGCAGTATAGATTTCCCGAACCCAACTGGGAATATAGGAACCTTGGGGTTTAGTGAAGATCTTAAAATTATGGGACTTTATTGTGTGCCATATCTCGGGGTATCTGTTTATCACCCAATCAGTAGAAAACCTCTTCTCCCCAATGATGGTCCTTTCTGCAAATCGCCGATAGCTTTCGGTGAGCATAGACAAGCCCGCTGAAAGTTACAGTGTATTTTAGGGGTTAGGGGCGCAGAAAGGGCGATCAAAGAAGACTTTTGGTGAGTCGTCGAGTGCACTCGGCGAACTCAGGTTTCTCGCCGAAAGTTACAGAACCAAAACTTAACAATTGCACGAATTTAAAAGCTATAAAGGGGGATTTTGTGAACCGCCGAGTGGTTCGGCGAGCTCGACTCAGCTCGCCAAACTTCCCAACGTGCCTACTTTCTACCCTGACTTCCAAAATCAACCCCGTAGCCCCCGAAAACAAAATCAAAGCATACACATACTTAATTACGCTCAGAACCATAAGAATCATGCCACCGGGGTACTCAGACTTCCCCCGGTTTGGCCAAAATTTTCCATTTGATGACTTTAGACCTTCAGAATGAAATCAAACGCTCCATCATGGGCAAAACACGTCATTTAGCGCAATTATGGGTTATTCAAACTTCACCCGACTAGACTCAATAACAATTAAGCACAACCTAATAATTTAGATCAATTTTAAAGCATGAAAATTGGGAAATTAACAATTAAGCAATTTAGACATGATTCTGAAATTAAAATCGGTAAACAAGCACACAAATACGGATTCAGAGAGGATCAACACACTTCAAAACAATTTATAACATTTCAATAGAGTTTAACTGTTATTTAAGAGTTTTGGGGTTTGGAAAATCAACCTTTAATGCCGAATATACGATTTGAAATGCTAGGCGACAAAGATTTCCAACTCCGAACAATGAATCAATGACTAGAAAGTAGTAAAAATGCGAAAATATGAGAAATATAGTGTGGGTGTGATTTTGTTAAGTTAAAAAGTGAGGAAATGTGAAAGAGTTTGAAAATTTTAGCCTTTGGCCCTTTAAAACCGTCCAGTTCTCGCCCCAACAACAATATTAGTTGACCTCGCTGAGTTTTACAAGACCTCCAGTTAATGTGGGGGTCCAAATGGTGGACAAGGTTGGACACGCCGACCTGTTCGACGATCCGCCGACTTGTCATGGGCGCGCCGAGTTTCACAGGCTCCAACCTGATAATTTCCTGAGCCTAATGGCTGTCCAAGTTGGGCTCGCCCACCTATTCGGTGAGTCGCCTACTAGACATTTGGCTTGCCAATGTTCACTTTTCAAACACATTCTACACTTCAACCTGCACAATCAACACACGATTATTCCAAAAACAAAAAAAGAAATCAATTAAGAACTTGGGTTGCCTCCCAAACAACGCCTTAGTTAACATCGTGGCAT
The DNA here is from genome assembly GCF_900185275.1 of Solanum verrucosum. NCBI lineage: Eukaryota > Viridiplantae > Streptophyta > Magnoliopsida > Solanales > Solanaceae > Solanum > Solanum verrucosum. The sequence continues at coordinate 1,566,215 of NW_026020470.1, forward strand.
GACACAAGTCCTTGCTCAAACTTCATTCTTGGGGTTTGCCATAGTATCACTAGGCAACCCCTCTTGTTGTCTAGGGTTTAAATGAGAAGAAATTTGACCCATTTGGGTCTCTAACTACTTGATAGAGACGGAATGAGAAGTAACTGTCTGGTTCAGGGTCGATACATCTTCCTTTATTTCCTTCAAAATTTTATCAGACCCTTCAACCTTGTTGAGAATACGAGAGAGCATATCCTCAGACCAACCACCCTCAGAATCCTTGGGCTTTTGACGCTCGTGGGGAGGAATATACCTATCCTTCTCCCCATCCATTCCCTTCTAAGTGGGGTTGCGATCCCTCCACTCTTTATCACAGTCTCTCCAGCCCCTTTCTCTGTTCCAACCTTGGTTACCACCCTGCCTTGGGTAGTTTGCACGATAACCTCCTCCTTGGTTGGCTAGAAAGTTCACTTCCTCGTTGTACAACGCTTCGAAGTTGACCTCATCGGGGTTTACACAACCCACACCCACAACATTGACATTCCTAGCACCAGCCCCCATGACATTTTTGGATAAAATGTCAAGTTGGATCATTATCTTTGCCATTTTCTGGTCCCTCTCGTGATCCTTTTCAAGCTGCTCCTTTGTCAATTTAAACGTGAGAGGGGAGGCCTGATCTTCACGGGTATACCACACCCGGTTAATTTTTTTCATACCATCCAAGAGCTGGGCTGCTATAATGTAAGGTTGTTGCTTCAAAGCTCCCAGATAAAGTTGGTCAGCTACTCTCCTGTTCACCGAATCAAGGCTTTGATAAAAATACTGTAGCAAAACATTGTCGGGCAAACCATGAGTTGGGCATTGCAGCACCAACTTCTTAAATCTTAGCCAAGTCTCATGAATTGGCTCACCCTCCAAATGCTTGAAGCTTTGGATGTTGTTCCGAAGTTTCATCATCTTCGAAGGAGGGAAAAATCATATTTGAAATATGGTGACAAGCTCTTCCCATGAAGGGATGGAGTCTCTTGGCAATTCAACCAACTACTTACATACTTCTCCCATTAAGGAAAATGGGAACAACCTAAACCGAACCGACTCTTGGGATATGTTTCTGAATAAGAACGAGTCGCAAACATCAAAAAAGCTTCTTATATGCTCATAGGGATCCTCATGAGCCAATCTACCAAACAACCCCTTAAATTGCAAGAACTGCAACATGGTGCTTGTAATGTGGAACACAACGTTTCCTTCAGCTGGAGGCAAGCGAATGGCACCAATTCCACTTACTAGATGAGGATCATTAACATTCGGCTCATTGACATCGTTGAGGTTGCTGATGTCATCTTGGTGGCCCACTTGGCTACCATTGGTTCCGTTGACACTCATTTCCTCTATCTTAAAACAAAAATACACAAACCAAAACAAAAAATAAGTAGATTCAACTAAAATTCAATTTCACTAAAAGAATCTAAAACAACATCACTCCTCGGCAGCGGCACCATTTTGATTAAAATAACATTATCAAAGACACTTCATCCAATTCTAAGTGTCAACGGTCGTTAATCAGTATAAAACCCAACTAAATGAGTTGGGGTCGAATCCTACAAGGAGCGGTACGTGTTTAAGATTTAATAGGGAAGTACGAATATGTTCAAATCAGTCATAGGATTAAAAATTTATGATTAAAAACATCATTCAAATTAGGGGGTGACACGAATGTCAAATAGGGGTTTTGGTTTTGAAAATATCAACTACAAACAACAACAAATAATATGAAATAACAATAATGAGACGGGTTGTTGGGATGTGATTCGATTATAGACTATTATAGACAAATGGGTAATTGCAACTGTTAGAGAATGTCTAAATATCAATGAGTAAGCTAGACTATAGAGGAGATAAACTTTCTCTCGAACAATTTACCCCGAATCAAGTTGATTTCTTTTGAACATCAACAAGCATGCAAAATAAGAACAACCCACACCTTAGTCCATTCACTTTCTCGAGCTAAATGTGTGGAAAAGGGTTTAGAATGCACTCTCTCTCGAGCAAGCCAATAACACAATGGTAGAATCGCATTTGCAACTACAATTCCTAAATTAACCCACAATAAATGATTGAACTCAATTTTAAATAGCAATTAAACTTCCAATTAGCAACACCCATAAGCTAAATCAACCCATAATCATATAATCAGACCCTAAGAATTAGGGTTTTAACTAGTCATCATAGAAAGGTAAAAATCATTACCAAATTGAGTTTCCATCATTTGGGTAAGATTGATTTCGTCTTTACAATGTTCCAATTCGAAGAATATCAAAGACCCACTTCTAATTTCTCAAAAGTGAAAAACTTAATTCTTCAAAGCTTAGAAAAAAACTAGAGAAAACTGTCTCTTAAACTCTAAGATATGAAAAATTATGTGAATTCAGATATGATACTAAACTAAATGTTCAAAAATGTAATTATAGTCACCAAAAATATGTTGTGAAGAGTCACTTGGTGAAGTAATTCGAGATCCCTGAGTCACTCGGCGATCCTCCCTTTGCTCATTTCATCGCCCTTCTGCCTTGGCCTTCAACAACCTGAAGGTCTGTAACTTAGGGCGATCTAACTCTGTATCGCGCAACCACTCGGCGATCCGCCGACTGTTCCTTTCTTTTGCCAACTTGATTTCTTCCCTTAGAACTTGGCACATTGGAACTTTAGGCGGTCAAATGGCCAGTCGGCGACTCGCCAAATGGATTTGGCGATCATCAAGTTCTCTTTTCTTCATTCTTTTAGCTTGCTTTGTTCCTTTTTGCAACTTAGTGTCCATGGTTTTCTCCTCAATCCAAAATCCTGAAAATCAAAGATTTAACATTAGTTATTGGCACAAAATAAGCATTTGAGGACACTAAACCTATACAAATAAATCCCTAAATGAGTCCGAATCTCAGACTCATCATTGGTCCGGTTGACTAAATGATGCAAGCACTAGAAATGATCTTAGGCAACTATTTTGAAGAGTGAAAACAATTTGACAAGATACCTCTTTTGTGGCCAACCTTGTGAGATGTGTGAACCTTGAACGCCCCTTGAGCCTTACCCCTTTCTTGGAAGAAACTTGAGCAATTGTGATCCCTCTTTATCCATTCACCCATAACTCTCATGAAGTGTGGTTTTTTGGAATACCAAACTTAGACCAAAAGCTTAAGTTGGGGGTGTGGTGAAAAGAGAAGGTAAATAAAAAAGTGTGAAAAATCCCTTTTTGCAATGGTTTTGAAAAAGATGGAACCCCTCCATATAAAAAAAGAGAAAGAAAAGAAGAAAGAAAAAGAAAAAGAATGAAAAAGTTGTGAAAATTGCAAAAGAAATGGGGTGTCCGGTAGTCCATTGGAAGTTGAATAATGGGGTAAATCTTGAGCATGATTAATATGTTGAAGAAAAGGAATAAAGTGATGATCAGACCACATTTTATGAGGGTAGCAACCACTGAGCCTAAATGACCATACCTTTACACTCAGCCCCGTTATAAGCCTTGAAAAGACCTTTGTGATCTTGAGTGAGCTAAAACGAGTGTTGATTGGAATATAAGGGCAAACCTATGGGTGAAGTCGTGCATGTGTTCATCTTTGTGAGTGTGAAAGTTGTATGTGATTCCAAAACTATAAATTGTTGAAGAATTGTGTGTTAATAAGGAATCATCTCTGTTGTGAGGGCATTTGAGTACCTTTGTTGATCTTGAACATGCATTTGAAGCAAGTATTGTGAACTTGAGCATCTTTGATAATGGTGAGTCACAAGTTGAATCTTTGAGTGCACAATTGATCTTTGCATGAGTAGTTAAGTCTTATTGTGTGCATTCATGTTGAGTCTTTTGTAGCACTGCTTGAGACATCCTTTTTGAACTACTAAACTTGAGTTCTACTTGAAGACAAGCAAAAGTTTAAGTTGGGGGTGTTGATGAGTCCTGGATTTGGACTCATTTAGGTCTTTGTTTATACAGATTTAGTGTCCTCAAATGCTTAATTTGTTCAAATAACTAATGTTAAATCCTTGATTTTCAGGTATATGGATTGAGGAACAAAGCAAGGACACTAACAAACAAAAAAGAACAAAACAAGCTGAAGAAATGAAGAAGGGTGAGCCTGAGAATTGCCAAGAGCACTCGGCATGTCGCCGAGTGGCTTATCAGACCGCCTAAAGTTCTAGTGTGCCAAGCCCTGAAGGAAGAAACCAAATTGGTGATAAAAGGGAGCATTCGGCACATCGCCGAGTAGTTCCGGGAAGCAAATCTAGACCACCCACAGTTACAGACCTTGACGATGTTGAATGCCAAGGAAAAAAGGCAATGGAAGAGGTCAAAGGGTAGCTCGTCGAGTGGTTCAGCGAGCCCGACTTACTTCACCGATTGGCCCTTCGTGGCTTATTTTCAGAAACAATAAATAACATTCTGAACATTTAGTTTAGTATCTTTTGAGTAGAGAATTTTATATCTGGGAACTTATCTTATCGATTTTTGGTAACTTAGAACTATTCTCTATAGTTTTTCCTTAGCTTTGAAGGATTGAAGATATTCACTTTTGATAAATTAGAAGTGGGTCTTTTAGATTCATCAAATTTGAGCATTGTAAGGACGAAATCACTCTTACCCAGATGATGGATAATCCATTTGGTAACTGTTTTTACCTTTTTATAATGTCTAGATAAAACCCCAATTCTTGGGGTGTGATCATATGTCTATATTTGCCTATAATCGATCACATCCCAAGAATCCTTCTTATTATTGTTAATTCCTAGTGTTTGTGACTGTTTGTAGTTGACAATTTCAAACCAAAATCCCCCCATCTGACATTCATGTCGCCCCTTTCATTTGATTGTCTTTAATCGACAATTTCTATTCCTATGGCTGATTTGACCATATTTGTACTTCTTGATCGAAATTGAAACACGTACCGCTCCTTGTGGGATTCGACCCCAACTCATTTAGTTGGGTTTTATACTGATTTATGATCGTTGTCACCTAGAATTGGATGAGATGTGCTTGCAACGTTAAATCATAGGGTCCGGTTCTTAAGGCGGTCATCATTGGAGTTAAATCTTGGATTTGACTATTCTCCTTTCTTGTTGGTGAGTCCTCATGATTTGAGGACGGATGTTATCTCATTGTATTTCCTTTTTGTACTATGTTGTAAGGGTTGTGTCCCTATTTTATTCAAGCATTGTAATAGATGGTTATATTGAGACAAGTCTAGACGTCTGCTTGCTTTTATAAAAGACTTCGATTGTATGGAAAAAGTTTTAAAATTTCTGTATCATTTTTATTTTCTTTATGTTATGATATACTAAGTGGCTTGGGTTAGGCCTTTTGGGATCTAGTACGCCATTTTACATCTAGGGTGTACTCCTGGGTCGTGACAATTTCTTGTCCCGTGAACTAAGAGAGGCAAAGGTAAGAGAATTTCTACCTCTTAAGGAGGAATCGATGAGTATACATGAGTACAACCTCAAGTTCACTCAACTGTCCCGCTATGCTCTGGAGATGGTTGTTGACATGAGGAGTATGATGAATCTATTTGTATCTGGGTTGTCTCGCTTGTCAAGCAATGAGGGCAAGACAACTATGCTGATAAGAGACATGGACATAACAAGGTTGATGATCCATGTGCAACAGGTTGAAGAGGATAAGCTGAGTGATGGAGAAGAGTTTTGGAACAAGAAGGCTAAGATAACAGGAAATGAGTCCGAGCAACAAAAGATTAATGCGAACCGGTCATACTTTCAACACAAGCCAAATGGACCTATTCCATCATCTTCTAGTGCACCTGTACCAAAGAACAGAGGTGAGTTCAAGAACTTGAATTCTCAGAACTTTAGAGATAGACCTGTGTAATCTCAAGGTAGTGTGGCACAAGGAGGTAATTGGACCCCTGCATTTGCTAAGTGTGGTAGGAACCAAACAGGAATGTGCCGTGATGGCTTCACAGGTTGCTTCAAGTGTGGTCAGAATGGTCACTTCATGAGTGAGTGTCCTAAGAATGGGCAGGGTAGTGGTAATGGGGGAAATAGAGCCCAATATTCTTTAGTGGCTCCGCCAGACAAAGATGCACCTAGAGGAGCTACTTCAGGGATAGGTAAAGGAGCAAACCATCTGTATGCTATCACCAGTCGTCAAGAATAAGAGAATTTAGCAGATGTTGTCACTGGTATGATCAAAGTCTTTACTTTTTATGTTTATGCTTTACTTAATCCTGATGCGAGCCTATCTTTTGTAACTCCATATATTTCTATGAGGTTCGATATTATTCCTGAGAAACTTCTTGAGCCCTTCCGTGTTTCTACACCTATTAGTGAGTCTATTCTAAATGAGAGAGTTTATCGTGATTGTACTATTTCCATCAATCACAAGAACACCATGGCTGACTTAGGTGAGCTAGATATGGTGGACTTTGATATTATTCTAGGTATGGATTGGCTTCATGCTTGTTTTGTCTCAGTTGATTGTAGGACTCGAGTAGTTAAGTTCCAGTTTCCTAATTAGCCAATTTCTGAGTGGAGGAGTAGTTTAGTAGTGCCTAAGGGTGGTTTTTTTTCGTACCTTAAGACCAGAAAGTTAGTCTCCAAGGGCTGCATCTATCAGTTAGTCCGAGTTAATAACTCTAGTGTTTAGACACCACTTATTCAGTCAGTTCCAGTTGTGAGTGAGTTTCTAGAGATCTTTCCAGTTAATTTTCCCGGAGTTCCTCTTGAGAGAGAAATAGACTTCGATAAAGATATTATTCATGATACTCATCCTATCTCTATTCCGCCATATAGAATGGCTCCAGTTGAGTTGAAAGAGTTGAAAGAATAGTTGAAAGATCTTCTTTTTAAAAGTTTCATTCGACAAAGTGTCTCACATTGGGGTGCTCCGATCTTATTTGTGAGGAAGAAAGATGGTTCACTTAGGATGTGTATTGATTACCGCCAATTGAACAAGGTTACTATAACGAATAAGTATCCCCTTCTGAGAATTGATGATCTATTTGATCAACTTCAGGGTGCCACTTGTTTTTCTAAGATAGACCTCAGATCTAGCTATCATCAGTTGAGAGTAAGAGAAAGTGACATCCCTAAGACAACATTCAAGACCCGCTATGGTCATTATGAGTTCCTAGTCATGTCTTTTAGTTTGACTAATGCTCCTGCATCGTTTATGGATCTTATGAACAGAGTGTTTAAGCCTTATCTTGATATGTTTGTTATCATATTCATTGATGACATTCTAATTTATTCAAGGAATGAGAAAGATCATGCTACTCATCTCAGAATAGTTCTCCAAACTCTAAAGGATAAGGAGTTGTATGCCAAATTTTCCAAATATGAGTTTTGTCTTGAGTCTGTGGCATTCTTAGGCCACATTATTTCTGGTGATAGGATTTGAGTTGATACTCAGAAGATCGAGGCACTGTAGAACTAGCCTAGACCCAGATCTCCAACTGATATTAGGAGTTTCTTGTGATTGGCTAGTTATTATAGAAGGTTCGTCGAGGGGTTCTCATCTATTTCAAACCCGTTGACTAAGTTGACTCATAAGACATCAAAGTTTCAATTGTCTGAAGCTTGTGATAAAAGCTTTCCAGAATTGAAAACACGGTTAACTACTGCCCAGTGTTGACCTTACTGAAGGGTACAGAAGGCTTTGTTGTGTATTATCATGCGTCCAGATTTGGACTGGGTTGTGTATTAATTCAGAATGGCAAAGTTATAACTTATGCCTCCAGACAACTAAAGATTCATCATAGGAATCACCCAACCCATGATCTAGAGTTGGCTATTGTAGTGTTTGCTTTGAAAATATGATGTTAATATATCTATGGTGTTCATGTTGATGTGTTCACCGATTACAAGAGTTTTCAGTATGTATTCAGTTAGAAAGAGCTTAATCTTAGGCAGAGGAGGTGGTTGGAGTTACTCAAAGATTTTGACATGAGTATTCTATATCACCCAGGAAAGGCTAATGTTGTTCCTCATGGTTTGAGCAGGTTGTCTATGGGTAGTACCACACATGTTGAGAAAGGCAAGAAAGTGTTAGCTAAAGATGTGCACAGACTTGCATGATTGGGAGTCCGGTTAATGGATTCCAATGAAGGTGGAGTGGTGGTGATGAATGGGGTTGAATCATCACTAGTGTCTGAAGTGTAAGGGAAACAAGACCAAGACCCTGTTTTGCCTGAATTGAAGGAAAATGTTCGTAAGCATAAAGTGATGGCTTTTGAACAAGGGAGAGATGGTATATTGAGGTTTCAAGGTAGATTGTATGTACCAAAGGTGGACGAACTTCAAGAAAGAATCATGAAGGAAGCTCAAAGCTCTAGATACTCTATCCATCCTAGTTCCACAAAGATGTATCATGACTTGAGAGAAGTATATTGGTGGAGTAGCATGAAGAGGTGTATTGCAGAGTTCGTTTCTAAGTGCCCGAATTGCCAACAAGTCAAGGTAGAGCACTAGAGGCATGGTGGTATGGCTCAGAACATAGACCTTTAAGAATGGAAGTGGGATATGATCAATATGGATTTCATTACTGATTTACCGCGGTCTCGCAGGTAACATGATTCGATTTGAATGATTGTAGATCGGATGACTAAATCAGCCCATTTCTTACCGCTAAAGACTACCATTTCGGCAGAAGATTATGCCAGGTTGTATATTCAAGAGATAATCAGACGTCATGGAGTTTCAGTGTCTATCATTTCAGATAGAGGTGCACAATTCACCGCACAATTATGGAAGTCTTTCCAGAAAGGTTTGGGATCGAAGGTAAACTTAAGTACTATTTTTCATCATCAGACTGATGGCCAAGCAGAGCGTACGATTCAGACTTTAGAGGATATGTTGAGGGCGTGTGTTATCGATTTCAAAGGAAATTTGGATGATCACTTACCTCTCATTGAGTTTGCTTACAACAATAGTTATCACTCTAGGATCTAGATGGCTCCTTATGAGGCTCTTTATGGAAGAAGATGTAGATCTCCTATTGGATGGTTTGAGGTTGGTGAAACTGGGTTAATAGGAACAAATTTAGTTCATCAAGCTGCGAAGAAAGTAAATATCATTTAAGAGAGATTGAAAACAGCGCAAAGACGTCAGAAATCCTATACCGATGTTAGGAGAAAAGACTTAGAGTTTAAGGTGGACGATTGGGTTTACTTGAAGGTTTCACCCATGAAGGGTTTTATGAGATTTTTTAAGAAGGGGAAACTTGGTCCCCGGTATATTGGTCCTTACAGGATATCTAAGAGGATTGACAATGTAGCCTATGAGTTTCAGCTACTGCTAGAGTTAGCAGCAGTCCATCTGGTATTGTACATATCAATGTTGAAGAAGTGTATGGGTAATCCTTCACTTATTATACCTACTGAAAATATTGAAATTGAGGATAGCCTATCTTATGAGGAGGTACCCGTTCAGATTCTAGATCGTCAGGTTTCCAAGTTGAGGACCAAGGAGGTAGCATCAACCAAGGTTTTATGGAGGAATCAATTTATTGAGGAAGATACTTGTGTGGCTGAGGAGGATATGAAGAAGAGATATCCACATCTCTTTGATTTCGGAGAAATTCCAAATCAAATTAATAATTCTTTTCTTGGTACTCTTTAAATTGATATGCCAAGTGTGTTAAATTGCATGTTGGGTGTCAGATGTTGTTTCCCTTAGTTCTACACAGAGTAACCTCATTCAAGGATGAATATTTCCAAGGGGGAGATATTGTAACACCTTGGTATAAGAAAGGGTTAAATTTAGAAAGAACTAATTTGGAAAGAGCCAAATTGAGAATTTGGCAAGTTATGCTTAAGTTGTGAGTTTTGGGTCAACTTCCAACGACCATAACTTTCAGTACAGGATGATCAGTTAGGTGGCTCATAAGATATCAAATGAAAGACATTTAAATCCTCTTACCAACGCTTCCGAGTATGCTAAATTTTGAGTTCGGATGAGGGAGGTATGGTCGTTTGAAGTCAGCTTATCCAGTTAAGGAAATTTACCCGAATTAATGAGGGGTATTGTGGTCATTTCCTTACCCCATCAGTTTTAAACATTTTTAGTAATATTTTAGGAGTCTACACTGACTTGGGTTAGTTTTCACAATCCTAAATACGATTAGGTTTTCTAGAGGAGTTCAAGAGGAGAAAAGAGGAGAGGTTTAAGGCGTTCGTCAAGATTCTTGGGGTTTGTCGAGGAATTTCACTAAGGGTTTTGATCCCTAAGAGGTATGTGAGTTCTCATAGTGTTGGGCTTGTTCACCCACACGCCAGTCAAGTGATTTTATCCGTAATTTAGTTCTTGAGGTTGAATAATTTGAGTTCTTGATGAGTTTTCTTGAAAGTTCCATTCTTAAATCATTTACGATGAGTTTGATGAGTTCTAGAGATAAATTTTATGAGTTTGAGAGTTGTTTTGAGTAGATTCTCGTGTACTTGACATTATTTCAAATCCATCCCAGTTCGTAAAACAACTTTCTTACAACCCGTAGGACGACTCATAAAAACTGACATCAGTACAATTTTTGCATATTTTCCTTCCAAACAAATTTTTTGATTCTAGAGGTATTACATAAACAAATTATTCTGACATACATTCCAGACACAATAAAGGTTTTTAAACATCTAATGGAGGTCATTATGGTAAAAGTAGCTCCCACACCGAATCTTTTTTATCCCAAAACAATAAGGTTGTTTAAAATGAGTTGAAAAGCCTTGGGACTTAAACAAAAAGGTCCTTCAAGGCCAAAATTTATGTTTCAGAGCTAAAGGATCCATCATAATTATATTCAAAGTTCAATTATCTGATGTTTTCATCAAAGTTAACCATTCAATTTTCAAAGGCTCTGAAATACAATTAACTTGATCAAAAACAAAAGAGTGACTAGGTTAACTTGATAAAAAACAAAAGAGTAACTAGGTGAAAAAATTGTCAGTCCCAGCAAGTCATAAATGACTTTGATTTGCTATAGGAAAGTTCTAAAAAGTTAAAATACACCAATAAAAGTAAATTTCCTAGAGAGTAGTCATTATAATATTTAATCTAAAATTATAATCAATAGTTAAAAAATATTGATGAGGGTGAATTGCAAATATTTTTTTTATTTCTTGAAGATTTCATGTATCTCAGCAAACATTAAGTGGGGTATCTCAAGTTATAAACCTATTGAATTATATTCTACGGTTCTTAATTAAAATTATTTTTATCCAAATTTTTCAACTTATTACTTATGGAATTATGTTAACAATGCATATATTGTTTTCATTCGTAAAAGGATGCTCTCAAAATTGAAATTGATAAAATTTTACGTTAAATTGATAATTGATTTTTTTCAAAGAAATCTATTATAAATTTTCCAAACTGGAACTTAATTAAAATAAAGAATCGGGCTCTTTAAATGCCCTATAAGGAGAAGAAAGAGGCTTAAGTCATCGCTTCCAATCTGATAAAGGGCTTTTTTCATTTTTCACGAATGTCCGTCCCAAATTTTTTTCCAGTGGATATAAATATGATTATGAAAAAAAAGGTTATCGCTTGGAGAGTTCAAGTAATAATTTTTTATCTAAAACATTTTAAAAATAGATTTTAAAATTACATATGAAGTTGGTTTAGATTTTAAGTGTTGATTGAAATTTCACTTTACGTCTTCAAGTATGGTTAGTCGCTCAGCCCCATACATATTTTTAGGTAACACATATATAATGGTGAATTGAATGACTTTCATCAAAAATTACATTGCGCAATAAGAAACAAAATATTTTATATATATTTAAATTTAGAACATGAAGTCATCCAGGTAATGTAATATGAAGTGAAACATAAGACATCATATAAACTGACTAGATTATTTGAGATTATCGGCTATACGAGCTAAAAGATAAGAGAACTCTTGGAACACTTGGTTGAGTGGTTTTAGCTGGGTTGGTACTTCATTGAAACACCTCGGTATTAGAAAAGGTTAAATTTAGAAAGAACTAATTTGGAAAGAGCCAAACTGGGAATTTGGCAAGTTATGCTTAAGTTGTGAGTTTTGGGTCAACTTCAAACGACCATAACTTTCAGTACAAGATGATCATTTAGGTGGCTCATAAGATATCAAATGAAAGATCTTTAAATTCTCTTTCCAACCCTACCGAGTTTGCTAAATTTTGAGTTCGTGTGAAGGAGAAATGGTCGTTTGAAGTAAGCTTGTCCAGTTAAGTAAATTTACCCGAATTAATGAGGGGTATTGTGGTCATTTCCTTACCCCCATCAGCTTTAAATATTTTTAGTAATATTTTAGGGGTCTAAACTGATTTGGGACAGTTTTCGCAATGCTAAAAACAATTAGGTTTTCTAGAGGAGTTCAAGAGGAGAAAAGAGGAGAGGTTTAAGGCGTTCGTCAAGATTCTTGAGGTTTGTCGAAGAATTTCACCAAGGGTTTTGATCGCTAAGAGGTTTGTGAGTTCTCATAGTGTTGGGCTCGTTCACCCACACGCCAGTCATGTGATTTTATTCGTAATTTAGTTCTTGAGGTTGAATAATTTGAGTTCTTGATGAGTTTTCTTGAAAGTTCCGTTCTTAAATCGTTTATGATGAGTTTGATGAGTTCTAGAGATAAATTTTATGAGTTTGAGAGTTGTTTTGAGTAGATTATCGTGTACTTGACATTATTTCAAATCCATCCGAGTTCCTAAAACAACTTTCTTACAACCCGTAGGAAGACTCATAGAAACTGACATCAGTACAATTTTTGCATATTTTCCTTCCAAACAAATTTTTTGATTCTAGTTACATAAACAAATTATTCTGACATACATTCCGGACACAATAAAGGTTTTTAAATATCTAATGGAGGTCATTGCGGTAAAAGTGGCTCCCACACCAAATCTGTTTTATCCCAAAACAATAAGATTGTTTAAAATGAGTCGAAAAGCCTTGGGACCTAAACAAAAGGTCCTTCAAGGCCAAACTTAATGTTTTAGAGCTAAAGGATCCATCATAATTATCCTCAAAGTTCAATTATCTGATGTTTTCATCAAAGTTAACCATTCAATTTTCAAAGGCTCTGAAATACAATTAACTTGATAAAAAACAAAAGAGTGACTAGGTGAAAAATTTGTTAGTCCCAGCAAGTCATAAATAACTTTGGTTTGCTATAGGAAAGCTCTAAAAAGTTAAAATACACCTATAAAAGTAAATTTCCTAGAGAGTCATTATAATTTTTTAATCTAATATAATAATCAATAGTTAAAAAATATTGATGAGGGTGAATTGCAAATTTTTTTTTTTATTTCTTCAAGATTTCATGTATCTGAGCAAGCATTAAGTGGGGTATCTCAAGTTATAAACCTATTGAATTATATTCTACGGTTCTTAATTAAAATTATTTTTAACTAAATTTTTCAACGTATTACTTATAGAATGTTAACAATGCATATATTGTTTTAATCCGTAAAAGGATGCTCTCAAAATTGAAATTGATAAAATCTTACGTTAAATTGATAATTGATGTTTTTCAAAGAAATCTATTATAAATTTTCCAAACTGGAACTTAAATAAACTAAAGAATCGGGCTCTTTAAACGCCATATAAGAAGAAGAAAGAGGCTTAAGTCATCGCTTCCAATCCGATAAAGGGCTTTTTTCATTTTTCACGAATGTCCGTCCCAAAAATTGTTGCAGTGGATATAAATATGAATATGAAAAAAAATGTTATCGCCTGGAGAGTTTAAGTAATAATTTTTTATATAAAATATTTGAAAAATAGATTTTAAAATTACATATGAAGTTGGTTTAGATTTCAAGTGTTGATTGAAATTTCAATTTACGTCTTCAAGGATGGTTAGTCGCTCAGCCCCATACATATTTTTAGGTAACACATATATAATGTTGAATTGAATGACTTTCATCAAATATTACATTGCGCATTAAGAAACAAAATATTCTATATATATTTAAATTTATAACATGAAGTCATCCATGTAATGTAATATGAAGTGACAACATAAGACATCATATAAACTGACTAGATTATTTGAGATTATCGGTTATACGAGCCGAAAGATAAGAGAACTCTTGGAACACTTGGTTGAGTGGTTTGAGCTGGGTTGGTACTTCATTGAAACACCTCGGTATTAGAAAGGGTTAAATTTAGAAAGAACTAATTTGGAAAGAGCCAAATTGGGAATTTGGCAAGTTATGCTTAAGTTGGGAGTTTTGGGTCAATTTCAAATGGCAATAACTTTCAGTACAAGATGATCATTTAGGTGGCTCATAAGATATCAAATGAAAGATCTTTAAATCCTCTTCCAACGGTATCGTGTTTGCTAAATTTTGAGTTCGTATGAGGGAGAAATGGTCGTTTGAAGTAAGCTTGTCCAGTTAAGGAAATTTACCTGATTTAATGAGGGGTATTGTGGTCATTTCCTTACCCCATCAGCTTTAAACATTTTTAGTAATATTTTAGGGGTCTAAACTGATTTGGGTCAGTTTTAACAATCCTAAATACAATTAGGTATTTTAGAGGAATTCAAGAGGAGAAAAGAGGAGAGGTTTAAGGCGTTCGTCAAAATTCTTGAGGTTTGTCGATGAATTTCACCGAGGGTTTTGATCCCTAAGAGGTGTGTGAGTTCTCATAGTGTTGGATCGTTCACCCACACGCCAGTCTTGTGATTTTATCCGTAATTTAGTTCTTGTGGTTGAATAATTTGAGTTCTTGATGAGTTTTGTTGAAACTTCCGTTCTTAAATCGTTTACGATGAGTTTGATAAATTCTAGAGATAAATTTTATGAGTTTGAGAGTTGTTTTTAGTAGATTCTCGTGTACTTGACATTATTTCAAATCCATCCGAGTTCCTAAAACAACTTTCTTACAACCCATAGGACGACTCATAGAAACTGACATCAGTACAATTTTTGCATATTTTCCTTCCAAACAATTTTTTTGATTCTAGAGGTATTACATAAACAAATTATTTTGACATACATTCCGGACACAATAAAGGTTTTTAAATATCTAATGGAGGTCATTGCGGTAAAAGTGGCTCCCACACCAAATCTGTTTATCCCAAAACAATAAGATTGTTTAAAATGAGTCGAAAAGCCTTGGGACCCAAACAAAAGGTCCTTCAAGGCCAAACTTTATGTTTCAGAGCTAAAGGATCCATCATAATTATATTCAAAGTTCAATTATCTTATGTTTTCATCAAAGTTAACCATTCAATTTTCAAAGGCTCTGAAATACAATTAACTTGATAAAAAACAAAAGAGTGACTAAGTGAAAAATTTGTCAGTCCCAGCAAGTCATAAATGGCTTTGATTTGCTATAGAAAAGCTCTAAAAAGTTAAAATACACCTATTAAAGTAAATTTTCTAGAGAGTCATTATAATTTTTTAATCTAATATAATAATCAATAGTTAAAAAATATTGATGAGGGTGAATTGCAATTTTTTTTTTATTTCTTCAAGATTTCATGTATCTCAGCAAACCTTAAGTGGAGTATCTCAAGTTATAAACCTATTGAATTTTATTCTACGGTTCTTAATTAAAATTATTTTAAACTAAATTTTTCAACGTATTACTTATAGAATTACGTTAACAATGCATATATTGTTTTCATTCGTAAAAGGATGCTCTCAAAATTGAAATTTATAAAATCTAACGTTAAATTGATAATAGATTTTTTTCAAATAAATCTATTATAAATTTTCCAAACTGGAACTTAATTAAATTAAAGAATCGGGCTCTTTAAACCCCCTATAAGAAGAAGAAAGAGCCTTAAGTCATCGCTTCCAATCCGATAAAGGGCTTTTTTCATTTTTCACGAATGTCCGTCCCAAAAATTGTTGCAGTGGATATAAATATGAATATGAAAAAAAATGTTATCGCCTGGAGAGTTTAAGTAATAATTTTTTATCTAAAATATTTGAAAAATAGATTTTAAAATTACATATGAAGTTGGTTTAGATTTTAAGTGTTGATTGAAATTTCACTTTACGTCTTCAAGTATGGTTAGTCGCTCAGCCCCATACATATTTTTAGGTAACACATATATAATGTTGAATTGAATGACTTTCATCAAAAATTATATTGCGCAATAAGATACAAAATATTATATATATATTTAAATTTATAACAAGAAGTCATCCATGTAATGTAATATGAAGTGACAACATAAGACATCATATAAATTGACTAGATTATTTGAGATTATCGGCTATACGAGCCGAAAGATAAGAGAACTCTTTGAACGCTTCGCTAAGTGGTTTGAGATGGGTTGGTACTTCATTGAAACACCTCGGTATTAGAAAGGGTTAAATTTAGAAAGAACTAATTTGGAAAGAGCCAAATTGGGAATTTGGCAGGTTATGCTTAAGTTGTGAGTTTTGGGTCAACTTCAAACGACCATAACTTTCAGTACAAGATGATTATTTAGGTGGCTCATAAGATATCAAATGAAAGATCTTTAAATACTCTTTCCAACGCTACCGAGTTTGCTAAATTTTGAGTTCGTATGAGGGAGAAATGGTCGTTTGAAGTTAGCTTGTCCAGTTAAGGAAATTTACCCGAATTAATGAGGGGTATTGTGGTCATTTCCTTACCCCATCAACTTTAAATATTTTTAGTAATATTTTAGGGGTCTAAACTGATTTGGGTCAGTTTTCACAATCCTAAATACAATGAGGTTTTTTAGAGGAGTTCAAGAGGATAAAAGAGGAGAGGTTTATGGAGTTCGTCAAGATTCTTGAGGTTTGTCGAGAAATTTCACCAAAGGGTTTTTGATCCCTAAGAGGTGTGTGAGTTCTCATAGTGTTGGGCTCGTTCACCCACACGCCCATCATGTGATTTTATCCGTAATTTAGTTCTTGAGGTTGAATAATTTAAGTTCTTGATGTGTTTTGTTGAAACTTCCGTTCTTAAATCGGTTACGATGAGTTTGATGCGTTCTACAGATAAATTTTATGAGTTTGAGAGTTGTTTTGAGTAGATTCTCGTGTACTTGACATTATTTCAAATCCATCCGAGTTCCTAAAACAACTTTCTTACAACCCATAGGACGACTCATAGAAACTGACATCAGTACAATGTTTGCATATTTTCCTTCCAAACAAATTTTTTGATTCTAGAGGTATTACATAAACAAATTATTCTGACATACATTCCAGACACAATAAAGGTTTTTAAATATCTAATGGAGGTCATTGCGGTAAAAGTGGCTCCCACACCAAATTTGTTTTATCCCAAAACAATAAGATTGTTTAAAATGAGTCGAAAAGCCTTGGGACCTAAACAAAATGTCCTTCAATGCCAAATTTATGTTTCAGAGCTAAAGGATCCATCATAATTATATTCAAAGTTCAATAATCTGATGTTTTCATCAAAGTTAACCATTCAATTTTCAAAGGCTCTGAAATACAACTAACTTGATAAAAAACAAAAGAGTGACTAGGTGAAAAAATTGTCAGTCCCAACAAGTCATAAATGACTTTGATTTGCTATAGGAAAGCTCTAAAAAGTTAAAATACACCAGTAAAATTAAATTTCCTAGAGAGTAGTCTTTATAATATTTTAATCTAAAATTATAATCGTTAGTTAAAAAATATTGATGAGGGTGAATTGCAAATATTTTTTTTTATTTCTTCAAGATTTCATGTATTTCAGCAAACATTAAGTGGGGTATCTCAAGTTATAAACCTATTGAATTATATTCTACGGTTCTTAATTAAAATTATTTTTAGCTTACATACATTTAATACTTACATAATTAGTATATGATTTTGTAATTTCATTGTAATCATTTAAAAATTATTAAATATAAGTTTATGAAATCATTTAAATTAAATTAAATTCAATATATATCAGTCCAAATACATATTATGAATTAATATTGTTAGATTAATTATTTAACTCCAAAAAATATGGATTTAACTACATTTCAATTTCGTTGGAGTAGTCCTTCGATTTGGGCTACAATTGAAGAGCAAACTTAGTTAAAATTGAATATGCCATTTTAGTTAAATCTGATGGGGTGAAGGGAAGTTTGCTTTCATTGTATCTCTATTCTACAACTTCAAATAGTGTGCTCATAACTCATAAGTCACACTAGGATGCAATGAGAAGCCAGAGAGAGCTCATGGATTGAACAAAACATATTTCTCTACAAGTTACAAGTTCAAGAATACAAACACCCAGGCATTTAAGTTCAAGAACAAATCAATATCAAGACTACCATTTTCAAGAACAAGCTCAAACGCTCTTGGTAAAACAAGTCAGGATCAAGTTCATCAATATTAAAGATCAAGCTGAAAGGCCCTTGAGTCCAAGAACATATTCAATATTCATGATTAAACTTACAAACCCTTAAATATATATTAAAAACACTAATTGGAGGTTGATACAGATTGTAAAGCTTATAATTGAAATCAAACAAATACAATTGCTGAGATATATTTGTCTTGATTATTATTCTCTCAAAACAAATTTTACTGTCTAAAAGTTTTGGCAGGCCTAGTGGGACAATCTATACCTCTCATATCAACTATTCAAAATTATAGAACATCAAAATGGCTTCCAAGAAGATCAACTCCTTATAAACTTCCTCTAACGCTTCTAAGCATGTGGACTCTATGTTCTCTGCTAAAGCAAATGTGTCCTTAGTGTTACCTTTGGAAGTTTCAGAGCTTTTACAAGGAGTATGCCACTATGCTGGGACAGAAAACACTTCAAGTGTCATCCACATCAATATCCTATTTTGGGTCGTCAAGCCAAAGGAAGCAAGGGTCCTTTAGAAAATATTCACAAGGAAGAAACAGTGTTGCCCAAAAGATTAAGAAGACTCTAGATCCACTTAAGCTCTCCAATTCCAAGAAATCTTCTACAAATAAGAACTATAATTCAGCCATTGAATCCTCTACACATGCATACCATGATTTCTACCCTTTGAAGATTGACTTGCAAGATAATCTATGCTACTCCCCAATGTCCCAAATGATCAAGCAAGCAATTGTAACTGATGATTCATTCATAGAGGAACAACTTGCAAACTTGGCAAAGATAGTTGAATGATTGACAAAGAATATACAAAACCTAGAGGGGGACTGGCACTCGAGAACCATTACTGACCCCAAGCAAACCCTTGGCCTAGTTAGACTCTCAGTTGAAGACTTTAACCATTAATAAACGAAATCAAGTGCAACTTTACTCAAGTGTCTCAAAATGACTTACAATGTCGTAGAAATGAACATTCAACTAGCCACAGTGGAAACTCAAGTCTTATAACAAAATAATTGAAATGCAAAGACTAAAGAACTATAGCTATCTTTCTATGAAGCCTTTAATACTATGAGGGATGTCGGGACAAGACCCCCAATAATTCTAACAACTGAAATAATAAACGATATAAAAAGGGGTCCTCCGAAAAGAAATGAGGCTCACCAAATGACTCTGAAATGCTCAACTGGATCAACGAAGCGCTGTATGCTAATCCTGGTTACTTGTATCTGCATCATACAATGATGCAGGCTAAATGGCACCAGTACATTGAATGTACGAGCATGTGAGGGTAATTCTAAACAAAACGTAAGCTTGACTGGAATCTAAAAGAAATACTTACCTCAGCTTTACTCAACTCATGGATACTCAACTCAATTGCAGAAATAAAACAACAATAAAGATGCATATTATAATTAGCATTTAAAATAGTAGATAACATCTCAAAGTATTGGAATTTACAATAATATCTCAGTTGTATATAAGAATACAAAAATAAATAATATTTGAGAGATTCTCTAACTGACAACCATCATTATGAGCTATGTGATGATACAACGTTGACTTAACGTATTCGGGCGCTTCATCCAAAACTAAGCGTCCACGGTCGTTCAATAGTAATATAACCCAACTAGTGAGTTGGGATCGAGTCCCAAGGGAGTGGTTTGTAAGTGATAATCAATAGAAAAGCTAAAATGTGTTCAAGTTAATCATAGCTATAAACATTTACGAAGAAAATCATGATAAATTAAAGGGTGACACAAGTGTCAATTATCAAAGGGGGTTTTGTAACCAATTATCAACTAAAATGACAACTAAAACAAAAATACAAATATGGAGATGGGATTCTTGGGATGTGATAGGAATATGGGTTAAAATATACAACCGGGTAAATGCTATTGATAGTAACTCGCTGAAAATTTGTAACTAGGTTAGACTTTAGTGGGCGTAAATTTTCTCTTGAACAATTTACCCCGGATCAAATCAGTTTCTCTCGAACACCGATAAACGGCAATGAAGCACAACCTTCACCTTAGTGCATTCACTCTCTTGAGCTGAATGTGTGGGAGAGGGTTTAGGATTCACTCTCTCGAGCTGAACCCACGACAACCCAATAACCACAGACTATCGATTCAGTAGTTTTGGTTTTAAAACTTCTCTCTTGAGCAAGTCAAAAACACGAAGAGAAAATTGTATTTGCAACTACAACCCCATTTAATTCAAACAGAACTACTGAATGAAATCATCTCTAAACATCGAATAAATAATCAATTAACAATAACCAGCAGTAAATTCAGCCCATATTCACACCCCAAGAATTGGGGTTTTAGCTAGACATAGTAAAGAGATAGAAATCAATACCGAAAGTGTTTCCATCAAATGGGTATGATAAATATTGTCTTTACACACGTCAAGGATGAAGAATCTTAAATACCCACTTCCAATCGCTTAGAAAATGGAAATCTTCAACTCTTCAAAGCTAAGGAAAATAGTCTCCAAAAACTAAGTTCTAAAACTGAGTTCTGAAATGTAAAATTTGATAATAGACTAAAAATTCAAACATGTATTTATAGTTGTCAAACAGTGTGTTGCGAAGGATCACTTGGCGCAGTTAGTCGGGATCGCCGATTCATTCGGTGATCCACCCTTTGGTCTGGTTCATCGCCTTTTTGCATTGTCCTTCAGCAAATTCAAGTTCTGTAATATTGGGCGATGGAGTAATGCATCGCGGAATTGTTCGGCGACTCGTCGACTGCTCTTTTCTATCGCATATTTGATTTTCTCCTTCAAAGCTTGATACACTGGAACATTAGGCGAGACCATAGCCATTCGGCGACTCTCCTAATAGTTTAGGCGATCCTCAGGCTGTCTTTTCTTCGTCTTTTCAGTTGCCTTGTTTCTTTTTGCCTAATAGTGTCCATGCTTAGTCTCTAACTCAAAATACTTGAAACTAAAGGATTTTTATCAGTTATTGAGACAAAATATGTATTTGAGGACACTAAATCTATCAAAATAAATCCCTAAAAGAGTCCAAATCGTGGACTCATCAATACCCCCAACTTAAACTTTTGTTTGTCCTCAAGTAAAACTCAAGTTCAGCTGTTCAAAAAGGATGTCTAAAACAATTCTACACAAGACTCAATCATGAATGCACACAAAAGTCTCAACTTACTCATGCAAGGTTCAATTGTGCACTCAAAGTTTCAAGTTGTGACTCACCATTATCAAAGAATCTCAAGCTCACTATACTTGCTTCAAATGCAAGTTCAAGCTCAACAAAGGTATTCAAATGCCCTCACAAAAAGAATGATTCCATATTCACTCAATGGTTCAATCGATTAAAGTTTCGGAATCAAGATCAACAGTCACACTCACAAAGATAAGCACAATGCATGATTTTGCCCTTATTTTCCAATCGACTTTTGCTTCAGCTTATTCAAGATCAAAAAGGTCTTTTCAAGGCCTGTAATGGGGCTGAGTGTATCGGTATGATCATTTAGGCATATAGGCTTAAAATCCTCATGAATTGTGATGTGAACAACACCTTCTTTCCTTCTCTTTATCATTTTCATTCAAGCTCAAAAGTCACCTCTTATTCGTCTTCCATGAGTCATTGAGAACCCTATTTTCTTTCTATTTCCACAACTTTATTTCATAACTTTTTCTTTCTTTTTCTTTTTCTTTTTCAATCTCTTCTTCTTTTTCTCTTTTTTTTTTATATGGAAGGGTTCCATTTTTCTTAAAACATAGGCACAAGGGACTTCTTTGCATTTACTTGATTTGCCTTCTCTTTTCACCAGACCCCCAACTTAGGCTTTTGGCCTAAGTTGGCTATTCAAACAAACCACTAATCATGAGCATTATGGGTAATGGGTCAATAAAAGGTAGAAAAGTTATCAAGTTTGTTCCAAGAAAAGGTTTAGGCTTAAAGGGTGCTCAAAAGAGGTTCACACACTCACAAGGTAAGCCACAAAAGAGGTATAATTTATTAGTTTACAATCTTTAAAATTTTCCTAAGATCATCTCAAGAAATTGCATAACTTAGTCAACCGGACCAACGGGGAAAATTCTAGGTGTCATCACACATGGTTTACTGTAAGCTCATCACACAAGGCATTGTCACCAAAGTCAAACAAGACTTCACACTTTCGCTAGTGTGAAATGATCATCACAAGAGACTCAATTCGATACTTGGCTAGTCACAATGAGATGCAAGGAGTTCACATATTGTCTATGCAACTTCAATTGACCTCGTTGTTGCCGCGCATTCATTTTTTTTCGGTTATGAGCACTGTTCAAGTCATCGATATTAACCAAAACCGATACTCAAATTTGAAAGAGAACAGCCACATTCAACACATACAAGAGGTGGCAATTTTTTTTCGAAAGGGTCAAAAACCATTTACAATTAAAAGCAAGGAGCCACACGCTCAAGCATCCACAAAAGCAGTGTCAACACAATTATATATTTCAACCCAAATATATAAACAAAACGGAGTCACAAAAGATGGGCCTCACCCAACCACAAATAAAAACATTTACAAGTCGAAATAAATCAAGGCAAGATATGGAGGTAAAGAGAGGGTCCTGTCTACACAGTCGCTCCATCCATTTGGGCATCAGTGCCCGATGCATCTGTCACGCCTCGAGCCTACACCCTAGGTGGGACTGACACTTAAAGACTATTGCTGGCCTCAAGAGAACCCTTGGCCTGGCTTACTTAACTCAGCGGAAGACAATATTCATATCTATAATGATAAATGAACTTAATTAAATTGAAATAAAATAACTGAGAATGTTTTAAAGATTAAACATTCAACTTGGACAAAAGTGGCAACCCAAGTCTTAAAAATAAGACATGATAATGAAAAAACTCAAAGGACTAACATTTGACTGCCTATGAAGCCTCTAAAATAACTGAGATGGATGTTGGGACAATCCCCACAACATCCTAACGAACTAACTAGAAAACAATAAAAAGAGTCCTCTGGAATGCAAAGAGGCTCACCGACTGACTCTGAACTGCTCACTGGATCAATGATGCGCTGGGATGATGATCCTAGTTACCTGTGTCTACATCATAATAAGATGCAGGCCAACTGGCATCAGTACATTGAATGTACAAGTATGAGAGTTGGAATGCTAACAAACATAAGCTTGAAAGGGAATCTGAAAGAAACACTTACCTTGGCTCTTCTAAACTCATGAATACTTACTGAACTCATTTCAATAATAAGCAGTTTAAATAAGTGCAATATAAAGAAAAGATGTTTAAAAACATAAAGTCAACTTTGTGTACATACAAGGATACAACATAACTCTGAAATGTATGTAAAAATATAATAAACTGATGTATATAAAAATACAATAACTTCTGTGGGAGTTTCTCTAACCAACAACCATCACATAAGAGCTATTGTGATGATATCGCGATCCCCTCACGCTGCCACAACATCCTATACCCGGTCAAAGGTATAGAACCTGAACTGCCTAATGGATCTACTAGTCTATTGCGAAAAAGATTCATCTAAAAAGTATGACCCTTTTCTACCCATGATGGCTACATGGTTCTATGGTGACGTGAGTTATCTAAACTCATGCTCGTCCCCAATTCGGTGCTCAATACTACTCCCAAAATATGTTGGCTCTTATTTTTTAAAAACGTACTTCTTCTCTGATTTGAGATTAGTGCTCAAAACTTAGCTCAAAGGCTATCTTGGAAATCAAAGTTTCCCCTCTTGCTTCATTTAGAAAGCGATTACTTTTTTTGAAAACTAGCCCGAAGGCTCTTTGGAAATCTCAGTTTCCGTTCTTATTTAAATGTGAAAACTTTTTAAATCTCTTTGGGAATACTTAGTCCCATATACTTTTGAAGAATTGAACTTCAAGCTTTACTCTTTACTCTTTACTCAACTTGAACTTTAAGTCTTAAAACAAAGTTAAAAAGCATTTGCAAAATACTTCTTGAAAAGATTCTGAGAACTTCCTAGACTTGGCTCTTGATTTTCCTTGATTTTGAATTTATGGATTATAGGTTATGATTCATATTTATGGATGATTTCTAGGTGTTTAGAAGTCATTTAGAGTAGTTAGAATCAATGGAAAGTGTTAGGACACTTTAGAATAACTTAAATAGGCTAAACGATGAAAACTGGTGAAAAATGGTGATCCGGGTGCGTCGCGCCAGCCCTCCTGGAGCTATGGTGGCGTATCGCGCCATCTTCCTTTTAGGCAAAATTCAGACGAACTTTTGATCGCGTTTTCTGACGCTAAATCATTTTAATCCGATTCTTTTTCCCAAATTCACTTTAGATTCATGTACCCAAATCATATACACGAAATCTTACTCAAACAACTCAGGGAAACAACACTTAATCATCAAGAAACTCCTAAATCCCAACTCATAGTCAAGAATGAAATCAATTCAAGAACAACTATCAAAAACATCAATTTCTCAATCATTTTAGGATGAAAACACACTGAATTAAACATGCTTGGCGCGTGGGTGAACTAACCCAACGCTATGTGATCTCACATACCTTGTAGGGATCACCCCTGACGAAATCCACAAGCTAAACTCGACGATCTTGATGATTTCCTTGCTTCTCCTTCTCTTTTCTCCACTTCTCTAAAACCCTAACTTTTTTTCCAAAACTGTAAAACTGACCCAGTTCAGTTTAGACCCTTAATTAATTCACTAAAACGAATTAAAATAAAAGGTTAAGGAGAAGACCAAACTAGCTTTCAAAAATCCGGATTTGGACTTTCCTCAATCCAACAGCCCAACTTTCGAAAGGCATATCCTAACTCATCATGAGTTAGGAGTTATGGTCGTTTGAAAATGACCAAAACTCATTTTCTTAACTTAGACAAAAATTTCCAGATTTCCATATGCTTTCCAAAAATGAATATTTTCAGATTTTAAACTCTTTCTAGTCGTTTCTAGGTGCGATATGTTACAATATCTCCCCCTTGGGAACATTCGTCCTCGAATGAGCTTTATTTCACTAAGCTAAAGGTAGTAACATCAAGTTGACACTCAACAAGCAAAAAAGCAAGTAACAACATGCATACTCATAATTTAGCTAGTACTATGAAGAGAATTAGTACCTTGATCTAAATTTTCTTTGGATTCAAAGAGATGTGGATATCTCTTCTTCATGTCCTCTTCAGCTTCCCAAGTAGCTTCTTCAACAAATTGGTTCCTCCAAAGGACCTTGACTGATGCTACCTCTTTTTTTCTCAACTTGCGAACTTGGCGGTCTAGAATCTGGATAGGAATCTCCTCATAGGATAAGATATCCTTGATCTCAAAGTCTTCAGTTGGTATGATCAATGAAGGATCGCCCATGCACTTCTTCAACATGGAGATATGAAATACCGGATGAACCACTGCTATTTTCTGTGGCAGCTCCAACTCATAAGCTACATTGTCAATCCTCTTAGCTATTCTATAAGGTCCGATATACCGGGGACTAAGTTTCCCCTTTTTACCAAACCTCATAACACCCTTCATGGGTGAAACCTTTAGATATACCCAATCATCTACTTCAAACTCTAACGCCCTTCTCCTAACATCAGTGTAGGATTTATGACAACTCTTTGCCGTTTTCAACCTCTCTTGAATCACTTTAACCTTCTCCATATCTTGATGGACTAAATCTGGTCCTATCAACTCTACTTAACCAACTTCAAACCATCCAATAGGAGACCTGCATCTTCTCCCATAAAGAGCTTCATAAGGAGCCATTTGGATGCTAGAGTGGTAACTGTTGTTGTAAGAAAACTCAATGAGAGATAGGTTATCATCCCAATTCCCTTTGAAATCAATCACACAAGCCCTCAACATATCCTCTAAAGTCTGAATGGTGCGCTCTGCTTGCCTATCTGTTTGAGGATGAAAAGCAGTACTCAAGTTCACCTTTGAACCCAAACCTTTCTGAAAAGATTTTCAGAACTGTGCAGTAAATTGTGCACCTCTATCTGAAATAATGGAGACTGAGACCCCATGAAGTCTTACCACCTCCTAAATATATAACCTGACATAATCTTCTGCTGAATGGGTAGTCTTTACCGACAAAAAGTGGGTTGATTTTGTCATTCTGTGGACAATCACCCAAATAGAATCATGCTATCTGCAAGACCTTGGCAA
The DNA here is from genome assembly GCF_900185275.1 of Solanum verrucosum. Lineage (NCBI taxonomy): Eukaryota > Viridiplantae > Streptophyta > Magnoliopsida > Solanales > Solanaceae > Solanum > Solanum verrucosum. Next base: position 1,592,604 of record NW_026020470.1, read on the forward strand.
ACCTGTGATGAAATCCATGTTAATCATCTCTCACTTCCATTCTGGAAGTTCTATATTCTGCGCCAAACCACCGGGCCTTTGGTGTTCAACTTTCACTTATTGGCAATTTGGACATTTAGCGACAAATTCAGCGATGCCCTTCTTCATGCCATTCTACCAATAAACCTCTCTCAAGTCACGATACATCTTTGTAGAATCCGGATGAATGGAATATCTGGAGCTATGAGCTTCTTCCATGATCTTCTCTTGGAGTCCATCCACCATAGCTACACACAGTCTACATTGATATCTCAATACACTATCTCTCCCTTGTTCAAAAGCTAATACCTTTTGCTTATGAACATTTGCCTTTAATTCAAGAAAAATGGGATCTTGGTCTTGCTTTTCTTTAACTTCTGCCACTAGTGATGATTTAGCCCCATTCGTCACCACTATTCCTCCTTCTGTGGAATCCATAAGTCAAACTCCTAGGTGTGCAAGCCTATGCACATTTTTCGCTAACTCTCTCTTTTCTTCATCAACATGGGCAGTACTACCCATAGACAACCTGTTCAAGGCATCAGCAACAACATTAGCCTTACCTGGGTGATAAAAAATACTCATGTCATAATCCTTGAGTAATTCTAACCACCTCTTTTGTCTGAGATTAAGCTCTTTCTGGGTGAACAAATATTGAAGACTCTTGTGATCAGTGAATATATCAACATGCACACCATACAAGTAATGACGCCATATCTTCAAAGAAAAAACTATAGCAGCCAACTCTAAGTCATGGGTTGGGTAGTTCTTCTCATGAACTTTCAACTGTCTGGAGGCATAGGCTATGACTTTGCCATTCTGCATTAACACACAACCCAAACAAACTCTAGATGCATCACAATACACCACAAAACCTTGAGTACCTTTGGTAAGGTTAAAACTGGGGCAGTAGTCAACCTCTTCTTCAATTCCTGAAAGCTTTTCTCACAAGCTTCAGACCATGGAAATTTAACAATCTTCTGGCTTAACTTCGTCAAAGGAGACGAAATAGACGAGAACCCCTCTACAAACCTTCTATAATAGCCAGCTAAACCCAAAGAACTCCTAATATCCGTTGGAGATGTGGGTCTAGGCCAATTCTGCACTACCTCAATTTTCTGAGTATCAACTTTAAATCCTTCTCCAGACACACCACAGACTCAAGCAAAAATTCACACTTAGAGAATTTAGCATATAACTCCTTATCTTTCAAAGTCTGAAGAACTATCCTGAGATGACTAGCATGATCTTCTTCATTCCTTGAATAGATTAGTATGTCATCAATGAAGACGATAACAAACATATCTAAATAAGGTTTGAAGACTCTATTCATAAGATCCATGAACGTTGCTGGTGCATTAGTCAAACCAAAGGACATGACCAAAAATTCATAATGACCATATCTGCTTCTGAAAGCTGTCTTTGGAATATCACATTTCCTTACTCTTAACTGATGATAGCCTAATCTGAGGTCAATTTTCTAGAAACAGGAAGCACCATGAAGCTGATAAAAAAGATCATCAATTCTCGAAAGTGGATACTTATTCTTGATGGTAACCTTGTTCAACTGACGGTAATCTATACACATCCTAAGGGAACTATCTTTCTTTCTCGCAAATAAGACCGGTGCACCCCAAGGTGAGACACTTGGTCAAATAAAGCCCTTATCTAAAAGATCCTTTAACTGCTCTTTCAACTCTTTCAATTTTGTTGGTGCCATTCTGTATAGCGGAATAGAGATAGGATGAGTATCTGGAAAAAAGATCTATACCGAAATCTATCTCTCTCTCAGGAGGGACTCCGGGAAGATCTTCAGTAAAACTTCTCGAACTCTTTTACTACTAGAACTGACTGAATAGGAGTACCTCAACACTTGAGTCATTAACTCGGACTAAGTGATAGACACACCCCTTAGAAACTAACTTCCTTGCCTTAAGGTATGAAATGAAACGATCCTTAGGCACTGCTGACTGTTTTTCCACTCTAAGACTGACTCATTTGGAAACTGAAACTTGACAACTCGAGTTCTACAATCAACTAAGGCATAGCAGGCATGGAGCCAGTCCATACCAAGAATGACATCAAAGTCTACCATGTCTAACTCAACTAGATCAGCCATGGTACCCTTGTGATTGACAGAAACGGGACAATCACGATAGAATCTCTTTGCTAGAATAGACTCACCAACAGGTGTAGAAACACTGAATGGTTCACTAAGTTGTTCAGGAATAACATCAAAGTTCATAGCAACATAAGGAGTTACAGAAGATAAACTCGTTCCTGGATCTAGCAAGGCATAAACAGTAAAGTCAAAGACTTGAATCATACCAGTGACAACATCTGGTGAATCATCTTACTCTTGGCGACTGTTGATAGCATATAAGCGGTTTGTTCCTCCGCCAGTACCAGAAGTAGCCCCTCTAGGTGCAGCTATGTCTAGTGGAGCAAATTAAGAAGACTGGGCTATATGGCCCCCATTACCATTTCCTTGCTTGTTCTTTGGGCACTCTCGCATGAAATGCCCACTCTGACCACACTTGAAACAACCAGTAGATCCCTCACGACAAACACCTAAATGGTTTCTACCACACTTGGCGCATGCAGGAGGCTTACTACCCCCTTGTGCCACGCTACCCTGAGAATAAACATGTTTAGCTCTGAAGTTCTGATTATTGTAATCATTTTTGTTCTTAGGTGCAGGTGCACTAGCAGATGATGGAGCAAGGCCCTTCTATTTCTGTTGGAAGGATAACCGGTTGTCATTACTTTTCTGCTGCCCGAACTCATTCCCTGTCTTAGCCCTCTTGTTCTTGAACTCCTCTCTAGCCCTCAACTTCTCTTCCTCTACCTGCTGCACATAGACCATCAACCTTGAGATGTCCATGTCCCCAATAAGCATTGCTGCCTGGCCCTCCTTGCTTCACATGCAACCCAAACCAACAACAAAAAAACTCATCCTACTCCTCATGTTCGCAACCATTTCAGGAGCATAGCGAGACAGTTGGGTAAATTTCAACCCATACTCATGAATGCTTAGAGAATCCTTCTTAAGTGTGAGGAACTCACATACCCTAGCCTCTTTCAGTTCTCGGGGAAAGAAACGCCCCAAGAAAGCTTCTTCAAAACATGCCCAACTCGTAGGTCTCTACCCCCTTTCCACTGATCAAACCAAAGTCCTAGAAACATTTTTTATCTGATATGTAGCTAGTTCAAATCTCGCAGTATCATTAACATGCATCACATCGAACACCTTTTTCAGTTCCTGAATGAAGTTCTCTGGATCCTATACAGTGCTTGAACTAGTGAAACTTGGGGGATTCATCCTCAAGAACTCACGAAACAGCCTCTTCTTGTCAAGCTCCTCTCTGCTGCCCAGCTTGGTTAGTCACCACTTGACTGAGCATCCTAATAGCCTCTCTGAACTCAGCTTTAGTAACTTCTCCTTGCGGTTGCACATCAGGTGCATTGGGTAACCATTGCTCCTCAACATTACGCCTAGCAAGACGTCCTCTAACAGCTCTTTGTAGAGGCATGATTATCTAAAATACACGCAAGCACAAATTAGAGGGAAGCTTTTTAGAGATCAAAATCTAACGCACGAAATGAGTGTGAAATAAGTGAGAAATTTTCCTAAATGTTGCAGCCTCCTAATATTAGATGTGGCGCAGTTTACACCGATAACTAAGACTCTATAGACACAACTTCATAGACTACCTAGAACTCATGAACTCTGGGCTCTGATACCAAGTTTGTCACTCCCCGAGCCTACACCCTGGGCAGAACTGGCACTCGAAGACCATTTTTGGCCCCAAGCAAACCCTTGGCCTGGCATACTTAACTCAGTAGGAGACAATATTCATATCTATAATGATAAATGAACTAAAATAAAATAACTGAGAATGTTTTAAAGATTAAACATTCAACTTGGACAAAAGTGGCAACCAAGTCTTAACAATAATATATGATAATGAAAAGACTCAAAGGTCTAACATCTGACTGTCTATGAAACATCTAAAACAACTGAGATGGATTTTCGGACAATCCCCACAACATCCTAAAGAACTAACTAGAAAGCAATAAAAAGAGTCATATGGAATGCAAAGAGGCTCACCGACTGATTCTGAACTGCTCACTGGATCAACGATGCGCTGAGATGCCGATCCTAGTAACCTGTGTCTGCATCATAATAAGATGCAAGCCAATTGGCATCAGTACATTGAATGTACGAGTATGCGAGTTGGAATGCAAACAAATATAGGCTTGAAAGGGAATCTGAAAGAAACACTTACCTTGGCTCTTCTAAACTCATGAATACTTACTGAACTCATTTCAATATAAAGCAGTTTAAACAAGTGCAATATAAAGAAAAGATGTTTAAAAACATGATGTCAACTCTGTGTACGTATAAGGATACAACATAACTCTGAAATGTATGTAAAAATACAATAAACTGATGTATATAAAATAAAATAACTTCTGTAGGAGTTTCTCTAACCGACAACCATCACATAAGAGCTATTATGATGATACAACGATCTCTCTCACGCAGCCAGCGCATCCTATACCCTGCCAAAGGTATAAAACTTGAACTGCCTAATGGATCCACTAGTCTATTGCGAAAAGGATTCATCTAAAATGTATGACATTTTTCTACCCACGATAGCTACATGGTTCTATGGTGACGTGAGTTATCTAAACTCATGCTCGTCCCCAATTCGGTGCTCAATACTACTCCCAAAATATACTAGCTCTTATGTTTCAAAAACATACTTCTTCTGTGATTGGAGATTAGTGCTCAAAACTTAGCTCAAAGGCTATCTTGGAAATCAAAGTTTCTCCTCTTGCTTCATTTAGAAAGCGATTACTTTTTCTGAAAACTAGCCCGAAGGCTCTTTGGAAATCTCAGTTTCCGTTCTTATTTAAATGTGAAAACATTTTAAATCTCTTTGGGAATGCTTAGTCCCCATATACTTTTGAAGAATTGAACTTCAAGCTTTACTCTTTACTCTTTACTCAACTTGAACTTTAAGTCTTAAAACAAAGTTAAAAAGCATTTGCAAAATACTTCTTGAAAAGACTCTGAGAACTTCCTAGACTTCGCTCTTGACTTTCCTTGAATTTAAATGTATGGAGTCAAGGTTATGATTCATGTTTATGGATGATTTCAAGGTGTTTAGAAGTCATTTAGAGTAGTTAGAATCAATGGAAAGTGTTAGGACACTTTAGAATAACTAAAATAGGCTAAACGACGAAAACTGGTGAAAAATGGCGATACGGGCGCATCGCACCAGGCCCCATTTTACTGGGACTCATTTCTGGCGCACTGCTGGCGCGCCACCCCAGCCTTCCTGGCGCTATGGGGGTGCGTCGCGCCAGCATCCCTTTAGGCAAAATTCAGACGAACTTTTGATCGCATTTTCTGACCCTATATCATGTTAATTCGATTTTTTTTTCTCAAATTCACTTTAGATTCATGTACCCAAATCATATACACGAAATCTAACTCAAACAACTCAGGGAAACGACACTTAATCATCAAGAAACTCCTAAATCCCAACTCATATTCAAGAATGAAATCAATTCAAGAACAACTATCAAGAACATCAATTTCTCAATCATTTCAGGACGAAAAGACGCTGAATTAAACATGCTAGGCGCGTGGTGAACTAACCCAACGCTATGTGATCTCACATACCTTGTAGGGATCACCCCTGGCGAAATCCACAAGTTAAACTCGACGATCTTGATGATTTCCTTGCTTTTCCTTCTCTTTTCTCCTCTTCTCTAAAACCCTAACTTTTTTTCCAAAAGCGTAAAACTGACCAAGTTCAGTTTAGACCCTTAATTAATTCGCTAAAACGAATTAAAATAAAAGGGTAAGGAAAAGACCAAACTACCCTTCAAAAATCCGGATTTGGACTTTCCTCAATCCAACAGCCCAACTTCCAAAAGGCATATCTCACTCATACAATGTCGAAATTGTGCAAACTCGGCGGCGTTGGAAAGATCTTCCCAAGGGCTTCCCAACCATATCACGAACTACTCCTAACTCGTCCTGAGCTAGGAGTTATAGTCATTTGAAAATGACCAAAACTCATTTTCTTAACTTGAACAAAAATTTCCAAATTTCCACATGCTTACCAAAAATGAATATTTTCTGATTTTAAACTCTTTCTAGTCATTTCTAGGTGCGAGATGTTACAGCATCACTTTGAGTCTGAGCAACAGTGCTTGGGATCACTTCAAGAGGAACGACAATGCTAGATCCACTAAGGGCTATCACGTGTGAGTCCTCTAGAAAGACATGCACAGCTGCACAGAATCCCCGGGCCCATGAAGGAACATTAGGGTCTCTGATGGTGGTCTTCCTATTATAAGTGGACCTCTTGCCCTTGACTTTCCCGCCTGTTGTGGGAAGTTTCGTAGCTTTGCCTCTAGATATAGCTGCATCCTCATTTATTGTAATCCCCTTAGCCTTGTATTATTCTTTCAGTTGCTTTTGATCTAGCTATGTCTACAAAACCTCGAGGAGAAGTTTGGAAATAGCCAAACAAACACACAGAGAATTAGGCGCAGACAAACTCGCCGAAATAGTTGGCAGGTCACCGAATTGCTTCGGCGAACTGGGTTAGCCCGCTGAAAGTTACAGTGTAAGAAGGGTTCAGGAGTGTAGACAAATGGCGATCAAGAAGACTTTTGGCGAGTCACCGAGTTCCTTCGACAACCTCAGGCTTCTCGCCGAAAGTTACAGACTCCAACAACACATTTAGCATAAAATTAAAGGCGAGATGTGGACACTAGGCGAACCGCCGAGTGGTTCGGCAATCTCGACCCAGCTCGCCAAATGACCCAATGTGCCTACTTTCAACCCAACTTCTTGAACTTAACCCCACAACCCCCGAAAACAAAATCAACGAATGCTCCAGTGAAATTAAAGTTCGCCCCACGACACCAAAGCATAACCCCATGAAATTTACTTCATTTTAAGCACAAGACTATGGGATTTCGATAATCAAAACATTATGGGCATGATTATTAACTTAAATCAGGTATTCAAACATACTAATTCAATCAGAGAGGCCCAACACATGACAATATGATAAGAACATTGCAAATGAGTACAATTTCGATAAAAGAAACTCGGGGTTCTGAAAACCAATCTCTAATGCCGATTAAATTGATATTGAAATGTTAGGCGGTAATGTAATCCAACTCCAAGAACAAATCAAGAAATATAGAAACTAGAGTGTGGATGTGAGTTTGTGAAGATGAAAAGTGAGGGAAAGTGAATGAATTTGAAACTTTTAAACCTTCAGCCTGAAAAACCATCCAGTTCTCGTCCATTCGGCGACATTAGTCGTGCTCGCGAGCCACTCGGTGACACACTGAGTAGTCATTCACCTCACCGAACTTTACAGGACCTCCACTTATTTTGGGGGTCCAAACGACAATAATTTCCTGAGTTTGCCGACTTTTACAGACTCCAATGTAGAATTTTCTTTAGTCTGACGGAGGTTTGGGTCGGGGTCGCTGACCTCTTCGGCGATTCACTGAATGGACCTGATGCTCGCCAATCTGCACTTTTCAAACACTTTCCACACATCCGCCTACACAATCAACATACCATTATTTTATCAAAACAAAATAAAGCAATAAGGGGTCTTGGGTTGCCTCCCAAGCAGTGCCTTGGTTAACGTTGCGGCACGACGCAAGTCCACCTTCAAACCTCATTCTTGGGGTTAGCCATAGTATCACTAGCAAAACCCCCTACTGTCTCGAGTTGAGATGAGGCAATATATGACCCATTTGGGTCTCCAACTGCTTGATCGACACTGAATGGGAGGTGACGGTCTGGCTAAGGGTAGACACATCTTCTTTCATTTCTTTTAAAATCTTGTCTGACCGTTCAACTATGTTGAGGATATGAGAGAGCATATCCTCAAATCGACAACCTTCCGAATCTTTTGGCTTTTGGCGCTCGTAGGGAGGAACATACCTATCCTTCTCCCCATCCTTCCAATTAGGATTACGGTCTCTCCACTCACGATCTCGATCTTTCCAACCTTCATCCCTAGCCCAACCTTGGTTACCACCCTGCCTCGGGTAGTTTGAATGATAGACACCGCTTTGGTTAGCCAGGAAATTTACCGCTTCATTATACAAGGCTTCAAACAAAGACTCATCTGAATTAGTACACCTGACACCCACAGCATTGACACTTCGAGCACCAGCTCCCATGACATTTTTGGACAAAATATCAAGCTGTGTCATGACCTTGGCCATGTTTTGGTCCCTCTCTTGGTCCTTCTCCATTTGTTCCTTAGTTAACTTGAACGTGAGAGGGGAGACCTGGTCTTCACATGTATACCACGCCCTATTTATGGTAGTCATGTCAAACCTCCTGAAGAGAGTTGGTCAGCAACACCTTTATTTACCGAATGCAGACTCCGGTAAAAATACTGCAGCAACAGGTTATCAGGCAAGCCATAGGTTGGGCATTGAAGCACCAACTTTTTGAATTGCAGTCAAGTTTAATGAATAGGCTCGCCTTCTAGATGCTTGAAGCTCTGAATGATGTCCCGAAGGGTCATCATCTTCGAGGGAGGGAAAAATCACACTTGAAATGCAGTGACCAACTCCACCCACGAAGTGATTGATTAACGTGGCAATTCAACCAGCCACTTGCACGCCTCACCCATAAAAGAGAACAGGAACAACCTCAACCAGACCAATTCTTGGGAGATATTCTTGAAGGAGAATGGTCCGCATACATCCACAAAGTTTCTAATGTGCTCATAGGGATCCTCATGAGTCAAACCACTGAAAAGCCCTTTTAGTTGCAAGAGTCGCAACATAGTACTCATGATATGGAACATCGCATTCCCTTCGATCGGTGGTAAGAGAATGGCACCAATACCTCCCATAAGATGGGGGTCATTAGCATGTAGCTCGTTGACATCGTTGAGATTTCTGACGTCGTCTTGTTGGCCTACTTGGTTGTCATTGCTGCCGTTTACGCTCATACTTCCTGTTTTCAACACAAACAAGTAAAACAAAGCTAAAAGTTAAGTAAGTAGAACTATCACTAACAAGAGCAAAGTTTAACTTCACTAAAAATTCTCAATTAACACCACTCCCTGGCAGCGGTGCCATTTTAACTTAACGTATCCAGGATCTTCATCCAATACTAAGCGTCCACGGTTGTTCAATATTAATATAATCCAACTAGTGAGCTGGGGTCGAGTCCCAAGGGAGCAGTTTGTAAGTGAGAATCAATAGAAAAGCTAAAATGTGTTCAAGTTAATCATAGCTATAGACATTTACGAAGAAAATCATGATAAATTAAAGGGTGACACAAGTGTCAATTATCGAAAGTGGTTTTGTAAGAAATTATCAACTAAAATGAAAATGCAAATATGGAGAAGGGATTCTTGGGATTTGATAGGAATATGGGCTAAAATATACAACCAGGCAAATGCTATTGATAGTAACTTGCTGCAAATTTGTAACTAGGCCAGACTTTAGTAGGGGTAAATTTTCTCTCGAACAATTTACCTCGAATCAAATCGGTTTCTCTCGAACACCGATAAGCGGTAATGAAGCACAACCTTCGCCTTAGTCTGTTCACTCTCTTGAGTTGAATGTGTGGGAGAGGGTTTAGGATTCACTCTCTCGAGTTGAACCCACGACAACCCAGTAACCACAGACAATCGATTCAATAGTTTTGGTTTTAAAACTTCTCTCTCGAGCAAGTCAAAAACACAAAGATAAAATTGTATTTGCAACTACAACCCCATTTAATTCAAACACAACTAGTAAACGAATCCACCTCTAAACAGTGAATAAACAATCAATTAGCAATACCCAACAGTAAATTCAACCCATATTCACAAATTCACACCCCATGAATTGGGGTTTTAGCTAGACATAGTAAAGAGATAGAAATCGATATCGAAAAGTGTTTCCATCAAATGGGTACGATAAATATTGTCTTTACACACGTCATGGATAAAGATTCTTCAATACCCACTTCCAATCGCTTAGAAAATGGAAATCTTCAACTCTTCAAAGCTTAGGAAAATAGTCTCCAAAAACTAAGTTCTAAAAACTGAAAGTTCTAAAACTGAGTTCTGAAATGTAAAACTTGATAATAGACTAAAAATTCAAACAAGCATTTATAGTTGTCAAAAAGTGTGATGCGAAGGATCATTCGGCGCAGTTAGTTGGGATCGCCGATCCATTCAACGATTCACCCTTTGGTCTGGTTCATCGCCTTTTTGCATTGTCCTTTAGCAACTTCAAGTTATGTAACATTGGGCGATGGAGTCCTGCATCACAGAATTGTTCGGCGATTCGCCGACTGCTCCTTTCTATCCCCTATTTGATTTTCTCCTTCAGAGCTTAGGACACTGGAACATTAGGCGAGACCATAGCCATTCAGCGACTCGTCTAATGGTTTAGGCGATCCTTAGACCGTCTTTTCTTCGTCTTTTGAGTTGCCTTGTTCCTTTTTGCCCAATAGTGTCCATGCTTTGTCTCTAACTCCAAATACCTAAAACTCAAGGATTTTAATCATGTATTGAGACAAAATATGTATTTGAGAACACTAAATCTATCAAAATAAATCCCTAAAAGAGTCCAAATGGTGGACTCATCAAACGTCTTGCCCACGCTGCCAAGACTTTCCTATAACTTGCCGAGATATAGAACGCCTCTACTAACTGGATCCACTAAGCTATGCTTAAAAGCATTAAGGAATCGCCTAAAAAGTATGATCCTTTCTACCCACATTGGCTACATGGTTTATGGAGACTTGAGTTATTATGAACTCGTCCCTATATCGGTGCTCAATACTACTCCCAAAATGTACTCAACTCATATGTTTAAAAACATAACTCTTTCTCTGTGGTTTGAGATTATTACTCAAAAACTAGCTCAAAAGCTCTCTTGGAAATCGGTGTTTTATCTCTTGTTTAAATGTGAAAACATTTACTCTTTGGGAATACTTAGTTCCCATATAATCTTTTAAAGAAAATGAACTTCGCTATTACTCTTACTCAACTCAATGCTCAAGTCTTAAAACAAGTTTAAAATATTTGTAAAAGACTTTTGAAAAGACTCTAAGAACTCGCTAGACTTGGCTCTTAACTTCCCGTGAATTTGAATTTATGGATTCAAGGTTATGATTCATGTTTATGGATGATTTCTAGATGATTATAGATCATTTAGAGTAGTTAGAATCAAAAGGAAGTGTTAGTACACTTTACAAGGACTCAGACGGGATAAATGATGAAAAATAGGTGGGGGCAGACGTCCTGAGAGCACAGTTGGCGCAGGGCGCCAACCCATAAATTTCATAAACCCATTTCTGGCGCAATGCATGTGCGCCGCTCCAGACCTTCTGGCAATCCCATCCAAATTCAAGAATGAAGGCAATCTCAAGAACACAACTCAAGAACATCAAATCTTCAACTTTTTAGGAAGAAAATATGCTAAAATTATCATAATTGGCATGTGGGTGAACGATCTCAATTCTATTTGAACTCACATACCTCTTAGAGGTCAACCCTTGGCGAAATCTGCAACGAAACCTTCAAGAACTTGACGAAATCTTGCCCTTTTCTCCTCCTTTCTCCTGTTGAGTTCTTTCTCTAAAAACCCTAGCGTGAAAATTGAGTATGTCAATTGAACCAATTTAGTTTAGACCCCTAGTTAATTACTAAAAATGAAATAACTTAATTGGGTGAGGAAAAGACCAAAATACCCCTCTTAAATCTAGGTAACTTTCTTTAAATGGGTAGCCCAACTTCAAACGGGCATATCTCCTTCATACGAGCTCAAAAATTAGCAAACTTGGTGGTGTTGGAAAGAGGATTTCCATACCTTTCATTTGATATCTTATTTGCTACCTATCTCATCCTGCACTAAAAGTTATGGTCGAATGAAGTTGACCCGAAACTCATACGTAACATAACTTTGCAAAATTACAGATTTTTATTCTTTCCAAAAATGGTTCTTCCTAATTCTAGCTCTTTCAAATAGCGGGGTGTTACAATATCTCCCTCTTGGGAACATTTGTCCTCGAATGAGATCACTCTAAGTAGACTAAGGGTGTAACATCTAACATTCAGCTCAAACACCCAATAAGCAAATCTAACACATTCAGTATATCAATTAAAGAGTACTAAGAAGAGAATTATTACCTTGATCTGGAATTTCTCCGGGTTCAAAGAGATGTGGATATATCTTCTTCATATCTTCCTCAGCCTCCCAAGTAGCTTCCTTAACAAACTGATTTCTCCACAGAACCTTGACTGATGCTACTTCCTTGGTCCTCAACTTGCGAACTTGGCGATCTAGAATCTGAACAAAAATCTCCTCACAGGATAAGCTATCCTTAATACCAATATCTTTAGTAGGTATAATAAGTAAAGGATCGCCTATACACTTCTTCAACATAGAAATGTCAAACACTGGATGAACTGCTGCTAACTCTTGCGATAGCTCCAACCCATAAGCTACATTACCAATCCTTTTGGTTATTCCGTAAGAACCAATATACTAAGGACTAAGCTTCCCTTTCTTACCCAATCATATATTTCAAACTCATGGACAAAAATTTCAAGTATACCCAATCATCCACTTCAAACTCTAAATCCCTTCTCCTAACATCAGTGTAGGATTTCTTACGACTCTGCGCTGTTTTCAACCCCTCTTGAATAAAAGTCACTTTCTCCATGGCTTGATGAACTAAGTCCGGTCCTATCAACCCAGCTTCACCAACCCCAAACCATCCAATAGGAGATCTGCATCTTCTCCCATAAAGAGCCTCATACGAAGCCATCTGGATGTTAGAGTGATAATTTTTGTTGTAAGAAAACTCTATGGGAGGTAAGTGATCATCCCAATTACCTTTGAAATCAATCACACAAGCCCTCAACATATCTTCCAAAGTCTAGATTGTACGCTTTGCTTGACCATCAGTCTGAGGATGAAAAGCAATACTCAAGTTCACTTTCGAACCCAAACCTTCCTGGAAAGAATTCCAGAATTATGCAGTTAATTGTGCACATCTAATTGATATAATCAAAATTGGAACTCCATGAAGTCTAACTACCTCTTGAAGATACAACTTGGCATAATTCTTTGCTGATTTTGTCATTTGATCTACAATCACCCAAATAGAATCATGTTGCATGCAAGATCGTGGCAAGCCAGTAATGAAATCCATATTGATCATCTCCCACTTCCATTATGGAATCTCTATATTCTGAGCCACACCACTGGGACTCTAGTGCTCTACCTTAACTTGTTGGCAATTCAGACACTTAGCAACGAACTCTGCAATACATTTCTTCATACTACTCCACCAATATACTTTTCTCAAGTCATGATATATCTTTGTGGAACCCGGATGGATAGAATATCTGGAGTTATGAGCTTCCTCCATGATCCTCTCTTGGAGTTCATCCACCCTTGGTACACACAATCTACCTTGATACCTCAATACACCATCTCCCTCTTGTTTGAAAGCCATTACTTTTTGTTTATGAACATTTGCCTTCAATTCAAGAAAAATAGGGTCTTGGTCTTGTTTCTCTTTCACTTCAAACACTAATGATGATTCAGCCCCATTCATCACCACTACTACTGCTTCTTTGGAATCCATTAGTCGAACTCCTAATCATGCAAGTCTATGCACATCTTTCTCTAACTCATTCTTGTCTTCCTCAATATGGGCGGTACTACCCATATACAACCTACTCAAAGCATCAGCAACAACATTAGCCTTACTTGGGTGATAGAGAATACTCATGTCATAATCCTTGAGTAACTCCAACCACCTCCTCTATATGAGATTAAGCTCTTTCTGACTAAACACATACTAAAGGCTCTTGTCATCGGTTAACACATCTACATGAACACCATAAAGATAGTGACACCATATTTTCAAACCAAATACTACGGTAGCCAACTCTAGATCATGGGTTGGGTAATTCTTCTCGTGAACTTTCAGCTGTCTAGAGGTATAAGATATAACTTTACCATTCGGCATTAACACACAACCTAATCCAACTCTAGACACATCAGAATATACCACAAAATCTTACGTACCTTCTGGTAAGGTCAATACTAGGGCAGTAGTCAACCATTTTTTCAATTCCTGAAAGCTCTTCTCACAAGCTTCAGACCATTGAAACTTAACTGTTTTCTGAGTCAACTTAGTCAAAGGAGATGAAATAGATGAGAACCCCTCGACGAACCTTCTATAATAGCTAGCCAATCCAACAAAACTCCTAATATCTATTGGAGATGTGAGTCTAGGCCAATTCTACACTGCCTCTATTTTCTGAGTATCAACTCTAATTCCATCACCGGAAAAAATGTGGCCTAAGAATGCCACACACTCAAGCCAAAAATCACACTTAGAGAATTTAGCGTACAACTCTTTGTCCTTGAGAGTTTGGAGAACTATTCTGATATGGATAGCATGATTTTCCTCATTCCTCGAATAGATTAAATGTCATCAATGAATACAATAACAAACATATCTAAATAAGGCTTGAATACTTTATTCATAAGGTCCATGAGCGCTGCAGGAGTATTAGTCAAACCAAACGACATGACCAGAAACTCAAAATGACTGTAACGGGTCCTTAATGTTGTCTTAGGAATATCACTTTCTCTTACCCTCTACTGATGATAGCCAGATCTGAGGTATATCATAGAAAAGCAAGTGGCACATTGAAGTTGATCGAAGAGATCATCAATTCTCAAAAGAGGATACCTATTCTTGATAGTAACATTGTTGAACTGACGGTAATCTACACATATTCAAAGAGAACCATCTTTATTCCTTACAAATAAGACCGGAGCGCCCCAACGTGAGACAGTTGGTCATATAAAACCCTTCTCAAGGAGATATTTCAACCGCTCTGTTAACTCTTTCAACTCTGATGGTGCTATTCTATATGACGAAATAGAGATAGGACAAGTATCGGGAAAAATGTCTATACCGAAGTCTATTTCTCTCTCAGGAGGGACTCCGAGAAGATCATCTGGGAAGACTTCTGGAAATTCTAACAACTGGAACTAAATGAATAGGTGGTGTCTCAACACTAGAGTCATTAACTCAGACTAAGTGTTAGATGCACCCCTTGGAAACTAACTTTATCGCCTTAAGATACAAAATAAAACAACCCTTAGGTACTGCTGAACTACTCTTCCACTCTATAACTGGCTCATAAGTAAATTGAAACTTAACAACTCAAGTTCTATGATCGACAGAGGAATACCAGGCATCAAGCCAATCCATACCTTGAATGACATCAAAATCTACCATATCCAACTTAACTAAATCAGCCATGGTGCTCCTGTAATTGACGAAAAATGGTACAATCATGATAGACTCTCTCAGCTAGAATAGACTCACCAACAAGTGTAGAAACACTTAAAGGCTCAATAAGTTGCTTAGGAAGGACATCAAAATTCATCGCAACATAAGGAGTCACAAAAGACAGACTCGCTCTTGGATCTAGCAAAGCATAAACATCAAAATTAAAGACTTTAATCATACCAGTGACAACTTCTGGAAAATTCTCTTGCTCTTGGCGATTGGTAATAGCGTATAGACGGTTTACCCCTATGTCGGTCCCTGAAGTAGCTCCTCTAGGTGCAGCTCTATCTGGTGGAGTAATTGAAGAAGATTGGGCTCTATTTCCCTTATTTCCACCGCCCTGCCTGTTCTTTGGACACTCTTTCATGAAGTGACCTTCTTGACCACACTTGAAACAACCAGTAGAGCTATTATGACACGTTCATGGGTGGTTCCTACCACACTTAGCACATGTAGGAGTCCAATTTCCTCCTTATGCCACACTAACTTAGGACTGAGAAGGTTTAGATCTGAAATTTTGCGTACTCTGATTATTGAACTCACCTTTGTTCCTTGGTGCAGGTGCACTAGAACATGAAGGAGCAGGTCCCTTTTGCTTATATTGGAAAGATGATTGGTTTGCATTACTCTTCTGCTGCCCGGACTCATTCCTTGCCTTAGCTTTCTTGCTCCTAAACTCTTATTTATCCCTTAGCTTGTCCTCCTTAACCTTCTACACGTGGATCATCAATCTTGTTATGTCAATATCTCATATCAGCATAGCTTTCTTGCCCTCCTTACTTGACAGACGAGACAACCCAGCAACAAACAGACGCATCCTGCTTCTTATGTAAGTAACTATCTTTGGAGCATGGCGGGAAATTTGGGTGAACTTAAGATTGTACTCATGAACACTCATAGATTCCTACTTAAGGGTGAGAAATTCTCATACCTTTGCTTCTCTTAGTTCACGGGGAAAGAAACACCCCATGAAAGCACTCTCGAACACAACACAACTAAAAATTGGTGCACCCTTAGCTCTACCTTTATTCCACTAGTCAAACCAAATCCTAGCAACACTCTTCAGTTGATAGGCAGTTAGTTCCACTCGCTCAACATTGGCAACATGAACCTCTAATACTTTCTGCAATTCCTCTACAAAGTTTCGGATCCTCAATGACACTTGAACTAGTGAAGCTTGGAGGATTCATCCTTAAGAGATCACGGATCCTTGAAGTATCAACCACTTTCTTTGAATTTTCTCTTTGTCCAACTTGACTCAACATTCGGATAGCTTCCCGGAACTTAGCATTGGTGACCTCTCCTTGGGGTCGCACTTCAGGTCCATTAGGTACCCCTTGACCCTGTGGTTCAACATTCCTCCTAGCGGGATGACCTCTAACATCTCTTCGTGGAGGCATGATCTGAAAGATATGCGCAATCATGAATTAGAAGAAACTGTTTAGAAATAAACTTTATCGCACGAAATGAATATGAAAGAGTGAGATAGTTCCTAAATGTTGCAGCCTCCTAATTATGGATGTGGCACTCTTCACACCGTTAACTAGGACCCTATAGACATGGCTTCATAGACACCCTAGGACTCTTGAAACCTGGCTCTGATACTAAGTTTGTCACACCACGAGCCTACACCCTGGGCGGGACTGGCACTCGAGAACCATTATTGGCTCCAAGTGAACCCTTGGCATGTCTAGACTCTCAGCGGAAGACTTTAAGCATTAATAAAAGAAATCAAATGCAACTTTACTCAAGTGTCTCAAAATAACTTAGAATGTCGTAGAGATAAACATTCAACTAGCCAAAGTGGCAACTCAAGTCTTATAACAAAACAATTGAAATGCAAAGACTAAAGAATTATAGCTATATGTTTATGAAGCCTCTAATACTATGAGGGATATCGGGACAAGACCCCTGATTATCCTAACAACTGAAATACTAAACAATATAGAAAGGGGTCCTCTGGAAAGCAATGAGGCTCACCAAATGACTCTGAAATGCTCAACTGGATCAACGAAGCACTGGATGCTGATCCTGGTTACCTGTATCTGCATCATATAATGATGTAGGCCAAATGGCATCAGTATATTGAATGTACAAGCATGCGAGGGGAATTCTAAACAAAACGTAAGCTTGACTGGAATCTGAAAGAAATACTTATCTCAGCTTACTCAACTCATGGATACTCAACTCAATGCAGAAATAAAACAACAATAAATATACAGATTATAATAATCATTTAAAATAGTAGATAACATCTCAAACTATTGAAATTTACAATAATATCTCAGTTGTATATAAGAATACAAAAATAAACTATATTTGGGAGATTCTCTAACCGACTACCATCACTATGATCTATGTGATGATACATCGTCTCACCCATGCTGCCAGACTTGTTCTATAACTTGCTGGGATATAGAACACCTCAATTAAGTGGATCAACTAAGCTATGCTTAAAATCATTAATGAATCATCTAAAAAGTATGATCCTTTCTACCTACGTTGGCTACATGGTTTATGGAGACTTGAGTTATTATGAACTCGTCCCCATATCGGTGCTCAATACTACTCCCAAAATATACTCAGCTCATATGTTTAAAAACATAACTCTTTGTCTGTGGTTTAAAATTATTACTCAAAAACTAGCTCAAAAGCTTTCTTGGAAAACAGTGTTTTATCTCTTGTTTAAATGTGAAAAACATTTACTCTTTGGGATTACTTATTTCCCATATAATATTTTAAAGAAAATGAACTCCGCTCTTACTCTTACTCAACTCAATGCTGAAGTCTTAAAACAAGTTTAAAACATTTGTAAAAGACTTTGAAAAGACTCTAAGAACTCTGTAGACTTGGCTCTTAGCTTTCCTTGAATTTGAATTTATGGATTCAAGGTTATGATTCATGTTTATGGATGATTTATAGATGATTATAAATCATTTAGAGTAGTTAGAATCAAAAGGAAGTGTTAGTACACTTTACAAGGACTCAGACGGGATAAATGATGAAAAATAGGTGGGAGCAGACGTCCTGAGAGCACAGTTGGCGCAGGGCGCCAACCCCTAAATTTCATAAACCCATTTCTGGTGCAATGCATGTGCGCCGCTCCAGACCTTCTGGCGCATCGGGGGCGCGTCGCCCCAGACTTCCCCCAGGTAACCTCGATGAATTTTTCAACTCGTTTTCTAATCTTAATTTGACTAAATTCGATTTTTTTCTCAATTTCTCTTTAGATTCGGTTACCCAATACAGGTAAAATTGATAAGATTACCTCAAGAAACTCATCAATCCCATCCAAGTTCAAGAATGAAGGTAATTTCAAGGATACAACTCAAGAACACCAAATCTTCAACTTTTTAGGATGAAAATAAGCTAAAATTAACATGATTGGCGCGTGGGTGAACGAACCAAACACTATGTGAACTCACATACCTCTTAGAGATTAACCCTTGGCGAAATCTGCAACGAAACCTTCAAGACCTTGACAAAATCTTTCCCTTTTCTCCTCTTTTCTCCTCTTGAGTTCTTTCTCTAAAAGCCCTAGTGTGAAACTTGAGTGCGTAAACTGAACCAATTCAGTTTTGACCCCTAATTAATTACTAAAAACGAAATAACTTAATTATGTGATGAAAACCAAAGTACCCCTTTTAAATCCGGGTAACTTTCCTTAAATGGACAGCCCAACTTCAAATGGGCATATCTCCCTTATACGAGCTCGAAATTAGCAAAATTGATGGCGTTGGAAAGAGGATTTCCAAACCTTTCATTTGATATCTTATTTGCCACCTATATCATCGTATACTAAAAGTTATGGTTGTTTGAAGTTGACCCAAAACTCATACTTGACATAACTTTGCCAAATTTCAGATTTTTTTTCTTTCCAAAAATGGTTCTTTCTAATTCTAGCTCTTTCAAATAGCGGGGTGTTACATGCGCCTTGAATAGGTATTGAAGTTTAAGAGATTGAAAAACATGGGAAGAAAATAAGACTTGTAAAAGAGATGTTATTTTCTTCTGAAGGGATGATCTCACCGGATCAGTTAAAAGAGTTTATCGAAGGGACATCAAATATATGTACAAAGTCTCCACTAAGACTTCCCTTATGTATGCCAAGCAATACATTGCAAGGATTGATATTTTCAAGTTAGTTGCCGGTTATTGGGTCCTAGAATAGTCTAGGAATAACATAGTTTAGGTATTAAATAGATAGGAGAAGTCTCAAGCAAGCTTGAAAATAACTGTCGAACACGTTCTACGGGTTCACTTAATGGTTTGTAGAAACTTCTATGGATCATATTATTGACTCATAGAACCAAGTATTGGAGACCAACATTCAGAACAATTTCCACTGAATTCTTCCCCGGACCGTCATTGTCACGACCCAACCTACCGGACCGTGAGGGCACCTAATCTAACACCTAAGTAGGAGAACCCTTGATTCCCAATAATTAAAACATGCGGAAGATTAAGGAAACTGGCAAGTAAAAGAAAGTTCATAGGATGATTTTAATAAATCAAGAGTTTAAAACGACTCAAGTTAAGACTTGAAAAATAACTTACTCCCCAGGGATCTAGTCTAAGCAGGTACAATAGCTACTAAGAGTACAGGACACAATGACATGTAAATGACACAGCTCCCACCACATGGAAGAAAAGTAGAAGTTGTTGGAGATTGTCTTCATCTTCACCTATGAAACGTCACTGAACCTGCATCCAGACTAAGCCCAAAAAGGCATAGCAAGAGTAGTATCAGTACAACCACACGTACTGTAGGAATCATCAGTCAACTCGAATACCCACCTCATAATATAAAGAAATCAACTGGCGATACATGCAATAAGACTAATCGTTCCTCCACCTTTATATTCCAAACCACCTTACAGGCTCTAACCATACTCACTTCATTCTTGGTCATACCTAGTCATTCTATCCCTTTAAAAGGCATTCTGGAATTAACTAATACCAACCCGGTAACATCCACGACAAACCTACACTTTATTCCCGTCTCCGCTCAACTTATAACCCCGTATCACGCCCATCAAGGATTACTACCCCATTCCGGGTAAAAGTAACTATAGACACTATCACTAACTACCACCCCAAACTTCAACAATAATACCCGTGACCACATTCTAGCTAACAATGATAGCACCGGGACCCTTAATCTTTCCATTAACCATGCTACAACCCGATTTGGGACTCTACCATTCACAATTCACTACACAACCAAATGTCTCCAATTAACTTATAACATCGCAATCCACACCTATAAGAACATAATGAGCAACCCACTAAACTCTTCATGAAACATGCCCAGTTCCACATTATCAATAATATATGTAATTACACATATAATACAAGTCAATGGTCCTCTCATGGAACCCAAACCCAAACTGTTAGTGTACCGGTTTGGGGTACCCAAACTAAATTTTATGTCAGAACGTGGCAACCGATCCCAGTTAGTGTGTCAGAATGCAACACCCGATCCATTCAATAAGTCACAATCACAATCACAAGTATATTCTCAAAATCATACAATCAAGTTATGATTCATGGCACTCATCATTCATTTATCGTCATTTAAAATCAGTGTGATCAATGATGCAACATTCTCATACATACATGTATAATAATGAAGCAAGAACAAACATACAGCACACAACATGAAATCACAACTATCACCTACACCCTATCTCATGAACTAGGGCTTCTCCTACGGTATACATCTAATGTAACACTTAAGGATATACTCATAATTAACCCTTGTTCGGTGCACAAAAAGGACTAAGAATGAACTCTACATTCAATTTCAATACACTACGCAGTGAATAGCAGATTTACTACTACTCAATTAAATAAATCTAGCCTACCTGGGTGTCAAGCATTCGCAGAGGGATTATAGATGAATTTATGGTTTCCAGATGATGGGATGGTGGATTTGACTGGAAATATGCAAGCTATCAATTTCTTCATGCTAGAAATCTCTTCCTCATTCTAACCCAAACCTAGAGCAGCTTTTGGAGGGTTTCTGGGGTGATTTAGGTCTAATTTAGGTGTTTTTGGAAGAAGAAGAAAATAAGACTTCACGTTATTTATATTTTGTCTCGCTTAACCAGCTCTAGCGGCTACTTACCCCGTTGTGGCGCTACCTCCCTAGCGGCATCTGGCCCTCCCTGGATGGGCAGTGGCCCCATTATTTTCTAAAGTTTTCGCTTCTCCTAAATAAAGACGGTTCAGGTCGTTACAATAGATACCAATTTACCCTTCGTTCGTCCCCGAACGACTAGCAAAGGGATAAACATGCACCCTCTTTCGAAGTAATTCTAAACTAACTGATCGGTCCATTACGAAGTCATGATGAATGGTGCCCTTTCAAATTGAAACATTAAAGATGTTGTACTTAAAGGATTGATTAGGAATTAAAGGCAATAGATGAAGAAACGAACACGTCCTACCTACACAGCTTGACCCCGCCAGGGTGGCTGCCCTTCCGCTGAGGCGGAGCTGCTGTGGCGAGGGATCTCCCACTGAGGTGGGAGATCGAAGGGAGTAAAGGGGGAAAAAAGATCATTTCTTCATTTCTCCCTAAACTCACCCCCAAACTTCCAAAAACACTCTCAATCACTTCGTTCCGGATGTCAAAATCAAGGTAAATTTCTTGCTTCTCACGCTCATTACTCTAATACTTACTTAACTACACTCGCATGATATTAAATGATTGATTAGAAAAGGTTTTTGGGGTAGTTTTTGAAAATAAAAATAGGTTGCTTGATTGATAGTAAAATGTAGTGTGGACACTTCCCTTACATCCCCAACGTCACCACAACGTGTTGGGCATAAGAATTTCGTAAAAATACGATCGATTCGGTACCAAATGGGTGGGTGAAGTTGAATAGTTTCTTGGTGTAAAACTCGAATTTGGGCACTATCTAGGGGTTATTCTATTATTATAATTGCATATTTAAGTTCTAGGGTACTTGGTATACTCTTATCTGCTGAAATTCTGTGAGAAACGAGATTTTGGGACGAAGGGCACCATGATTGCGCCTGGTGTTCGTCCCAGATGAAGGCTGCTCTGGCAGCCTTCATCCCGCTATAGCGGCCTCCTTCATCCTGCTCTGGCGGGATTTGGGTCACTGTGGTGGGACTCCGTGGGGCAGTAGCCCCTTGCCACTTAGGGGAGAAATTTTTCTCTTCCTTTTTTAGCCCAAAATTGCTAATCCTTTCGTGTTCTAACGTATAAATTTCATAACTTGCAGGCTTATCTAGATGGCGGGTCTTAACGATTAAAATCTGTCTTTTGTCTGGTTTCCCGATGCTGTGAGTTAGGAAAGGCACCACGACAACCAGAAAACCAAGTTCTGCTGCGAGCGGTGCTTCTACTTACTTAAGCTAGAGGAAAAGGCTCCTTCCTTCTATACTCGTCTCATGGAGTTTGGTTGGGATCCCTTTAGCGAGGCTCCCCCATACGCACATTCCACTTAGGAGAGGGATTTATATCCTATCCTTCCTATTGTTCGCTTCGCTGGGATGACCCACCCTTATCCCATCATCTGCATCTGGGGAGTTGACATCCCCCTGAACACCACGGCCATCAATGAGGCATTAGAGGTGCCCGAGGTCACAAATGTGGAGTACGAGGCCAAGCTGAGTGAAATGGCTCTGGGCTGGTTGAGGGACACCCTGATCGAGCCTGTGCGCCGGGACCAGGTCTACTGGGCTACCGCGGAAGGCATTACTAGCACGGACTGGTCACCGGGTGCTAAGAGGTGGCTACACTTGGTTACTATGAGGATCCGCCCATCGGGTAATCGCACCGATGTGACATTTCCTCGAGCCTTGGTGGTGGCGTGATCTATACAGGGTATCCAGCTAAATGTGGGGGCATAAATTATCTCAGAATAGAAGATGTTCTATCAGGGCAATAAGAAGGCTTTTTTTCCTACCGAGACTGGTGACTGCGTTGTGCAAGAGGGCGGGAGTGCCACCCCTAGACACTGACGAGGTACTCCCCATGGACCTCTTTTTCACCCTCTTTTGATTAGGCAGGGTTCTACCTCCAGGAGTAAGAGGAGGACAGACAGAGCCAGCAACAGTCAGGCCGCTGCAGAGGTGGATGACGAGGGAGGAGACGACAGTACGGGTGACGACACTCTTCCTACCCAGTCCCATCCCCCATTCGCAGGTGCACAGGTGGAGGAGGACTTGGCAACCGTCTTAAGGAAACTTGGAGGCTTCCATGCTAATGCCTCGACACCAGCTCCACCCTCGAGTTCGAGATGCTCCGCCGCCAGCTGCGATGGGATAAAAAGAATAATTTGACTAGGGATCGTCTTCTGGGCCGAATATGGAAGACTCTGAAGGTTATATTCTCCTGCATCACCCCCTAGTAGGAGCTCCCTGTACTTAAGCCAGAGGACTATCGGGAGTTTCCCTAGTTGAATGAAGCTTGGGCAGGTGAGACTGCCGCCGAGGACATGGGGTCTGAGAGCGACACTTCCCATTCCCATGGGTCCTGATTTGGTTTTCTAGCCCCTTTTTGGGCTTGTAATTTAGAACAAAACTTTGTTTTGTCTTTTCGTCATCCATAATATTTTTGTAAGCACATGGATGTTGTTTTCTAGCTATTTTTCCCCCGTTAATATTAAATGTTAAGGTTTATAACTTACTGTTCTATTGCTGAATATTGACTAAGTTGTAGGGATT
The DNA here is from genome assembly GCF_900185275.1 of Solanum verrucosum. NCBI lineage: Eukaryota > Viridiplantae > Streptophyta > Magnoliopsida > Solanales > Solanaceae > Solanum > Solanum verrucosum. The sequence goes on from NW_026020470.1 coordinate 1,616,722, forward strand.
TGTTCGGCTACAGTTTGGGGTCTATACATGTGACTAGGGAAAACAAGGAAAGTATGGCTAAGATTCTGTTTCGCCCTGTCCCGCTCTGGCGGGAGAATTCTTTCCCTGGCAGCACCGCCCTGGCGAGAATGATCCCGCTCCAGCGGCTCAGACGGGACCAGAATCCCTGCCAACATTTTTTCTGGGGTCCTCCTCTTTTCTAGCTTTCCCCTGGATTTCCTGGATACAAGTAGGCATTTAGGATAATCATCGCCTACCCCGAGTCAACCCAACGGTGCACACCCCACAATCCTTCACATTACTTCTACATCACAACACACTCTTCCCCAGGATACACCCAGACATTCACACGATTATTAGTTGGTCACAGCGCACGTCCAGATTCCGTTTATGAATCACCTCGTATATTATCTAGACCCTCACACCGAACTTAGTCATGACTTTCTTTTCACCACAAGTTTCACAATACTCAAGCAATTACAAATTGCATAATTTCAACAATTCGGCCAGCATATTGTAAAGATGAAAGTTCAGACACGCATTTAGTGTGCACATAATCATATCATAATGTCCAAGCAAAGAATAACTTTCACATTTATAGTTAATTTAGACAACAAGAAGCACACATTCATAGTTTTCAATTTACCACTCACAGAAAAGTCCAAATTCTTAATTAGTTTGTTCCATAGATGACCATTACTGATCACACATGCGTTTACCCAACCCCTAGAGCCAGATACCAATTGGAACCTTCTCAGTTCTAATTTACATTGCTCGTGTTCCTTCAGCCGTAATCGCGACGTCTAGTTCACTTCATTGAAATACCAATTGGAATTGGGAGATACCAATTGGACTCAACTCATACCACAAGCGACACTCACACGAAAGGAGAGAAAAAAGGGGGACAACTTCTTAGAATGCCTCATAGCCTCCTGAAGATTAGATGTGGACGTCAACACACCAATTCTCAGGACTCTAGTCCATATTTTGCTCTTGTACTAGGAGATCGGTAACCTGCGCTCTATACTAATTTGTCACGACCCGACCCACCAGGCCATGTGGGCACCTACTGTAACACCTAAGTAGGAGAACCCTCAATTAACAAGAATTAAAAAATGCAGAAGATTAAGGAAATTGGCAAGTAAAAGAAAGTTCATATAATGCTTTTAATAAATCAAGAGTTTAAAACGACTCAAGTTAAGACTTGAAAAGTAACTAACTCCCCAGAGATCTAGTCTAAGCTAGGTACAAGATCTACTAAGAGTACAGGACATAACGATATGGAAATGACACATCTCCCACCACATGGAAGAAAAGTAAAAGTTGTTGGACATTGTCTTCGTCTTCACCTATGAAACATCATCGAACCTGCATCCAGACTATGCCCAAAAAAGCATAGCAAGAGTAGTATATGTACAACCACACGTACTGGTAGGCATCATCGGTCAACCCGAATACCCACCATATAATATAAAGAAATCAATTGGTGATACATGCAATAAGACTAATCGTTCCTCCACCTTTATAATCGCAACCTCCTTACAGGCTCTAACCATACTCGTTTCGTTCTTGGTCATACCTTGTCATTATATCCCTTTAAAAGACATTCCGGAATTAACTACTACCACACTGGTCAACATCTACGACAAACTCATACTTCATTCCCATCTCTACTCAACTTATAACCTTGCATGATGCCCATCAAGGATTACTACCCCATTTCAGGGAAAACAAACTAGACACTATCACTAACTACCACCCCAAACTTCAACTATAATACCCGTGAACACATTCTAGATAACAATGATAGTACCGGACCCTTAATCTTTCCCTTAACCATGCTACAACCCGATTTGGGACTCTACCATTCACAATTCACTACACAACCAAATGTCTCCAATTAACTTACAACATCACAATGCACACCTATAAGAACATAATGAGCAACCCACTAAACTCTTCATGAAACATGCCCAGTTCCACAATATCAATAATACACGCAATTACACATATAATACAAGTCAATTCTCATGGAACCCAAACCCAAACTGTTAGTGTACTGGTTTGTGGTACCCGATCCAATGTTTATGCTGGAACGTGGGAACCGATCCCATGTTTATGCCGGAACATGACAACCGATCCCATATTTATGCTGGAATGTGGCAACCGATCGCAGTTAGTGTGCGGAACATAACACCTGATCCATTCAAGAAGCCACAATCACAATCACAAGTATATTCTCAAAATCATACAATCAAGTCATGATTCATGACATTCATTATTTATCTATCCTCATTTACAATCAGTGTGATCAATAATGCAACATTCGCATACATACATTTATTATAATGAAGCAAGAACAAACATACATCACACAACATGAAATTACAATCATCACAAGTCTGTTTTCATGGTAACTCCTATGTTCTACAGCTTCAAACAGTGTGCTCATAACTCATAAGTCAAACTAGGATTCAATGAGAAGCCAAAGAGAGCTCATGGATCGAACAAAACATATTTCTCTACAAATGACAGGTTCAAGAATACAAACACTCAAGCATTTAAGTTCAAGAACAAGCTCTAAAGCTCTTGGTAGTACAAGTCAAGATCTAGTTCATCAATATTCAAGATCAAGCCCAAAGGCCCTTGAGTCCAAGAACATATTCAAAATTCACGATCAAGCTTAAAAGCCCTTAAATTTATATTAAAAACACGAATTGGAGGATTCATACGGATTGCAAAGCTTATATTTAAATCAAATAAACACGATTGTTGTGATATATTTTAGTCTTGATTATTATTCTCTCAAAACAAATTTTACTGTCTACAAATTCTGACAGGCCTAATGAGAGAATCTATACCTCTCATATCAACTATTCAAAAATTATAGAACATCAAAATGGCTTCCAAGAAGATCAACCCCTTATAAACTTCCTCTAACGCTTCTAAGACTGTTGACTCTATGTTCTCTGCTAAAGCAAAGGATTCCTTAGCTTTACCTTGGGAAGTTTCAGAGTTTTTACAAGGAGTAAGACCACTGTGTTGGGACAACAAACACTTCAAGTTTCGTCCACATCAATATCCTATTTTGGGTCGTCTACCCAAAAGGAGAAAGGGTTCTCTAGAAATTGTTTATAAGGAAGAAGCAGTGTTGCTCAAAAAATCAAGAAGACTCTAGCTCCACTTAAGTTCTCCAATTCCAAGAAGTCTTCTTTAAATAAGAACTATAATTCAACCAATGAATCCTCTATACATGCATCCCATGATATGTACCCTTTTAACATTGACTTGCAAGATAATCTATGCTACTCCCCGATGTCCCAAATGATCAAGCAAGTAATTGTAACTGATGATTCATCCATAGAGGAACAACTTGCAAACCTGACAAAGATAGTTGAATGATTGACAAAGAATATACAAAACCTAGAGTCTTGGATTAATTTTTTGATGGATAGGATGAATGGATTATTATATGGAGAGTCCATCCATGCGCCTTGAATAGGTATTGAAGTTTAAGAGATTGAAAAACATGTGAAGCAAACAGGACCTGTCAAAGAGATGCTATTTTCTTCTGAAGGGATGATCTCACTCGGTCATTTAAAGGAATTCATTGAAGGGATATCAAATATATGTACAAAGTCTCCACCAAATCTTCCCTTATGTATGCCAAGTAATACATTACAAGGATTGATATTTTCAAGTTACTTGCCGGTTATTGGATCCTAGAATAGTCTAGGAATGACATAGTTTAGGTATTAAATAGATACGAGAAGTCTCAAGCAAGCTTGAAAATAAATGTCGAACACGTTCTACTAGTTCACTCAATCGTTTGTGGAAACATCTATGGATTATATTATTGACTCAAAAAACCAAGTATTAGAGACCAACTTACAGAACAATTTCCACTAAATGCTTCCACAGACCGTCATACTTTCTACGGATCTTAGACTAAGCCCATAGAACCAATGTCCTAAATATACCTTAAGTCAAAACACTTTCCACGATTACCTTCTACGGAGTGTAATATTTCTTACAACCCGTATTCTTTTTTTGTAGGATGAGGTACCAAAACTAGTAAGTCCAACTAACTTCTACGAAACCATCGCTATGACCTGTAATATATTCTACAACCCGTAGGTTCAAAGTCCCAAATTTCACCAAGTATATAATTCTTTTATGGACACCTTCTAAATCTCGTAACATATTCTACAAACCATACAAAGAAACCGCAGGAGTTGAGGTCTCAAAATTACAACCTTTGAATCTCTTCTACGAGCACTTAGAACGTCCCATAGGAATTATTACGAACCATTCGATTAAATCTTATAACTCCATCTGGGAGTTAACACTATTCCAATTCCATCCCAGTTCCTATGACAACTTTCTTACAACCCATAGGACGATTCATAGAAACTGACACCAGTACAATTTTTGCAATTTTTCTTTTCAAATAATTTTTTTTATTTTGAGGTGTTACATAAACAAATTATTCTAAGATACATTTCAGACACAATTAATGTTTTTAAACATCCAATGGAGGTTATTTCGATATAAAATGGGTCCCACACTGAAGACTCTGTTTAGCCAAAATCAATATTGTTACTTGAAATGAGTCTAGAAGCCTTGAGACCTTAACCAAAGGTCCTTCAAGGCCAAACGTTATGTTTCAGCTAAAGGATCAATCATAATTACGTTCATATCTCAATTATCTGATGTTTTGATAAAAGTTAACCATTCAATTTTCAAAGACTCTGGAATACAAATAACTTGATAAAAACAAACAAATGACTAGGTAACAAAAATGTCAGTCCAAGAAAGTCATAAATGACTTTAATTTGCTATAAGAAAGCTCTAAACAGTTAAAATACACATATACAAGTAAATTTCACAGAGAGTCATTATAGTTTTTTTTATCTAAACTAATAATCAATAATAGAAAAATATTGATGGGGTGAATTGCAAATTCTTTTTTTGATTTCTTCAAGATTTCAAGTATTTCAGCAAATATTAAGTGGGGTATCTCAAGTTATAAACCTATTGAATTCTATTCTACGGTTATTAATTACTACTATTTTTAACTAAATTTTTCAACGTATTACTTATAGAATTATGTTAACAATGCATATATTGTTTTCATCCCAAAATGGATGCTCTAAAAATTGAAATTGATAAAATCTTATGTAAAACTGATAATTCATTTTTCAAAGAAATCCATTATAAATTTTCCAAATTAGAACTTAAATAAACTAAAGAGACAGGCCGTTTAAACACCCCATAAGAAGAAGAAAGAGGCTTAAGTCTTCGCTTCCAATTCGATAAAGGGCATTTTTCATTTTCCACGAATGTCCGTCCCAAAAATTATTGTAGCGGATATAAGTATGAAGATGAAAAAAAAGGTTATCGCCTGGAGAGTTTAAGTAATAATTTTTTATCTAAAATATTTGAAACTCAGATTTTTCAATAATATATAAAGTTGGTTTAGATTTTACATGCTGATTGAAATTTCACTTTATGCCTTCAAGTATGGTTATTCGCCCAGCCCCATACACATTTTTAGGTAACACATATATAATGGTGAATTGAATGACTTTCATAAAAAATTACATTGCGCAGTAAGAAAAAATATTTTATATATATATATATATATATATATTCAGAACATGAATTCATCCATGTAATGTAATATGAACTGAAACAAAAGGCATCATGTAAAATGACTAGATTATTTGAGATTATCGGCTATACGAGCTGAAAGATTAGAGAACTCTTGGACCGCTTCGCTGAGTGATTTGAGTTGGGATGGTACTTCATTGAAACCATGGTTGCAAGAAAGAGATTCATGCACTGCAAGAGATGAATACAAGCTTGTGTTTTTATAATCAGCAGACTTATAGAAATCATTGGAACGATTAAGATAATCAACGGCATCATTGTAATTTCTCAAGCAATTGGTCATTTGGGCTTTCACATTGGGATCTTTGATGGGTTGTTTAAGAATTGATTTAACCAACTTATAGGTAGATGTGGTATTATCTTGTGCTATAAGAAGAACAGTAGAGAGAAGACCATGAATATCTCCTTTAGAGACAGAGGGGTCATTTCGAAGCATCTGAAAACAAAGTGGAGGAAAGAAGCTTCCGGGACAAATGTCATCAAGTATGTTTCCCTTCACATTTGGAAGAATTCCAAATAGTGCTACTACAAAGGAGAGAAAGAACAATGAAAAGTACAATGACTTTGACATTTTTTAACTTTTCATTTCTCTGCACCCTCTAACATGCTTTTATAGATTTAAAAAGTATCAAATATGAGCTAAATACAATTCATTTTTTTATTTTTTTTGTAAATTTAAAAGAGGAAAGTCAAATATGAGACTAATGCAATTCATATTTTTTGTTTTTTTTTTGTAGATTTAAAAGAGGAAAGTCAAATATGAGACTAATGCAATTCATTAAAATAAAAGAAAAACAGTCAAATATGAAATTAATGCAATTCATTAAAATAAAAGAGAAAAGTCAAATCTGAGATCCATGTAATTCATTAAAATAAAAGAGATAAAGACAAATATGAAATTAATGCAATTCATTAAAATAAAAGAGAAAAAGTCAAATATGGCATTAATTCAATTCATCATTAAAATAAAAGAGACTAATGCAATTTATTGAGATGTACCAAATATGAGATTCATGCAAGTATTTAAATGTAGCTTACAGACATTTAATACTTACATAATTAGGAAATGATTTTGTAATTACATTGTAATCATTTTAAAAAAATTAAATATAAGTTTACAAAATCATTATTATATTAAATTCAATATATATCAATCCAAATGCATATTATGAATTAATAGCCTTAGATTAATTATTTAAGTCCAAAAAATATGGATTTAATTAAATTTCAATTTCATTGGAGTAGAACATCAATTTGGGCTACAAATGAAGAGCCAGCTTAGTTAAAACCCAATATGCCATATCTAATTTGTGGAGGTTTGTGACCGCCACAAATTGCAATATTTCTATAAAAAAAATTTACATCAAGCCTTTTTAATAATACATATAAATATTTTCTAAATATTTAATGTAAGTCATAATTCATTATACAAATCTGTAGTAATTATAGGTAATTAGATAAATAAATATTGATAGATACATATCCCTGTACACCTTGAACAAGAAGAAAGTTTAAAATTTTAATTCATCTAAAAAATAAATTCATATGAACCTTTGGCCTTAATAACCTATTAGTGAAATCATACTCATCAATTCAAAGACAATGTAAATATCTTTAAGCTCTCATTCAAAAAAGAGTAAAATGGTGTGGTTTCTTTCAACCCTACCTTGTTACCCATTTAAGTTTGTAGAATAAAATAGTTGTATTTTCTCCTTCCTTAACGCGTGTAAGATTATATAGATATTAAAATAGACACTAATATTCGATAGAGCAATAATCTGTAAAATATTAGACAAGGTTACATTATTTTGACAGAAAATAAACATACAATTATAGAAAGAAAAAAAACACGAATTGAAACTCAATTCTCAAATGAACAAAACAAACTTAATAGGTGTCAATAAGAATCAAACTTATACAAAATTTTATAGAACACTAGTAATTGTTTTTATCTAAACAGAAATAAAAATGAGGCTCATCTACAATCAATTAAAGGTCAGATATAATTTTCTTTATTGTGTAATGAAAACTAAAAAATATATCCTAAAATATATAAAAGTATGGCTACATTAAGCATAATAACTTACAAAATACATATTTGTTTACAAATAAAATTAAACAAAATATACATAAATCTCAAATTCTTAAGTGAATTCTAAAGTTCTTGTGATAGAGAATTACCTTTATATTCGCAAAAATATTACGAACCAATACACATGTTACACAAACTTGTTGCTTTGAAAATTATACTTCAAAAAACCTACAAAGAAAAAGACAATTAAATAAATCACACAAACAAAAAATATTCAAATTGACAAAAGAATAAAATAAGTAAAAAGCAAAACAAGAAGGGAGATATCAAGGTTGAGTTATTATCGTGGAATAGTGAAAGTGGGGAAATGGGGGAGAGATTTGGGAGTTTATTTTGTGGTGGGAGGGGGGGAGTTTGTATTTGATTTTATTTTAAATTTGTTTGGGGGGAATTAATTTAGTCCTTAGAAATTTTTAATTTTGGGGGCAAAATATAAGCCTTTTATTTGGATTTTGGTTGGCTTATATTAAAAATATTTCCGTTAATTACATATTTTGATTAAATTTTAAAAATAAAGATAATTGTTAGAAATTAATATAAAGTAGTAATATATAAAATAAAACACTAAATGAAGTTGAATAGACAAATAATATTTTGATAGTAACTTAATATATATAATAAAATAGATACAATGTATAGGGTCATAAATTTACCATCTTATTAAATTGAAGAAAGATAATGACGTGTATATGAGTTAAATTTCATTGCTATTTGTTATAAATTATAAAATATGAGTATTTATGATATATCAAAAATAAAAGATGTATAAAAAATATATTATTTCTAAAATTAACCAATTTATAAATTTATGGGGGTTAATAATTGCAACGAATAATATAAAATTGCAGCAATTTTCAAACCTCCTCAATAAAATTGTCAAAACAAGATTTATTTAGTAGAGGTTAGAATAAACGTCACGAAATAAATTAATAGCTGAGGTTTTTAAAAGTTCCACAAATAAATTGCTACAAATTGAGCATTTTTTTGTAGTATCTACAAATTCTAAAAGGCCTAATGGGAGAATCTATGCCTCTCATATCAACTATCCAAAAATTATAGAACATCAAAATGGCTTACAAGAAGATAACTCCTTATAAACTTCCTCAAACGCTTCTATGCCTGTTGAATCTATGTTCTCTGCTAAAGCAAAGGAGTCCTTAGTGTTACCTTTAGAAATTTAAGAGTTTTTACAAGGAGTAAAACCACTATCCTATTTTGGGTCGTCAACCCAAAAGGAACAAGAGTCCTATAGAAATTCTTAACAAGGAAGAAGCAATGTTGCCTAAAAGATCAAGAAAACTCTAGCACTACTTAAACTCTCTAATTCCAAGAATCTCCTAATAAGAACTATAATCCAGCCAATGAATCCTCTACACATGCATCCCATGATATGTAACCTTTGAAGATTGACTTTCAAGATAATCTATGCTACTCCCTGATGTCCCAAATGATCAATCAAGCAATTGTAACTGATGCTTCATCCATAGAGGAATACCTTACAAACCTGGAAAAGATGAATGGATTATTATATGGAGAGACCATACATTCGCCATGAATAGGTATTGAAGTTTCGGAGATTGAAAAACATGTAAAGCAAACAGGACCTATCAAATAGATGCTATTTTCTTCTGAATGGATGATCTTAAAGGAGTTCATTGAAGGGACATCAAATATATGTACAAAATCTCCACCAAATATTTCCTTATGTAAGCCAAGTAATACATTGCAAGGATTGGTATTTTAAAGTTACTTGCCGGTTATTGGATCCTAGAATAGTCTGGGAATGACATAGTTTAGGTATTAAATAGATAGGAGAAGTCTCAACCAAGCTTGAAAATAACTGTCGAACACGTTCTACGGGTTCACGGAATGGTTTGTAGAAACTTCTATGGATCATATTATTGACTCGTAGAACCAAGTATTAGACACCAACTTTCAGAACAATTTCCACTGAATACTTCCACCGACCATCATACTTTCTAAAGATCTTAGACTAAGCCCATAGAACCAATGTCCCAAATATACCCTAAGTCAAAACACTTTCCACGATTACCTTCTACGGACTGTAATATTTCCTACAACTGGCATTCTTTGTTTGTAGGATGAAGTACCAAAACCAATAAGTCCAACTAACTTCTATGAAATTATCACTATGACCCATAATATATTCTACAACCCATAGGTTCAAAGTCACAAATTTTACCAAGTATATAATTCTTCTACGGACACCTTCTAAATCACGTAACATTTTCTACAAACCGTACAAAGAAATCGCAGGAGTTGAGGTCTCAAAATTACAACCTTTGAATCTCTTCTACGAGCACTTACTACGACTCATAGGAATTATTACGTACGAACCATTCGATTAAATCTTATAACTCCATCCGGGAATTAACATTATTCTAAATCTATCCCAGTTCCTATGTCAACATTCTTACCATAGGATTACTCATAGAAACTAGCACTAGTACAATTTTTGCAATTTTTCCTTTCAAATAATTTTTTTGATTTATGAGGTGTTACATAAACAAATTATTCTAAGATACATTTCGGACACAATAAATATTTTTAAACATCCAATGGAGGTCATTTCGATAAAAAAGTGGGTCCTACACTGAAGACTCTTTCTAGCCAAAATTAATAAGGTTGTTTGAAATGAGTCTACAAACCTTGGGACCTGAACCAAAGGTCCTTCAAGGCTAAACTTTATGTTATAGCTGAAGGATCCATCATAATTACATTTAAAGCTCAATTATCTGATGTTTTGATCAAAGTTAACCATTCAATTTTCAAAGGCTCTGAAATACAAATCACTTGATAAAAAACAAAAAATGACTAGGTGACAAAAATGTCAGTCCGAGCAAGTCATAAATGACTTTGATTTGCTATAAGAAAGCTCTAAACAGTTAAAAGACACAGATACAAGTAAATTTCCTAGAGAGTCGTTATAATTTTTTTAATCTAAACTAATAACCAATAGTAGAAAAATATTGATGAGCGTGAATTGCAAATTCTTTTTTTGATTTCTTCAAGATTTCAAGTATTTCAGCAAACATTAAGTGGGGTATCTCAAGTTATAAACCTATTGAATTATATTCTATGGTTATTAATTACTATTACTTTTAGATAAATTTTTCAACATATTACTTATAGAATTATGTTAACAATGCATATAATATTTTCATCCGTAAGAAGATGCTCTCAAAATTGAAATTGATAAAATCTTACGTTAAACTAATAATTTAGTTTTTCAAAGAAATCTATTATAAATTTTCCAAATTAAAACTTAAATAAATTAAAAAGTCAGGCTCTTTAAATGCCCTATAAGAAGAAGAAAGAGGCTTAAGTCATCGCTTCCAATCCGATAAAGGGGTTTTTCATGTTCCACGAATGTCCGTCCTAAAATTTATTGTAGGATATACATATGAATATGAAAAAAAAAGGTTATCGCCTGGAGAGTTTAAGTAATAATTTTTTATCTAAAATATCTGAAAAATAAATTTTAAAATTACATATGAAGTTGCTTTAGATTTTAAGTGTTGATTGAAATTTCACTTTACACCTTCATGTATGGTTAGTACATATAATGGTGAGTAAAATGACTTTCATCAAAAATTACATTGCGCAATAAAAAAATATATTTTATATATATTTAAATTCAGAACATGAATTCATCCATGTAATGTAATATGAACTGAAACATAAGGCATCATGTAAAATGACTAGATTATTTGAGATTATCGGCTATATGAGCCGAAAGATTAGAGAACTCTTGGACCGCTTTGTTGAGTGATTTGAGTTGGGATGGTACTTCATTGAAACCATGGTTGCAAGAAAGAGATTCATGCACTGCAAGAGATGAATACAACCTTTTGTTTTTATAATCAGCAGACTTATAGAAATCATTGGAACGATTATAATAATCAACGGCATCATTGTAATTTCTCAAGCAATTGGTCATTTGGGTTTCACGTTGGGATCTTTGATGGGTTGTTTAAGAATTGATTTAACCAAGTTATAGGTAGATGTGTTATTCTCTTGTGCTAAATGAAGAACAGTAGAGAGAAGACCATGAACATCTCCTTCAGAGACAGAGGGGTCATTTTGAAGCATCTGAAAACAAAGTGGAGGAAAGAAGCTTTCGGGACAAATGCTATCAAGTATGTTTCCCTTCACATTTGGAAGAATTCCAAATAGTGCTACTACAAAGGAGAGAAAGAACAATGAAAAGTACAAGACTTTGTCATTTTTTTACCTTTTCATTTCTCTGCACCCTCTAACATGCTTTTATAGCTTTAAAAAGTATCTAATATGAGATTAATGCATTTCATATGTTTTTTTTTTTTTTTTTGTAAATGTAAAAGAGGAAAGTCAAATATGAGACTAATGCAATTCATTAAAATAAAAGAAAAACAGCCATATATGAAATTAATGCAATTCATTAAAATAAAAGAGAAAAGTCAAATATCATATCAATGCAGTTCATTAAAATAAAAGAGAAAAGACAAATATATGAAAATAAAGCAATTCATTGAAATGTAAGAGAAAAGTCAAATATGACATTAATTCAATTCATCATTAAAATAAAAGAGTAAGGTCAAATAAAAGAGACTAATGTAATTCATTGAGATGTACCAAATATGAGATTTATGCAAGTATTTAAATGTAGCTTATAGACATTTAATACTTACATAATTAGTTATGATTTTGTAATCACATTGTAATAATTTCAAAATTATTAAATATAAGTTTATAAAATCATTTAAATTATATTAAATTCAATACATATCAATTCAAATACAAATTATGAATTAATATCCTTAGATTAATTATTTATGTCCAAAAAATATGAGTTTAATTAAATTTCAATTTCATTGGAGTAGCACATCGATTTGGGCTACAAATGAAGAGCCAGCTTACTTAAAACCAAATATGCCATGTCTATTAAATTTGATGGGGTGAAGGAAAGTCTGTTTTCATTGTAACTCTTATGTTCTACAACTTCAAACAGTGTGCTCATAACTCAGAAGTCAGACTAGGATTCAATGAGAAGCCAGAGAGAGCTCATGGATCAAACAAAACATATTTCTCTACAAGTTACAAGTTCAATAATACAAACACCCAAGCATTTAAGTTTAAGAACAAGATCTAAAGCTCTTGGTAGTACAAGTCATGATCTAGTTCATCAATATTCAAGATCAAGCCCAAAGCCCCTTGAGTCCAAGAATATATTCAATATTCACGTTCAAGCTTACAAGCCCTTAAATTTATATTAAAAACACGAATTGGAGGATTCATACAAATTGCAAAGTTATATTTAAATCAAATAAATATGATGTTGTGATATATTTTAGTCTTGATTATTATTCTCTCAAAACAAATTTTACTATCTAAAAATTCTGCCAGGACTAATGGGAGAATCTATACCTCTCATATCAACTATCCAAAAATTATAGAACATCAAAATGGCTTCAAAGAAGATGAACTACTTATAAACTTCCTCTAACGCTTCTAAGCTTGTTGACTCTATGTTCTTTGCTAAAGCAAAGGAGTCCTTAGTGTTACCTTTGGAAGTTTCAGAGTTTTTACAAGGAGTAAGACCACTATGCCGGGACAACAAACACTTCAAGTTTCGTCCACATCAATATCCTATTTTGGGTCGGCAACCCACAAGGAACAAGAGTCCTATAGAAATTCTTAACAAGGAAGAAGCAGTGTTGCCCAAAAGATCAAGAAGACTTTAGCTCCACTTAAGCTCTCCAATTCCAAGAAATATTCTTCAAATAAAAACAATAATTCAGCCAATGAATCCTCTACACATGCATCCCATAATATGTACCCTTTGAAGATTGACTTGCAAGATAATCTGTGATACTCCCCGATGTCCTTAACGATCAAGCAAGCAATTGTAACGGATGTTTCATCCATAGAGGAACAATTTACAAACCTGGCAAAGATAGTTGAATTATTGACAAAGAATATACAAAACCTAAAGTCTTGGATTAATAATTTGATGGATAGGATGAATGGATTATTATATGGATAGTCCATCCATTCGCCTTGATTTGGTATTTATGTTTAAGAGATTGAAAAACATATGAGGCAAACAGGACCTGTCAAAGAGATGTTATTTTCTTCTGAAGGGATGATCTCACTCGGTCATTTAAAGGAGTTCATTGAAGGGACATCAAATGTATGTACAAAATCTCCACCAAATCTTCCCTTCTGTATGCCAAATAATACATTGCAAGGATTGATATTTTCAAGTTACTTGCCGGTTATTGGATCCTAGAATAGTCTAGGAATGGCATAGTATAGGTATTAAATAAATAGGAGAAGTCTTAAGCAAGCTTGAAAATAATTGTCAATCACGTTCTACGGGTTCACTCAATGGTTTTTAGAACTTTCTATATATCATATTATTGACTCGTAGAACAAAGTATTAGAGACCAACTTTCAGAACAATTTCCACAGAATGCTTCCACACACCATCATAGTTTCTACGGATCTTAGACTAAGCCCATAGAACCAATGTCCCAAATATACCCTAAGTCAAAACACTTTCCACGATTACCTTCTACGGACTGTAATATTTCCTACAACTGGCATTCTTTATTTGTAGGATGAAGTACCAAAACCAATAAGTCCAACTAACTTCTATGAAATTATCACTATAACCCGTAATATATTCTACAACCCATAGGTTCAAAGTCACAAATTTTACCAAGTATATAATTCTTCTACGGACACCTTCTAAATCACGTAACATTTTCTACAAACCGTACAAAGAAACCACTGGAGTTGAGTTCTCAAAATTACAACCTTTGAATCTCTTCTACGAGCACTTACTACGACTCATAAAAATTATTACGTATAAACCATTCGATTAAATCTTATAACTCCATCCGGGACTTAACATTATTCCAAATCCATCCCAGTTCCAATGACAACTTTCTTACAACCCATAGGATGTCTCATAGAAACTAACACCAGAACATTTTTTACAATTTTTTTTATTTCTGAGGTGTTACATAAACAAATTATTCTAAGATATATTTTAGACACAATAAATGTTTTTAAACATCCAATGGAGGTCATTTCAATAAAAAGAGGGTTGCACACTGAAGACTCTGTCTAGCCAAAATCAATAAGGTTGTTTGAAACGAGTCTAGAAGCCTTGGGACCTAAACCAAAGGTCCTTCAAGGCCAAACCTTATGTTTCAACTAAAGGATCCATCATAATTATATTTAAACCTCAATTATCTAATGTTTTGATCAAAGTTAACCATTCAATTTTCAAGGGCTCTGAAATAAAAATAACTTGATAAAAAACAAAATATGACTAGGTGACAAAAATGTCAGTCCCAGCAAGTCATAAATGACTTTGATTTGCCATAAGAATGCTCTAAACAGTAAAAATACACATATACAAGTAAATTTCCTAGAGATTCATTATAGTTTTTTTTATCTAAACTAATAACCAATAGGCGAAAAATACCAATGAGGGTGAATTGCAAAAAAAAAATTTGATTTCTTCAAGATTTCAAGTATTTCAGCAAACATTAAGTGAGGTATCTCAAGTTATATCATATTGAATTATATTTTATGGTTATTAATTACTATTATTTTATTTAAAATTTTCAACGTATTACTTATAGAATTATGTTAAAAATGAATATATTGTTTTCATCAGTAAAGGATGCTCTCAAAATTGAAATTGATAAAATCTTACGTTAAACTGATAATTCAATTTTAAAAATAAATCTATTATAAGTTTTCCAAATTAGAACTTAAATAAACTAAAGAGTCAGGCTCTTTAAACGTCCTATAAGAAGAAGAAAGAGGCTTAAGTCAACGCTTCCAACGATAAAGGGATTTTTTCATGTTCCACGAATGTCCCTCCCAAAAATTGTTGCAGAGGATATAAATATGAATAAGTAAAAAAATGTTATCTCCGGGGGAGTTTAAGTAATAATTTTTTATCTAAAATATTTGAAAAATAGATTTTAAAATTACATATAAAGTTGCTTTAGATTTTAAGAGTTGATTGAAATTTCACTTTATGCCTTCAATTATGGTTAGTCGCCCAGCCCCATACACATTTTTAAGTAACACATATATAATGGTGAATTGAATGACTTTCATCAAAAATTACATTGTGCAGTAAGAAAAAAATATTTAAATATATTTAAATTTAGCACATGAATTCATCCATATAATCTAATAGGAAATGAAACATAAGGCATCATGTAAAATGACTAGATTATTTGAGATTATCGGCTATACGAGCCGAAAGATTAGAGAACTCTTGGACCGCTTTGTTGAGTGATTTGAGTTGGGATGGTACTTCATTGAAACCATGGTTGCAAGAAAGAGATTCATGCACTGCAAGAGATGAATACAACCTTTTGTTTTTATAATCAGCAGACTTATAGAAATCATTGGAACGATTATAATAATCAACGGCATCATTGTAATTTCTCAAGCAATTGGTCATTTGGGTTTCACGTTGGGATCTTTGATGGGTTGTTTAAGAATTGATTTAACCAAGTTATAGGTAGATGTGTTATTCTCTTGTGCTAAATGAAGAACAGTAGAGAGAAGACCATGAATATCTCCTTTAGAGACAGAGGGGTCATTTCGAAGCATCTGAAAGCAAAGTGGAGGAATGAAGCTTTCGGGACAAATGTCATCAAGTATGTTTCCCTTCACATTTGGAAGAATTCCAAATAGTGCTACTACAAAGGAGAGAAAGAACAAGGAAGAGTACAAAGACTTTGTCATTTTTTTACCTTTTCATTTCTCTGCACCCTCTAACATGCTTTTATAGCTTTAAAAAGTATCAAATATGAGATTAATGCAATTCATATTTTTGTTTGTTTTTGTAAATTAAAAAGAGGAAAGTCAAATATGAGACTAATGCAATTCATTAAAATAAAAGAAAAACAATCAAATATGAAATTAATGCAATTCATTAAAATAAAAGAGAAATGTCAAATATGAGATCAACGCATTTTATTAAAATAAAAGAGAAAAGACAAATATGAAATTATTGCAAATCATTAAAATGTAAGAGAAAAGTCAAATAAAAGAGACTAATGCAATTCATTGAGATGTACCAAATATGAGATTCATGCAAGTATTTAAATGTAGCTTACGGACAAATATGAAATTAATGCAATTCATTAAAATATAAGAGAAAAGACAAAATTGACATTAATTCAATTCATCATTAAAATAAAAGAAAAAGTCGAATAAAAGAGACTAATGCAATTCATTGAGATGTACCAAATATGAGATTCATGCAAGTATTTAAATGTAGCTTACAAACATTAAATATTTACATAATTATTATTAGATTTTGTAATTACATTGTAATCATTTAAAAATTATTAAATATCAGTATGTAAAATCATTTAAATTATATTAAATTCAATATATATCAATCCAAATACATATTATGAATTAATATCCTTAGATTAATTATCTAAGTCCAAAAATATGGATTTAATTAAATTTCAATTTCATAGGAGTAGTACATCGATTTGGGCTACAAATGAAGAGCCAAATTAGTTAAAACCCAATATGCCATATCTAAAAAATATGATGGGGGTGAAGGGAAGTTTGTTTTCATTGTAATTCCTCTATTCTACAACTTCAAACAGTGTGCTCATAACTCATAAGTCACACTAGGATTCAATGAGAAGCTAGAGAGAGCTCATGGATCGAACAAAACATATTTCTCTACAAGTTACAAGTTCAAGAATACAAATACCTAAGCATTTACGTTCAAGAACTACTCAATATCAAGACTATCATTTTCAAGAACAAGCTCTAAAGCTCTAGGCAATACAAGTCAAGGTCAAGTGCATCAATATTTAAGGTCAAGCTCAAATGCCCTTGAGTCCAAGAACATATTCAATATTCACGATCAAGCTTACAAGCCCTTAAATTTATATTAAAAACATGAATTGGAGGATTCATACAGAGTGTAAAGCTTATATTTAAATCAAATAAATACCATTATTGTGATATATTTTAGTCTTGATTATTATTCTCTTCAAACAAATTTTACTATCTACAACTTCTGCTAGGCCTAAGTAAGGGTGGCAGGGGGACCGGGTCGGCCCGCCCCGGCCCGCGACCGGTTCGAGAACCGGCCCGCCGGACCCGGTCCCGTTTGAATATAGGGGGATGGGGCTTTCGGGATTAGGGGACCGGTACCGGTCCGGTTCACCCGTTGGTCCCGATCGACCCGGCCCGGTCCCGGCCCGGATGAACCGGCCGGTTCGCGGGATCCCCTAACAATTTTTTTTTTTTTTTTTTTTTTTAAATTCTATCCGTTGGGAAACGGCTAGTGGGCCTCCCCAACTGATATTTTGACAGTTTTTTCCCCCAACCAACACCCCCTACCACCCCTACTTTTAATAATTTATTTTAAACCCTCAAGTTATTATAAATACACTTTAACCCACTTTTAATATTATAAATACCCCTCTATCCCTTATTATTTCTTACAAAATCATATATTCTCTCATCTATTTTTTATATTCTTTCAAGTCTCAACTCTCAATCTTAAGTCTCAAATCTCAATATTTTATTTCATTTAAGTCTCATATTATATCATAATACATATATTTCAATTCTAAGTTTTCATATTATATATCATAATATATATATCTAAGTTTTCATATTATATTTTCTATCAAATATTGGAGTTCCAAATTACAAGTTACAAGTTACAACAAACTACAAGCTTCAAGAATCGGTTATAACGTCTGCTATTAACGCAGACGTTTGGTACATTCGTTTCATAATATTTATATTTTATTTTTCGTCATTAATTTTTGTGTTATTATTATTTTTATATTATACTTTACATATAATTAAATATGAGTTCTAACAAAAAAGATACCGGTAAAGGAAAAGAGAAGGAACCAAGTGGCATTAGTAGATTATTTAATTTTACTAAAAAAAGTAGTAAGGAAAAAAATAAGAGTAAATGTGGTGGTACTTCTAGAGTTAGATTTAATACAAATGATTCTACTTATGTTGATGATACTTCTTATGATATTGATTCAAATGCTCAACTCGATCATGAACTTTTACAACAAATTTATGGTGATATTAATCCTTATCTTGATGAAAATTTAGGTGAAGAAGTAGAAGTTGGTTCGGGAGAAGATGAATTAGAAGATACACCTACTAGTCCGGTGACAAATGTTCCAAATGAAACTACAAATTCAACGGAGCAAAATTCTGGACGCCCACCCCTTATACCTCCTACAAGGGAGAAGGTGAAATATCAACGCCCTAAAACTTCTGTTGTGTGGCAATTTATGACTTTAGATAAGGAAAATTCTATTGCTATTTGTAATAAATGTAAGCAACCTTTTAAACATAAACAAGGTGGAGGTCAAGGTGGGACGGGGGGCTTAAATAGACATTTGTTATCTTGTGTGCCGATTCAATATAAAGAAGCTAAATCATTAGCCGATAGAAAAAAAGGAATTCCAGTTAATGATTTTGATATTAATGTTAATGAATCGGTAGGGGCTTCTAACATGGTTCAAGGAACATTAGATCCTTCTAACCCCGGTGGTCCACTAACACAACGTAAATATAATAAGGAAAGAGATCGTGAAAATTTAGCTAAAATGGTTTCTGTTTATGGTTTACCTTATAGTTTTCCTTCACATCCCGGTTTTATTGAATATATTCAACAAACTTATAATCCTAATTATAGAGGTTTTTCAAGAAATACTGTTAAATCTGATGTTTTTGTATATCAAGGTAAACATTGTCAATATCTTCGTTGTGTGTTTAGCATATTAGATTGTAAAGTGTCTATAACTTCGGACATGGGTCGTAGTGTTAATGGACGTGATTATTTAACTGTTACAGCACATTGGATTGATCATAATTGGAATTTGCAAAAAAGAATCTTAAGTTATAAAGAATGTGTAAAGAAAAAAACTGGTGCATATTTAGCTTCAAATATTTTGAGTGTTATAGATTATTACATGCTTATAGATAAAGTAATGTCTGTCGCATTAGATAATGCATCTAATAATGTAAACGCTGCTAGTATGTTAAAAACTAGACTATGTCCAATTGATGATAATTCTTTTCATGTTAGATGTGTTGCACATGTATTAAATTTAGTTGTACAAGATGGTATTTCATTATTTGAATGTGGTTGTATGAAAATTGAATATGCTGTTGCCTGGATTTTTTATGCTAATAGAGCTGCTAGAATTAGGGAATTTAATGAGCGTTGTGTACTATGTGATTTGCCACCAAGAAAAATTCCAAGACATATTAAAACAAGGTGGAATTCTTTTTACGAAATGCTTTCAGTTGCTTACGAATATAGAGGACCCATACAAATGGTGTTTAATGCTCATAATGCTGACCCATTAGACAGAATTTGTGAAGAAGATTGGGAAGAAAGTAATGAACTATTAGAATTTTTAAGACTTTTTTATGATGCAACAACCATGTTTTCTGGAATTTATTATCCTACTATTTCATCAGTATTAATAAATATTTGTGCTATTTCAATTCAATTTTCTAAATACAAAAAAAATTGAAAAATTTAGAGTTGCAATTGAAGGTATGATTGAAAAATTTTAAAAATATTTTTTTCCTATTCCTCAAATTTTTTTAACTGCTACTTTACTTCATCCTGACTATAAATTACAAGGTGTGCAGGGACTTGTTGACACTTTTTATGATACCTTAGAAATTTCACCGGAAATAAATCCAACTAGTCAACTGTGTAAGTGTAGCATAAAAGTAGAAGCAAAAATTTTGTATGAAAAATATAGAACTACAGGAAATACTCAAGAAGTTGGTCAAACTTCTAATCCTCAGAGTAAAGCTCGAATTTCAAGTTATATGCGAGATTTTCTTGGTCTTAATTCTACTAACCGTGATGATTTTGAAGAATATCTTAATCAATCTTTAGAAACAGTGGAAGACGAAGATGGCAATGAAGATTTATTAGCATGGTGGAGGAGACGGAGCGTTGCATTTCCAATTTTAAGCAAAATGGTTCGTGATGTTCTAGCTATTCAAGCTTCATCAGTTGCATCAGAGGCTGCTTTTAGTGCGGCAAGGTTTCAACTTGGCGATCATAGACATTCATTGGCGGAAGACAGTTTGGAAATATCAGTTTTATTTAGAGATTGGGTCAACGCCGAAAGGAGAAATGATAATTTGCCAAAGTTAAGTTCCAAACAAGAAGCTTGGATTAATGCGGTACTTGGATCTAGTGATGATGAATTAGAGTCACAAGAGTTTCTAGCAAGTTTGCCAACACCGGAGGATGTTACCGTCAATATGATGCGACAATTAGAATTGAATTTTAAAGGAAAATACAACTATTAGATTACATCTGATAACTAATTGAAACAGAACCCTTCCTAGAAGGTGGCTGCGTAAATTAGTTACTCATCTAATATTTGTAACAAATATTAGTTTTACATATGAGAACTTATTGAAACAGAACCCTTCCTAGAAGGTGGCTGCGTAGATTAGTTACTCCACTAATATTTGTAAATTGTAACTTTTAAGTTCTAAGTTGCAATTAGATTTTATTGAATAAATTTGAAGGCTTTATTAAGTCTTTTTTATATAACTATTGTCTTGCATTTTAATTTTAATATATTCATACATATTTACATATATATTAATTTGTTTGAAAATAGTTGAACATAATAAAAAGAGAACTAGCTATTACAAAATTTTATAATAAGGAACAAATGTTAAAAAATGGAACTTTAATACATCAACTAACACCTAGATTATTAAACAAAAAAAAAAGAAGGAAAATTCAAAGTATTGCACATAACGTCCTTCTTTTTTGGGGCCTTTTCTTCAAAATCAAAATTTCAAGTTTAAATTACTTTAAAATATTTAAAAGACAAATTTGAACTTCTCAAATTTGTAATTTCAAAATTGAAAATTGAAAATTGAAGTTTGAAATTTGAAAGTTGAATTTGAAATTTGAAATTTGAAAGTTGAATTTGAAATTTGAAATTTGAAATTTGAAATTTGAAGTTTGAAATTTGAAGTTTGAAATTGAAATTTGAATTTTGAAATTTGAAAACTTAAGCATTATTTATTAGCTAAAAATGTTATTGAAAAAAAATCAAATAAACTATTATTCAATAACATATAATTTCAATACAAATAAATAAGTATATAAAAAATAAAAAATCCCCCGTCCCGTCCCGTCCCGTCCCCCCAAAACCCGTCCCATCTCGTATATATAGTGGGACGGGATGGGACTTATTTTTGTCCCCCCAATCCTGGTCCCCCCAATCCCGGTCCCCCCAAAATCCCCCCAGAACCGTCCCCCGTCCCGTCCCGTCCCCCTTCGTCCCGTCCCCCAGTCCCCGTCCCCGTCCCCTTGCCAGCCTTAGGCCTAAGGGGAGAATCTATACCTCTCATATCAAATATCCAAAAATTATAGAACATCAAAATTTCATCCAATAAGATCAACTCCTTATAAACTTATTCTAATGCTTCTAAGCATGTTGACTCTATGTTCTCTGCTAAAGCAAAGGAGTCCTTAGTGTTACCTTTAAAAGTTTCAGAGTTTTTACAAGGAGTAAGGCCACTATGCTGGGACAACAAACACTTCAAGTTTCGTCCACATCAATATCCTATTTTAGGTCGTCAACCCAAAAGGAACAAGAGTCCTATAGAAATTCTTAATAAGGAAGAAGTAGTGTTGCCCAAAAGATCAAGAAGACTCTAGCTCCACTTAAGATCTCCAATTCCAAGAAATCTTCTTCAAATAAGAACAATAATTCAGCAAATGAATCCTCTACACATGCAACCTATGATATGTACCCTTTGAAGATTCACTTGCAAGATAATTTATGCTACACCTCGATGTCCCAAACGATCAAGCAAGCAATTGTAACTGATGCTTTATCCATAGAGGAACAAGTTATAAACCTGGCAAACATAGTTGAATAATTGACAAAGCATATACAAAACCTAGAGTCTTGGATTAATAATTTGATGGATAGGATGAATGGACTATTATATAGAAAGTCCATCCATACGCCTTGAATAGGTATTGAAGTTTAAGAGATTGAAAAACATGTGAAGCAAACAGGACCTGTCAAAGAGATTTGTTAGTTTCTTCTGAAGGGATGATCTCACTCGGTCATTTAAAAGAGTTCATTGAAGGGACATCAAATATACGTACAAATTCTCCACCAAATCTTCCCTTATGTATGATAAGTAGTACATTGCAAGGATTGATATTTTCAAGTTAGTTGTCGGTTATTGGGTCCTCGAATAGTCTAGGAATGACATAGTTTAGGTATTAAATAGTTAGGAGAAGTCTCAAGGAAGCTTGAAAGTAACTGTCGAACACGTTCTACGGGTTCACTCAATGGTTTCTAGAAACTTCTATGGATCATAGTATTAACTCGTAGAAGCAAATATTAGAGACCAACATTCAGAACAATTTCCATTGAATGCTTCAACAGATCGTCATACCTTCTACGGATCTTAGACTAAGACCATAAAACCAATGTGCCAAATTTACCCTAAGTCAAAACACTTTACACGGTTACCTTCTACGGACTGTAATATTTCCTACAACCCGTATTATTTGTCTGTAGGATGAGGTACCAAAACCAATAAGTCCAACTAACTTCTATGAAACCATCGCTATGACCCGTAATATATTCTACAACCCGTAGGTTCAAAGTCACAAATTTTCCCAAGTATATAATTCTTCTATGGACACCTTCTAAATCCCGTAATATTTTCTACAAACCGTACAAAGAAACCGCAGGAGTTGAGCTCTTAAAATTACAACCTTTGAATCTCTTCTACGAGCACTTACCACGGCCCATAGGAATTATTCTGAACCATTTGTTTAAATCTCATAACTCTATCTGGGACTTAACATTATTTCAAATTCATCCCAGTTCCTATAACAAGCTTCTTACAATCCATAGGATGACTCATAGAAACTGACACAATACAATTTTTACAATTTTTCCTTTCAAATAATTTTTTTGATTTTTGAGGAGTTACCTAACAAATTATTCTAAGATACATTTCGAACACAATAAATGTCTTTAAACATTCAATGGAGGTCATTTCGATAAAAAGTGGGTCCCACACAAAAGACTCTGTCTAGCCAAAATCAGTAAGGTTGTTTGAAATAAGTCTAGAAGCCTTGGGACTTGAACCAAAGGTCTTTCAAGGCCAAACTTTATGTTTCAGCTAAAGGATCCATCATAATTACATTTAAAACTCAATTATCTGATGTTTTGATCAAAGTTAACCATTCAATCTTCAAAGGCTATGAAATACAAATAACTTGATAAAAATAAAAAAATGACTACGTGACAAAAATGCCAGTCCCAGCAAGTCATAAATGACTTTGATTTGCTATAAGAAAGCTCTAAACAGTTAAAATACACATATACAAGTAAATTTCCTAGAGTGTCATTATAAATATTTTTTATCTAAAATAATAATCAATGGTAGAAAAATATAGATGAGGGTGAATTGCAAAAGAAAAATTGATTTCTTCAAGATTTTAATTATTTTAGCAAACATTAAGTGGAGTATCTCAAGTTATAAACCTATTGAATTATATTCTATGGTTATCAGTTACCATTATTATTAACTAAATTTTTTCAACATATTACATATAGAATTAAGTTGACAATGCATATATTGTTTTCATCCGTAAAAGGATGCTCTCAAAATTGAAATTGATAAAATCTTACGTTAAACTGATAATTAATTTTTTCAAAGAAATCAATTATAAATTTTCCAAATTAGAACTTAAATAAAGAGTTAGGCTCTTTAAAATCCCTATAAGAAGAAGAAAGAGGCTTAAATCATCACTTCCAATCCGATAAAGGGCTTTTTCATTTTCCACGAATGTCCGTCCCAGAAATTGTTGCAGAGGATATAAATATGAATATGAATAAAAAGGTTATCACCTAGAGAGTTTTAAGTAATTATATTTTTTTATCTAAAATATTTGAAAAATAGATTTTAAAATTACATATGAAGTTGGTTTAGATTTTATGTGTTGATTGAAATTTCACTTTACGCCTTCAAGTATGGTTAGTCGCCCAACCCCGTACACATTTTTAGGTAACACACATATAATGGTGAATGGAATGACTTTCATCAAAAATGACATTGCGCTGTAAGAAAAAAAATATTTTATATATATTTAAATTCAGAACATGAATTCATCCATGTAATGTAATATGAACTGAAACATAAGGCATCATGTAAAATGACTAGATTATTTGAGATTATCGGCTATACGAGCCGAAAGATTAGAGAACTCTTGGACCGATTCACTAAGTAGTTTGAGCTGGGATGGTACTTCATCGAAACCATGGTTGCATGAAAGAGATTCATGCACTGCAAGAGATGAATACAAGCTTGTGTTTTTATAATCAGCAGACTCATAGAAATCATTGGAACGATTAAGATAATCAACGGCATCATTGTAATTTCTCAAGCAATTGGTCATTTGGGCTTTCACGTTGGGATCTTTGATGGGTTGTTTAAGAATTGATTTAACCAACTTATAGGTAGATGTGGTATTATCTTGAGCTATATGAAGAACAGTAGAGAGAAGACCATGAATATCTCCTTTAGAGACAGAGGGGTCATTTCGAAGCATCTGAAAACAAAGTGGAGGAAAGAAGCTTCCGGGACAAATGTCATCAAGTATGTTTCCCTTCACATTTGGAAGAATTCCAAATAGTGCTACTACAAAGGAGAGAAAGAACAATGAAGAGTATGAAGACTTTGTCATTTTTTTACCTTTTCATTTCTTTGCACCCTCTAACATGCTTTTATAGATTTAAAAAGTATCAAATATGAGATTAATGCAATTCATATTTTTTGTTTTTTTGTAGATTTAAAGGAGGAAAGTCAAATATGAGACTAATGCAATTCATTAAAATAAAAAAAAACAGTCAAATATGAAATTAATGCAATACATTAAAATAAAAGAGAAAAGTCAAATATGAGACTAATGCAATTCATCAAAATAAAAGAAAAACAGTCAAATATGAAGTTAATGCAATTCATTTAAATAAAAGAGAAAAGTCAAATATGAGATCAATGCATTTCATTAAAATAAAAGAGAAAAGACAAATATGAAAATTAATGTAATTCATTAAAATATAATAGAAAATTTTAAATATGACATTAATTAAATTCATCATTACAATAAAATAAAAGTCAAATAAAAGAGACTAATGCAATTCATTGAGATATACCAAATATGATATTCATGCAAGTATTTAAATGTAGCTTACAGACATTTAATACTTACATAATGAGTATATGATTTTGTAATTTCATTGTAATCATTTAAAGATAATTAAAAATAAGTTTATAAAATCATTTAAATTATATTAACTTCAATATATATCAGTCCAAATACATATTATGAATTAATATTGTTAGATTAATTATTTAAGTCCAAAAATTATGGATTAGATTAAATTTTAATTTCATTGGAGCAGTCCATCGATTTGGGCTACAAATGAAGAGCCAACTTAGTTAAAACTCAATATGTCATGTCAGTTAAATATGATGGGGTGAAGAGATGTTTGTTTTTATTGTAACTCCTCTATTTTACAACTTCAAACAGTGTGCTCATAACTCATAAGTAACACTAGGATTCAATGAGAAGCCAGAGAGAGCTCATGGATAGAACAAAACATATTTCTCTACAAGTTACAAGTTCAAGAATACAAACACCCAAGCATTTAAGTTCAAGAACAACTCAATATCAAGATTACCATTTTCAAGAACTAGCTCAAAAGCTCTTGGTAGTACCACGTCAAGATCAAGTTCATCAATATTCAAGATCAAGCTCAAAGGACCTTGAGTCCAAGAACATATTCAATATTCACGATCAAGCTTACAAGCCCTTGAATTTATACTAAAACCGTGAATTGGAGGATTCATACAGATTGTAAAGCTCATATTTGAAATCAAATAAATACGATTGTTGTTATATATTTTAGTCTTGATTATTACTCTCTCAAAACAAATTTTATTGTCTACAAATTCTGGCAGGCCTAGTGGGAGAAACTGTACCTCTCATATCAACTATTCAAAAATTATAGAACATCAAAATTATTTCTAAGAAGATCAACTCCTCATAAACTTCCTCTAATGCTACTAAGCATGTTGACTCTATGTACTCTACTAAAGCAAAGGAGTCCTTAGTGTTACCTTTGGAAGTTTCAAAGTTTTTACAAGGAATAAGACCAATATGTTGGGACAACAAACACTTAAAGTGTCGTCCACATCAATATTCTATTTTGGGTTGTCAACCCAATATGAGCAAGGGTCTTCTAGAAATTCTTCACAAAGAAGAAGTAGTGTTGCCCAAAAGATCAAGAACACTCTAGCTTCTCCACTTAAGCTCTCCAATTCCAAGAAATCTTCTGCTAATAAGAACTATAATTCAGCCAATGAATCCTCTACACATGCATCACATGATATGTACCCTTTGAAGATTGACTTGCAAGATAATCTATGCTACTCCCCGATGTCCCAAACGATCAAGCAAGCAATTGTAACAGATGCTTCATCCATAGAGGAACACCTTGCAAACTTGGCATAGAAAACTTGGCATATAACTCTTGATCTTTGATATTTTAGAGGACTATTCTAAGATGATTGGCATGATCATCCTCATTCCTCGAGTAGATCAAGATGTCATCGATGAATACAATAACAAACATATCCAGATAATACTTAAAGACTTTGTTCATTAGATCCGTGAATGTTGCAGGAGCATTTGTCAAACCAAAGGACATAACAAAGAACTCATACTGACCATAACGGGTCCAAAATGTTATTTTTGGGATGTCACTTTCTCTCACTTTGAACTGATGATAGCCAGATCTGAGGTCTATCTTAGAGAAACAAGTGGCACCCTGAAGTTGGTCAAAAAGGTCATGAATTCTTGGAAGGGGATATTTATTCTTTATGGTGACCTTGTTCAACTGGCGGTAATCGATACACATCGTAAGGGAACCATCTTTCTTTCTCACGAATAAGATTGGAGCGCCTCAAAGTGAGACACTAGGTCGGATGAAACCCTTATCAAGAAGATCTCTTAACTGCTCTTTTAACTTTTATAACTCAGCTGGAGCCATTCTATATGGCGGAATAGAAATGGGTTGAGTATCAGGAAGAATATCTCTTCCAAAGTTTTTTTCTCTCTAAGGAGGGACTCTGGTAAGATCGTCTGGAAGGACCTCTAAAAACTCACTCACAACTGGAACTGATTGAATAGGTGGTGTCTTAACACCAGAGTCATTAACTCAGACTAAGTAATAAAAGCACCCCTAAGAGACTAACTTTCTTGCCTTAAGGTATGAAATAAAACAACCCTTAGGCACTACTGAACTACTCCTCCACTCTAAAACTAGCTCATTAGGAAACTGAAACTTGACTACTCGAGTTCTACAATCGATTGAGGCATCACAAGCATGAAGCCAGTCCATACCTAGAATGAAATCAAAATCCACCATGTCTAGCTCAACTAAGTCACTCATGGTGTCTTTGTAATAAACATAGATAGTACAATCACGATAGGCTTTTTTGAATCTATATGTAGCCAACAGGTGTAGAAACAGTGAAGGACTTAAGAAGTTGTGCGGGGGGAATACCAAACTTCATGGCCACATAAGGAGTCTCAAAAGATAAACTCACACCCGAGTCAAGTAAGACATACAAATCAATAGAAAATACTTTAAGCATACTAATGAGTCCGAGATTTGGACTCATTTAGGGCCTTATTTGTATAGGTTTAGTGTCCTCAAATGCTCATTTTGTGCCAATAACTGATGTAAAGTCCTTGATTTTTAGGATTATGAATTAAGGAACAAAGCATGGACACTAAGTTGCAAAAGTAACAAAGTGAGCTGAAAGAAGGAAGAAAAGAGAGCCCGGTGATCGCCAAGTCCATTTGGTGACTCGCTGAGTGGCCTCAATAACCGCCTAAAGTTCCAGTGTGCCAAGCCCTGAAGGAGAAAATCAAGTTGGCAAGATAAAGGAGCAGTTGGCGGATCGCCGAATGGTTCCTTGATGCAATGTTAGATCGCCCAACGTTACAGACCTGAAGGATGCTAAAGGCCAAGGTAAAAACGCGATGGAATTGACAAAAGGGCGGATCGCTGAGTTGATCGGCGAGCCCAACTTACTGCGCCGAATGGCTCTTCGCAGCATATTTTTAGAGACTATAAATACGTTTTTGAACATTTTAGTCGAGAATATATCAAGCTTTTTATCATTATCAAGTACTCCATCCGTCCCATTTTATGTGGCACCTTTTCCTTTTTAGTCCGTCCCAAAAGGAATGTCACCTTACCATAATTAGAAATAATTTAACTTTAGAATACCCCTTTTACCCTTAATGAAATGATTTTCAACCACACAAATATCTAAGAATTATTTTAGACCACAAATTACAGAAAGTCTTCCTTTTTTCTTAAATACTGTGCCAAGTCAAATGGTTCCATATAAAATGGGATGGAGGGAGTATCTTATGTTTGAATATTGAGTATTCTGAACTGAGAAACAAATTTTCCTTAGCATTCAAGAATTGAAGTTTTCCATTTTTTGAGAAATTGGAAATGGGTCTTTGGGATTCTTCAATTTGGCCCTTTGTAAAGACGAAATTAATCATTCCTATTTGATGGAAACACAATTTGGTAACGATTTCTAACTTTTTATGATGTCTAGCTAAAACCCCAATTCTTGGGGTGTGATTATGTGATTATGGGATGATTTAGCTTGCGGGTATTGCTAATTGTTAGTTTAAATATTGTTTAGAAGTAATTTCAATCACTAATTGTGGTTCAATTTAAAGAATTGTAGTTGCAAATGCAGTTCTACCTTCGTGTTTTTGGCTTGCTCGAGAGAGAGGATTTTAAAACCAAGATTACTGAATTGATGGTCTATAGGTATTGGGTTGTCATGGGTTCAGCTCAAGAGAGTGAATCCTAAACCTTTTTCCACACATTCAGCTCGAGAGAGTGAATGGACTAAAGCGTAGGTTGTTTTTCTTTTTCATGTTTGTTGATGTTCCAGAGAAATCAACTTGATTTGGGTAAATTGTTCGAGAGAAAATTTACCTCCTCTATAGTCTAGCTTATTCACTAATTTATAGCTAGTTTCTAACAGTTGTAATTACCTATTTGTCAATATTTTCCTATAATTGAATCACATCCCAAGAACCCGTTTGTCATCTTCGTATTATTTGTTGTTGTTGTAGCAGATAGTTAAAACCAGAACCCCTTTATTTGACATTCGTGTCACCCCCTAATTTACATTATGTTTTTATTTGATAATGTCTATTCCTATGACTGATTCGAACATGTTTGAACTTACCGATTGAATCTTAAACACCTACCGCTCCCTATGGGATTCGACCCCTACTCATTTAGTTGGGTTATTATACTAACTAATGATTGTTGACACTTAGAATTGGAAGAAGTGTCCTTGAAACGTTAATCAAAATGGTGCTGCTGCAGGGGAGTGGTGTTGGTTAAGATTCTTTAGTTAAGTTGAATTTTGTTCTTTTCAATCATAGTTGAATCTACTTACTTTCAGTTTTGGTTTATGTGTTGTTGATTAAAATAGAGGAAATGAGTATCAATGGTTAACTTTAGAATACCCCTTTTACACGTAATGAAATGATTTTCAACCACACAAATATCTAAGAATTATTTTAGACCACAAATTACAGAAAGTCTTCTTTTTTTCTTAAATATCGTGCCAAGTCAAATGGTTCCATATAAAATGGGATGGAGGGAGTATCTTATGGTTGAATATTGAAGTTTTCCATTTTTTGAGAAATTGGAAATGGGTCTTTGGGATTCTTTAATTTGGCCCTTTGTAAAGACGAAATTAATCGTACCTATTTGGTGGAAACACAATTTGGTAACGATTTCTAACTTTTTATGATGTCTAGCTAAAACCCTAATTCTTGGAAGAAGTGTCCAAGAATCCCCTCTTCTTGATTAGTATTCCTGATATTTTTGTTGTTTTGCTTACTTGTTACAAACCCCCATTGATAATTGATGCTTGCGTCACCCCTTAGATTTAACATGTTTATATTCAATAATGTTTTTAGCTATGACTAATTAGAATTTTATTTTATTTTTCTATTAATTCTCAAAACCACTCCCTTGGGACTCGACCCCAACCCTTGGTTGGGTTATATTACTCTTGTATGATCGTAGACACTTGCATTGGAAGTTGTGTCTTGATTACGTAAACATCACAAAGCGATTTGGCGACTCACCAAGTAACTCAGCGAGTCATTCTGCAACTGCTTTTCTATAAAATTGATTAAGTTGTTCCTAACTTTTTCTTCATAGTTTGCAGGCATGGCAAGGACCTACATAGATGAGCAACCCGAGAAAAGATTACGGGGTATAACAATCAACGAAGGGGAATCAAATCCTCCGAAAAGAGGAAGGCAAAAACCTCAACCAGGTGACAAAGGAAAGGGGAAGAGGCCCATATTTGACAAAACCACTGCTAAATCCCAGGCTGTTTTATCTGAGCCTGATGATGACCAGTCTCTCCAGTCCCCGACAGCCTGAGCTTCGGGATAGATCTCACACAGCATCCAACAGAGTCCCTTCTGCTTCCACACTAGCTGACTCAGTGCCAGTACAGGCACCTCCTGTGGCTCTTGTGCCACTAGTTGTTTCTCCACCTATGGAAAGCAAGTACCCCGATGTATGGGACACCCTCCGTCACCATAAGTTTGAGAAGTTCACCAGGCCCCGAGGCCCTTATATTCCGTCATCGGTCCGGGAGTTCTATACAGCTTATGGTGACCTGGTCCCAAAAAGCAAAAAGAAGGCCAGCGAATTCAGACCAGTTAATTCGGTCATGGTGCGGGGTAAGGAAGTTGGGTGCACCTGTAATGATATTAACATTGTATTGGGTAGAACGCTACATTCTACACATCCGTATGATGGGTTGCCCGTTGCTCAGTCTTTAGATGACCTGAAGGGATGGTTGGCTCCATTGATTTCCGACACCACCCTGAGGTGGATTGAGGCTGGAGTCCCTATTGAAAAAAGGGACTTGAATGTTGCTGCTCGTTTCTGGTTTGGCTTCATCAGCACCACCATAATGCCATCCCTGAATGAGTCCATTTTGCGTCATGCTAAGCCAGCTTGCCTTGGATCTATCATGTCCCGGAGGAGCATTAACCTGGGGCTTCTTATTGGGCAGGAGATGGCCATGAGGGCCAAGCAGAAGTAGATTTCCCTACCATTTCCTGTATTAATCACAAATTTATGCCAACATGCTGGAGTGCCTCGAGATGCTGCTAGAGATTTTGAGGTGATCCAATCTTCCTCCACTGACATCTGGTGGAATGAGGCTAAGTATACTAGAGAGGAGGCTGACAGGAAGAAGGCAGCTCCGGTGGACATATCCCCGGAGGTGGACATTGATTCAATATCTACAGAGGCATATTTGCCTACTCAGACCTCTGGACCTTCAGGTGCTTCTGTCCCTCCCTCATCTTCATAGTCTCCAAGCACCTTCTCTTCCTCCCAGCAGACCAAGATCACTCAGGCAATGATCCTGAAGATAGGGAATCTATCCCACTCAGCTGACATGAGGGCCACTCGATTAGAGAGATATGTCCCTTTGATGATTGAGGCTGTGATTCTAACTGCACTGACCCTCTACAGACTTCTATTGACACTCTCACTACGATAGTTGAAGCTTGTGAGAGTAGGAAGGGGGGAAACTCCGAGATTCCGGCTTTGAAAGCTAAGGTAGCAGAATTGAGGAAGGACGTGGACTATATGAAGTCTATCGACTTCAATTCATTAATAGGGGTTGCAGATGACTTGGACGTTTCTAAGACTTCAGAGATGCCTCCGGCTACCACTGGAGATATACCTAAGGATGAAACAGCAGATGATGAGTCAGATGCAGAGAGAGATGAGGAGCAGATAGCGATATAGGAGGGTAACATATATAGAGACTTGCCAGACCTTGCGGAGGTTGAGGGAGTTATGGTAAATGTTGTTGTGCAGGCTTCCCTAGCAGATACACCTTTAGCGGTCTCTAGTGGAGTTGGCACTTCTGAGGTGACTCCAGGCACTTATGCCCAAATCCAGACTGATACATCGGGCACTGATGCCCAGACAGATGGAGCAACTGCTTAGACAGGATCCCCTCTTTACTTCCCTCTCTGTCTTTTTATTTCTTTTGACTTATGGATATTTTTAGCTTGTTTACATTTGAGGACAAATACTTTTATTTGTGGTGGGGTGAGGCCCACCTTTCTTTTGTGATTGATGTTTTGTTTATATATTCGGGCTTTGTGCTAAATTTGTGTTATACTACTTTTTGTGGATGTTTGAGCTTGTGGCTCCTTTTGCTTTAATGGTAAATGATTTTGACCCTTCCAAAAAAAATAACCCACTTTTGTATGTACTAGAATGTGGTTGTTCTTTAGCAAATTTGAGTCTCGGTTTTGATCAATATCGATAACTCAAATAGTGCTCCTAATCGAACGAACATGAATGTGTGGCTACGATGAGACCAAGTGAAGTTACATAGACAATATGTGAACTCTTTGAATCTCGTTGGCTAGCCAAGTATCAAAGTGATTCTCTTTTGATGAATGTTGCACACTAGCGAAAGTGTGAAGTCTTGTTTGACTTTGGTGTTGATGCCTTGTGTGATGAGCTTATTGTGAACCATGCCTGATAACACCTAGAATTTTCGCCGTTGGTCCGGTCAACTAAGTAAGGCTAGCTCTTGATATGATCTTAGGCAACTTTGAAGAGTGTGAAACAATTTGACATATACTTCTTTTGTAGCCTACCTTGTGAGCATGTGTGAATCTCTTTTTAACACCCCTTGAGCCTTATCCTTCTTTGGAAGAAACTTGATGAAACCATGACCTTTCTTAATCCACTCCCTATAATCCTCTTGATTTGTGGTTGATTAAATATCCAACTTAGGCCAAAAGCCTAAGTTGGGGGTTTGGTGAAAAGAGAAGGCAAGTCAAGAAGTGTAAGAAAATTCCCTTCTATCCATGTGTTGAGAATGGAACCCCTCCATATAAAAAAAAATGAAAAGGAAGAAAATAATGAAAAATAAAAAGAAAAAATTGTGGAATAAAATATGAAAATGCAAAAAGAAATGGGGTCTCCAACAAACCATGGAAAGTGAATAATGGGATGACTTGTGAGCACGAATGAATTTGATGAGGAAAAGAGAAGGAAGTGTTGTGAGCACCACATTTCATGAGGATGAAAGTCATTGAGCCTAAATGACCATACCTTTGAACTCAGCCCCATTACAGGCCTTGAAAAAACCTTTTTGATCTTGAGTGAGCTGAAACAATTGTCAATTGGAAAATACGAGCAAACATATGGGTGAAAGCATGCATGTTCTTCTTTGTGAGTATGAGCGTTGCATTTGATTCTGGAACATTAAATGATTAAACCATTATGTGTGAAAAAGGAATCATTCTTTTGTGTGAGGGCATTTGAATACCTTTGTTGAGTTTGAACTTGCATTTGAAGCAAGTATAGTGAGCTTGAGATTCTTTGGTAATGGTGATTCACAACTTGACTCTTTGAGTACAAAATTGATCCTCGCATGAGTAAGTTAAGTCTTGTGGGTACATTCATGATTGAGTCGTGTGTAGCACTGTTTGAGACATCCTCTTTGAACTGCTGAACTTGAGTTTTACTTGAGGACAAGAAAAAGTTTAAGTTGGGAGTGTTGATGAGTCCACAATTTGGACTCATTTAGGGCTTTATTTTGATTGATTTAGTGTCCTCAATTGTATATTTTGTCTCAATAACTGATGTAAATTCTTAAGTTTCAGGTATTTGAATTGAAAGACAAAGCATAGACACTATCAAGCAAAAAGGAACAACGAGGCTGAAATAACGAAGAAAAGAAGGCATGAGGATCGCCTAATGCATTAGGCTAGTCGCCGAATGGCCTTAATGTCGCCTAATTTTCCAGTGTACTAAGCCCTGAAGGAAAAGATCAAGTTGGCAATGAAAGGGAGCAGTCGGCGCATCGCCGAACAGTTCTATGAAGCAGCACCATATCGCCCAACGATGCAAAATGCGAAGATGCTGAAGGCAAAAGTAGAACGGCGATGAACCACAACAAAGGGCGGATCGCCGAGTGTGTCAACGATCCCGACTAACTGCACCGAATGGTCCTTTGTAGCACAAATTTTTGAAAACTATAAATACTTGTTTGAATTGTTAGATTAATATCTAGAAAATCGAATTATTATTAAATTTTAGAGCTGAGACTTAGAATATTTCAGTTTTAGTTCTTAGAGTGAAGGTTTTCAACTCCAAGAAATTGGAAGTGGATCTTGAAGAATCTTCATCCTTGACGTGTTTAAAGACATTATTTATCGTACCAATTTGATGGAAACACTTTTTGGTATCGATTTCTATCTCTTTTTCATGTCTAGGTAAAACCCCAATTCTTTGGTTGTGATTTTATGAATATGGGTTAAATTTACTGTTGGGTATTGCTCATTGATAGTTTATTTGTTGTTTAAATGTGATTTCGTTTAGTAGTTGTGTTTGAACTTAATGGGATTGTAGTTGCAAATACGATTTCATCTTCGTGTTTTTGGCTTGCTCAAGAGAGAGGTTTTAAAACCAAGACTACTAAATCAATAGTCAGTGGTTATTGAGTCGTCGTGGGTTCAACCCTAGAGAGAGTGAATCCTAGACCTTCTCCCACACATTCAACTCGAGATAGTGAATGGGCTAAGGTGAAGGTTGTGCTTAATTACTGCAACTCGATGTTCGAGGGAAACTGATTTGATTCGGGGTAAATTGTTCGAGAGAAAATTTACCCCCACTAAAGTCTAGCTTAGTTACAAATGTTCAGCGATTTACTATCAATAGCATTTACCCGATTGTTTATTTTATCCCATATTCCTATCACATCCCAAGAATCCTATCTCTTTATTTCGCATCTTTATATTTTTGCTTTTTTTTTCTTAGTTGAATACAAACCCCCCATTGATAATTGACATTCGTGTCACTTTTAGATTTAGTATGTTTTTATTCATAAATATTTATAGCTATGATTGATTAGAACTAAATTTTACTTTTCTATTTGATTCTCGACTACTAACCGCTCCCTGTGGGAACGATTCCAACCCTTGGTTGGGTTATATTACTACTCACGATCGTTGGCTTGAACTGGAAGTAGTGTCCTGATACGTGAAGTCACTCATCTAGAGTCCCAACAGCCACTCCTCCTGCAGCTAGTACAGTGCCAGCTCCGGCACAACCTGTGGCCCCAGTGCCACCAGTACAGTTTCCTCCCCGGCTACTAAACAGATTGAAAGCC
This sequence comes from Solanum verrucosum, assembly GCF_900185275.1. Classification (NCBI taxonomy): domain Eukaryota; kingdom Viridiplantae; phylum Streptophyta; class Magnoliopsida; order Solanales; family Solanaceae; genus Solanum; species Solanum verrucosum. Next base: position 1,652,921 of record NW_026020470.1, read on the forward strand.
GATGGGTTACGGACTATTCTTGAGGAGAAGCTACTATATATAGAGGGCCTAGAAGGCAAATATTCTTCTATGAGGGACACCCTTCATTTTCACCGGTTCGAGCAGTTCACTAGGCCCCGAGGCCCTTATATTCCTTCATGGGTCCGGGAGTTCTATACAGCATACGATGACTTGGTACCCAAGGGCAAGAATAAGGCCATTGCTTTCAGACCAGTGAAGTCTGTCATGGTTCAAGGAAAGGAAGTAAGGTGTAGCAGTGAATACATTAATATTGTACTCAACAGGGGTCTAGGTGCTACAGTTGCATATGAGGGCTTGCCTACTACTTAGTCCCTTGATGATTTAAAAAGGTGGCTTGCACCTTTGATTTCTGATACCACCCTGAGGTGGATCGAGGTATGAGCCCCCATCGAGAAAAAACACCTGACTATTATTGCTCGATATTGGTTCGGTTTCATCAGCAGCTCCATCCTGCCTTCCCAGAATGACTCCATCCTCCGACATCCCAAGGAGGCATGTCTTGGGTCGATCATATCCAAGAGGAGAATCAACATGGTACTCTTTATAAAGCAGCAGATGGCCATGAGGGCCAAGCAGATTCATACGTCCTTTCATTCCCAGTGCTAATCACAGAGCTGTGCCGACGTGCTAGAGTTTCTCGTGATGATACAAGAGATATTGAGGTCACTCCCACATCCTCCACAAGCATCCGGCGTATTGAGGCCGAGTACACTCGGGAGGAGGCTAACAGGAGGAGAGGAGCCCCGGTAGATACATCTCCAGAGGTGGACATTGACTCTATACCCTGCAGAGGCATCTTTGCCTACTCCGACCTCCGGTCCTTCATGTACTTCCACTACCTCTCAGTCTCATTGTACTTTTACTGCACCCCAGCCCACTAAGATCACTCAGGCCATGCCCATAAAGATTGGGCACTTAGCCCATTCTACGGATGTGAGGGATACTAAATTGGAGGTTGTTATGCCATGGATGATTGAGGCTGTTATTTTAGATGCACTGACACCCCTACAAGCATCGATTTACACTCTCACTGCGAGAGTTGAGACTTGTGATAGTAGACAGGGGGCAACTTCAGAGGTGACAGCTTTGAGAGCCAAGGTGGCATATCTAAGGAAGGATGTGGACTATCTCAAGTCTACAGACTTCACCACCTTATTTGAAGCAGCTGAGACAGAGGATGCTCGTGCTACATCTGAGGTTCCTCCAACTACCACCAGAGATATACAGATGGATGACATAGCAACTGGTGAGTCGGAGGCAGAAACCGACGACGAGCAGATAGAGGTGCGAGATGCTGAGGTATATGATGACCTCGCAGACTTGGAGGATGCGATGTTTCAGACAACTAGCCAGATATTTTGAGAAACACCACCATGGTTGTATCCAGTAGAGTTGGTACTTCTAGGGTGACCCCGGGCAGTGATGCCCAGACTCAGAGTGTTACACAAGTCATTAATGCCCCGACAGATGGAGCGACTACGTAGACAGGACCCATCTTTACCTCCCTCTCGGTCATCTTTATTTACTCTATAGATATTTTATTGCTTTTAAGGTCAAATTGCTTTTTGTTTGTGGTTGGGTGAGGTATTTACATACCCACCTCTTGTGATTATGATTTTTGCGTATATATTGGGTTTTGTGCTGAAATTTGTGTTTTAACACTATTTTGTAGATATTTGAGCTCGTGGCTCCTTGTTTTAATTGTAAATGGTTTTTGACCCTTTTTTAAAAAATTATGTCACCTCTTGATTATGTGAATGTGGGTGTTCTTATGCAAATTTGAGTATCGGTTATGATCAATACTGATGACTTAAATATTGCTCTCAATCGAACAAACATGAATGTGTGGCTACGATGAGGCCAAATAAAGTTGCATAGGCAATATGTGAACTCTTTGCATCTCGTTGTGACTAGCCGATTATCAAATTGAGTCTCTTGTGATAAACATTGCACACTAGCGAAAGTGTGGAGTCTTGTTTGACATTGGTGTCAATGCCGTGTGTGATGAGCTTACCATGAACCATGTGTGATGACACCTAGAATTTGCGCCGCTGGTCCGATTGAATAAGTGATGCAAGCTTTTGAAATGATCTTAGGCAACAATTTTAAAGAGTGAAACAATTTGACATTATACCTCTTTTGTGGCTTATCTTGTGAGTGCGTGAACTTTGCTTGAACACCCTTTAAGCCTTACCCTTTTTCTTGGAAGAAACTTGATGCAAATGATACCTCTCTTTATCCCTTCACCCATAATCCTCATGAAGTGTGGTTTGTTTGAATAGCCAACTTAGGCCAAAAGCCTAAGTTGGGGGTGTGGTGGAAAGAGAAGGTAAATCAAGAAATGCAAAAGAATTCCCCTTGATCCATGGTTTTGAGAAAGATGGAACCCCTCCATACAAATAAATAAATAAAAAGAAAATGTGAATGAAAAAGAAAAAGAACGAAAAAGGTTCTGAAATAAAGTTGTGAAAGTGCAAAAGAAAATGAGGTGTCTGGTGTGCTTCATGGAAAGTTAATAATGGGCTGAATTGTGAGCTTGAATGAGAATGATGAAGAAAAGGAAAGGAAGTGTTGTTCACACCACATTTCATGAGGATAATAGCCACTGATCCTAAATGACCATACCTTTACACTCGGCCCCATTACAAACCTTGAAAAGACATTTCTGATCTTGAAGTGAGTTGAAACAAATGTTGGCTGTAGGTGAAGTCATGCATGTGTTCATCTTTTTGAGTGTGAGAGTTGTTTTTTATTCCGAAACTATAAATTGTTGAACCATTGTGTGTGAATATGGAATCAGCTTTGTGTGAGGGCAATTGAGTACCTTCGTTGAGCTTGAACTTGCATTTGAAGCAAGTATTGTGAACTTGAGAATCTTTGATAGTGGTGAGTCACAACTTGAACCTTTGAGTGCACAATTGATCCTTGCATGAGTAATTTGAGTCTTGTTGTGTGTATTCATGATTTAGTCTTGTTTAGCACTGTTTGAGACATCTTTTTGAACTGTTGAACTTGAGTTTTACTTGAGGACAAGCAAAAGTTTAAGTTGGGGTGTTGATGAGTCCAAGATTTGGACTCATTTAGGACTTTATTTGTATAAGTTTAGTGTCCTCAAATGCTCATTTTGTGCCAATAACTTATGTAAAGTCATTGGCTTTCAGGATTATGAATTAAGGAACAAAGCATGGACACTAATTTGTAAAAGGAACAAAGCGAGATGAAAGAAGGAAGAAAAGAGAGCCTGGTGATCACCAAGTACATTTGGCGACTCGCTGAGTGGCCTCAATAACCGCCTAAAGTTCCAGTATGCCAAGCCCTGAATGAGAAAATAAAGTTGGCGAGAGAAAGGAGCAGTCGGCAGATTACCGAGTGGTTCCGCGATGCAGTGTTAGACCGCCCAAAGTTACAGACCTGAAGGATGCTAAAGGCCAAGGCAAAAATGCGATGGAATTGACCAAAGGGCGGATCACCGAGTTGATCGCCGAGTCTGACTTACTGCGCCGAATGGCTCTTCACAGCATATTTTTGGCGACTATAAATACATTTTTGAACATTTTAGTTGAGAATATATCATGCTTTATATCATTATTTAAGTATCTTATTTTTGAATATTTAGTATTCTGAACTAAGAGAGAAGTTTTCCTTAGCTTTGAAGAATTGAAGTTTTCCATTTTTGAGAAATTGGAAGTGGGTCTTGGGATTCTTCAATTTGGACCTTTGTAAAGACGAAATTAATTGTACCCAGTTGATGGAAACACAATTTGGTAACGATTTCTATCTTTTTATGATGTCTAACTAAACCCCCGATTATTGAGGTGTGATTATATGATTATGGGCTGATTTAGCTTATGGGTTGCTAATTGATAGTTTAAATGCTATTTAGGAGTGATTTCAATCAGTAATTGTGGTTCAATTTAAAGAATTATAGTTGCAAATGCAGTTCTACCTTCGTGTTTTTGGCTTTCTCGAGAGAGAGATTTTTAAAATCAAGATTATTGAATTGATGGTCTGTGGGTATTGGGTTGTCATGGGTTCAGCTCGAGAGAGTGAATCCTAACCCTTTTCCACACATTCAGCTCGAGAGAGTGAATGGACAAAAGTGTAGGTTGTTCTTATTTTGCATGCTTGTTGATGTTCGAGAGAAATCAACTTGATTCAGGGTAAATTGTTCGAGAGAAAATTTACCTCCTATATAGCCTATCTTATTCACTGATTTATAGCTATTTTCTAACAGTTGCAATTAACCATTTGTCTATATTAGCCTATAATCAAATCACATCCCAAGAACCCGTCTCATTATTGACATTTTCGTATTATTTATAGTTGTTGTAGCTGATAGTTAAAACCAAAACCCCTTTATTTGACATTCGTGTCACCCCTGATTTACATTATGTTTTATTCGATAATGTCTATTCTTATGACTGATTCAAATATGTTTAAACTTACCGATTGAATCTTAAACACGTACCGCTCCATGTGGGATTCGACCCTAACTCATTTAGTTGGGTTATTATACTGACTAACGATCGTTGAAACTTAGAATTAGAAGAAATGTCCCTGAAACGTTATATTTGTATAGGTTTAGTGTCCTCAAATGCTCATTTTGTGCCAATAACTGATGTAAAGTCCTTGATTTTCAGGATTATGAATTAAAGAACAAAGCATGGACACTAAGTTGCAAAAGGAACAAAGCGAGCTGAAAGAAGGACAAAAAGAGAGCCTGGTGATCACCAAGTCCATTTGGCGACTCGCCAAGTGACCTCAATGACCGCCTAAACTCCAGTGTGCCAAGCCCTGAAGGAGAAAGTTAAGTTGGCTAGAGAAAGGAGCAGTCGGCGGATCACTGAGTGGTTTCATGATGCAATGTTAGATCGCCCAAAGTTACAGACCTGGAGGATTCTGAAGGCCAAGGCAAAAAGGATATGGAATTGACCAAAGGGTGGATCGCCGAGTTGATCGGCGAGACCGACTTACTGCACTGAATGGCTCTTCGCAGCATATTTTTGGCGACTATAAATACATTTTTGAACATTTTAGTTGAGAATATATCAAGCTTTTTATCATTATCAAGTATCTTATTCTTAAATATTAAGCATTCTGAACTGAGAGACAAGTTTTCCTTAGCTTTGAAGAATCGAAGATTTCCATTTTTTTGAGAAATTGAAAGTGGTCTTTGGGATTCTTCAATTTGGACCTTTGTAAAGACGAAATTAATCGTACCCAGTTGATGGAAACACAATTTGGTAACGATTTCTATCTTTTTATGATGTCTAGCTAAAACCCCAATTCTTGGGGTGTGATTATGGGATTATGGGATGATTTAGCTTGTGGGTATTGCTAATTGTTAGTTTAAATGATGTTTAGAAGTGATTTCAATCAGTAATTGTGGTTCAACTTAAAGAATTGTAGTTGCAAATGCAGTTCTACCTTTGTATTTTTGGCTTGCTCGAGAGAGAGGTTTTTAAAACCAAGATTACTGAATTGATGGTCTGTGGGTATTGGGTTGTCATGGGTTCAGCTCGAGAGAGTGAATCCTAAACCCTTTTCCACACATTCAGCTCGAGAGAGTGAATGGACTAAAGCGTAGGTTGTTCTTATTTTGCATGCTTGTTGATGTTAGAGAGAAATCAACTTGATTCGGGATAAATTGTTCAAGAGAAAATTTACCTCCTCTATAGTCTATCTTATTCACTGATTTATAGCTATTTTCTAACAGTTGCAATTACCCATTTGTCTATATTTGCCTATAATCGAATCACATCCCAAGAACCCGTCTCATTATTGTCATCTTCGTATTATTTTTGTTGTTGTAGCTGATAGTTAAAACCAAAACCCCCTTATTTGACATTCGTGTCACCCCTTGATTTATTATGTTTTTATTCAATAATGTCTATTCCTATGACTGATTCGAACATGTTATAACTTACTGATTGAATCTTAAACACGTACAGCTCCCTGTGGGATTCTACCCCAACTCATTTAGTTGGGTTATTATACTGACTAACGATCGTTGACACTTAGAATTGGAAGAAGTGTCCTTGAAACGTTAATCACATACCAGTGACAACATTTGGCGAGTTCTCCTAATCCTAGCGACTAGCCATAGCACACAGATGGTTTGCTCATCCGCATGTCCCTGAAGTAGCTCCTTTCGGACTGGCTCTGTTTGCTGGAGCCACTGAAGAAGATTGGGCTCTATTTCCCCCTCTTACCATGCATGTTCTTAGGCCAATCTCTGTGACAACATTTGGCGACTAGCCATAGCACACAGATGGTTTGCTCCTCCGTATGTCCCTGAAGTAGCTCCTCTCGGACTGGCTCTGTTTGTTGGAGCCACTGAAGAAGATTGGGCTCTATTTCCCCCTCTTACCATGCATGTTCTTAGGCCACTCTCTCATGAAATGACCCCTGACCACACTTGAAGCTGACATTAAAGCCATCACGACATTTTCCTGGATGGGTTCTACCACACTTAGCATAAGGTGTGCTCCGAAACCCTAGTGCCACACTACCCTGCGATTGAGTACCTTGAGCTCTGAAATTCTGAGAAATTTGATTCATGTGATCATTCTTATTTCTCAGTGCAAGTGCACTATCTAATGATGGAGCGGGTCCAGATGACCTTTGCTGGAAAGATGACTGATGCCCATTTTCAGTCTTTTGCTGGCCAGACTCATGATTTGTTGTCTTTGCTGCAAAACTCTTCCTTGTCTTTCCACTTCTCCTCCTCTACCTGTTGTACATGAATCATAATCCTAGCTATGTCAATGTCCCATATCAACATAGTTGTTCTCCCCTCCTTATTAGATAAACGAGATAGCCTAGACACAAACAAACTCATTCTACTTCTCATATCAGCCACCATCTCCGAAGAATAGTGGGAAAGTTAGGTGAACTTGAGGCTATACTCTAGCACACTCATAGAAACTTGCTTCAAATTAAGAAACTCTCTTACCTTTGCTTCCCTTAGCTCTCGAGGAAAAAAATGCCCAAAGAAAGCATCTTCCAACACAACCCAACTCAATGGTGGTGCCTCATCTGCTCTGTTCTTCTTCCACTAATCATACCATATCTTAGCAACACTTTTGAGCTTATAAGAAGCCAACTCCACACACTCTGCATCAGCAACACACATGACCTCAAACACTTTTTGAAGTCCTTCAACTAAATTCTCCGGATCCTCAGTGACCTTCGACCCTGTGAACTCTGGGAATTCATCCTCAAGAACTCATGGATCCTACATGTATCAGCTACATCATAATGACCTACTACTTGTTTACCAGCCTAATTTTTCACAACCTGAGTCAACATCTGAATAGCATTCCTAAACTCAGCATTCGTGACATCACCCTAAGGGGGTTGCACTTCTGGTGCATTGGGAGCTTCTTGACCTTGAGGATTAGCATTCCTCCTAGTAGTACGTCCTCGAGTAGCTCTATGTGGAGGCATGATCTGAAAAGACACACATAAGCACGAGTTACAGAAAATTTTTATAGAGTTGAACTCTATCGCACGAACAGTAGTTTGAAGAAAGTGAAATGTTCCTAATTGTTGTAGCATTCCAATTATTGATGTGGCGCGCTTCACACTGATAACCAAGACTTTACAGACACCTTAGGACTCTTGAACTTTGTGCTCTGATACCAATTTTGTCAGCCCCGAGCCTACACCTTTGATGTGGCTGGCACTCAATTTCATTTCTGATCCCCAAGAAAACCCTTGGCCTGGCTAACTATTTATAGGAAGACTTACTCAATAATAAAAAAGCTTTAAAAATAGAACTTATAACATTCAAACTCAAGTAAATACTTTAACTCAACTGTCGAAAAATGCATAAGTGCAATAATAATAATACTTTTCAAAACAATCTCAAAATGTTTCAAATTAAAGGGAAATACTGATAGACTCATCAACACTAACTATCTATGAAGCCTCTATTACTAGGATAGAAGTCGGGACAAGACTGACGATAACTCAACAATAACATGAAAGTAAATTGTGAAATCCTCCGAAAACCAAGAAGGCTCACCAAAGTTGTCTGAAGCGCAAAGTGATCTCAACGAAACACTTGTTGATGATCCTGAGCACTTGTAGTTGCATCATAAAAGATGCAGGTCAAATGACATAAGTACATTGAATGTACGAGTATGTAATATAGATGAATAGAAAACTACTAAATGAAAAGGTTGCAATAGATGTAGATATATACTCGACTGAATGTAAAGAAATAAGGAAGTGAAATCATTAAAACTTTACAAAAATACATTCTCATTCTCTGAACTTTAACATAATAGGTGATATATAAAAATACACTTTAACTCTATTGGGAGATTCTCTAACTAACAGCCATCACTATGAGCTAAGTGATGATATAGCGACTTGTCCACACTGCCAGAACTATCCTATATCATGTTGGGATATAGAACACCTCAACTAAGTGGATCCACTAAGTTATGCCCGAAGGCTCTAAGGATTCATCTAAAAGGTATGATCATGTACCCATGTTGGCAAGACATGGTTTATGGGGGTTGTAAGTTGTCTGAACTCTCCCTCGTATCGGTGCTCAATACTACTCCCAATAATATTTACCTTTTCTCAATGTATAAAAACATTACTCTTTCTCTGGTTTGAGATAATTGCTCAAGTATATATCCTCTTAAAAGAGGTAACTGCTCTAAATTAAATCTAAACTCATTACTTATTTAGAAATCAAAGTTTCTCTTTTCTCACTGTAAAAATGATAAATTTGGGAGTCAATAATTCCCTTAAGCTTTACTCAAAATGCCTCTTTAAACTTTCCTCAAAAATTCCTTTTTACTTTATGAGAAAAACAATTTAAGATAATTATTCGGTTAAAAAGATTCTCATCAATATCTCAGTGAATACTTCAAATAATAGGGTTCATGCTGAAAAAATAGGCATCAATAATCAACTCAAGAATCTTAACACATAATATATAGAAACTCAAGATTTAGGAATAACAACTCAGAATTCAACAACGAACTCATCTCAAAAATTATCAAATTTAAGGTATAACCCTAGATTATTGATTACTGATAGAAAGTAGATGTAGGGCGTGAGGACAAACTCAATCCTTACATACCTTGGAAGAACAAAGTTCTTGGAGAAATCGATGAAAATCAAAGAACGATAGAAAACCCTAGCTTTTCTCCTCTTGAATCCTTGCTCTAAGTCTTTGAAGTGTTAAAGAACGTAAAATAATGTTTTGACACTATTTAGACCTTAATCAGGTGAAAAAAAGTTGAGAGTTAGGCTTAGAGAGGGTGGGAAAAGACTGAACTATCCTTTTCAAAAGATGTCAAACACTATCCATGGGACCATCTACAGGTCGTGGTTTGACCCACGGAATATAGATCCCATCCGTGGACTCTATATTGAGTTTTTAAGCCTCAAAAGTTCATTTACGGGTCCAAATGATGGTCAGTAGGTCCACCTACTACCCGTCGGGTGGATCCGTAGAATTTGGGTCCCAAAATTTAACCCCCAGTACTCTAACAACGGCCTTACAGGATGGGTCGTCGTTCAACCCACGGCCCGTCGATTGGGGTCGTCGTTCACAGACACAGAAAACTCTGGTTTGGTAGTCTTTGGTAAAACGGTCATAGAGTTTTACTCCAAACATGAAATGAGACAAACTTGGTGGCTTTGGAAAGAGGATTCAAAGACCTTTAATATAGTAGGTCATAGACCACCTAATTCATTATGTGCTGGGAAATATGATCTTTTGAAGCTGACCTAAGTAGAATCTTATGTCAAAACTTAATCGAAAATGAAGATTTCCACTCAACTTTGTGCTAGGGGTTTCTTGTGACCTCAAATCATACCCAAATCCATTAGAACACCAAATAAATGACATCTACACATATGAGTAACTTAAGGATCACCCGATCAAATTTTACAGGCAATTAAAGAATTGCTCGGAGCTTAGCTTAGAAATTTTTGGGGTGTTACAAAATGTATTGGAAAACTTGAAAGAAAAGACATCTATTTCATAAGCAATGAAAGAGAAAATCAATTCAAATGAATATAAATGAAATAATTGAAAGGAAGCAATTGATTTGCCTTTTCATCTACCGTGGCTAGACAAATCCCATTTTTTCTTTTGGGTATGTATTAATTTTTCTAATTTATCATATTTATAAAATGTATATTTATATTTTTACACTTAGATGTTCTGATATAATATTTGTTTGGAAGACAAAACAATTATTCAATGTTTCATGGGCATTAAAGTTAAAAGAAATAACAATTAAACCACATTAAAAAGATGAAAATGATAAGTTGGAAATCATGTATTTGGTCTAGTTTAATTTTCATTTTTATTTTATTTAAAAATTTAGTAAGAAATTTCTTAATTAAAAACTTTCTGAGGGGCATTTTCATAATGCAGCTTTGAACTTACAATCTTTTCACTTTTAATATAAAATGATGATTAGTAATGTACTTTACTTAAGTAAAAAATAAGTGAAGGGCTTTTTGTAATCCAACTTTGACACATGCATTGCACGTGTGGCCCATGTGAACTTTTATAAGCCCATTAGAATGTTTAAAATTTTATGAAAATATGTGTTTAATAAATAATAACATACATCAATTACAAATAAATCTTCAAAAGTGTAACAAGAAACACCAATGGTAAGTTTTGAAATTTTGTTAGTAGATAGAAATTTTTTAATTAAGTCATACATGACTAATTTGAGCAAAAATAAAAATACAGGCTTACGACAATAAGAAATTTAAAAGAATTAAACTAAAGAAGCCCAATATAGAGTAAGTACAAAAACTAAATGGGAAAAAGCATAAATTCCCCTTGAACTTGTCTGAAAAGTCAGTTACACGCTTATACTATCACGGTGACCTATTACACACATTTACTACTCAAAAGTGAACTTATTACAACCTTGAGACGTGTAACACCACTCTCACATTATATGGTATATTACACTCGCTGCCACATCAGTGCTACGTTAGCGCCATGTCATAAATTATAATATTTTTTCTTTTCTTTTTTAATTAACTTTTCTTTGTTAACTATATTTTACACTAATTAATCCCTAATCAATTATTTTAATTCTCTAATAATTATATCTTCTTCATCACTAATCTCACTCATGTTCAATTCTCATTTCATCTGAAAATCATATTCGGCTCCACCTTCACTATTAATTTTATTTTTCACCACCACTATATCACCTTCAATTATTCTTCTTCTTTGTCACCCAACACTAAATATCACCATTATCAATATCAATTTTTTCTTCTTCACCACCTTCAATTATCTCTTTTAATTTTTACCACCTGTCACCCATCACCACCAAATCCATAAAACTGATATCGCCACCAAACCCAAAAATTGATCAACAACTAAAATTTCTATAACAAAGTCAAAAAAATGAAAAAGATAGAAACAATGAACCGAAACTTTTCTAGATAAAATACAATTACTCACTAACAAATCTATGGAAAATAACCTAATTGCGAATCAAAAAAAATTGTGCTTGAAGATTGTGATAAAAAAAAATAAAGAAGTGTGATGAAAATAAATAATGAAGAAGAAGAGGAAAATGGTTGGGTATGAAGAAGAAGAAGAAGAGGTGTGTGTGTGGGGGGGGGGGGGGGGGTGAAAAAGAGGATTCTAATTTTTTTTTACTTTAATTTCAAATTGACGCGCCTATTTTTTTTTTATTTTTTTTTTTGCCAAGTCAATTTTAGGGGTAAGAAAATTCACTTTTGAATAGTATAGGTGTGTAATAGGTCAATATGATAGTTTAAGCATGTATCTGACTTTTTGGGACAAGTTCAAGGGGAAATTTATGCCTTTTTCCAAAAATAAATACAACATACACATCCTTCTTAATACATAAATCATAATTTCTTGAGCTCTTGTTGACGCCTTCTTCCATAACCAAATAAAATTCAAGAGCTTTTTTATCGAGTTAAACTAAAACATGAATCAAATATTACAATGATGATATTAGCGCTTCACTACTTTAAATATTATGGAATAAACAAGATAATCTTGGGTAGGTGTCAGATGAAACAAAAAAAGTGAATTTATACAAATAAAGATGGAGGAACACCAAAAAAGATATCATAAAGTTTTATAATAAATATTTGGAGGTTATGAATATGAAAAACATGAGGGTTATGAATTTAAGAATAACAACTAAATAGGTAATTAGATATGAATTATGTAGGTAAATATTTAAAGCAAATTAAATAATAATAATAATAATAATAATAACAACAACAACAACAACAAATGCAGGAGAAAGAAAGATAAAGCATGCAAATGATATTTGTTGTTTCAATTTGTCACGATCCAAAAATACACGTGATGGTACTTGTCTATTTTAACCAAGACAAGTCTGCCTCAACCCAACGAAATGAAGGAAATTCGAAAAGTAAAGGAAGAACAATATAAAAGCGGAAAATTGATTCATTCTATTATAATCCCAAAACCTAGTTGTCACACCACTAGGCTACCTCCTAGACGTAACACGGGACTTAGGATCACGAATGATCCCAAGCTAACCCTGAGTTTGACATATATCAAGTATACTAAAAATGACTAAGTAAAACATGTACTATGCAAAAGCAAAAAAACAGTGAATAACTGAAAATGGAGAAAAACCCAAATAGTCTGAATATAAGTGAAATAAACTAAGAGTTTAATGTTGACTGACCCAACACTTAACAACTCGAGATGAATTTACTACTGTGTCTGAAAAGCCTCTAACTGAGTTGAGTTGTTGGGACATGCCCCCTACATAGACTGAAAACTGAATATAAAGACTAAAATGGAAAGCATGTCTATTGTCCTCGAAGTATGAGGACTCACCACTGAAGTTGTTAAAGTCGGGCCAAAATTGATCTAAGCGTGGTCTGGATGCTAAGTGTCTGAACCTACATCATGAAACGATGTAGCGTAAAGTATGCGTCAGTACTTGGAATGTACTGAGCATGCAGGATATAGATACTAAGCTAAATAAAAGATATATAAGTTGAACAATACATAACTGAACAATGATGTAATTTAAGCAAACATATAGATACTGAAGTATAACAGAAAAACTAAACTGAATGCACTGACCAAGTACTAATCATGAAGATAACATGTTGAACTGATTACTGAAGTAAATGTTGAAAACCTAGTCAATACACTAAGAGTCTAACTGTGGGAGCTACTATTTAACCGACATAAACCACGTGAGCTAAACGTGGAGTTCGATATATATGCCCTATCGGGAGGACCTAATATACCTTACTAGGGGTATAAAGGCATGAATGTGGCGTGATCACTGATACTGATGCCCAACAGAGGGGACTTATAATCCTACGCGGGCACGTAATTCTGGGACTATGAGGGTACGTTGAACCCTAGTCCAACTCGGTGCGAAGTCTACTCCCAACTAAATACATGTGAAGCTAAGATGTGTTACATATTGAATAGCTCAAAATACTGACATGCTAACTGAGAATGCAATATTTATATACTGAGAATGTGATATTTGAAATCTGGAGCATGATTTTCTGTTTAACTGACCTAGCAAGTATAATTCATGAACTAAGGAAATTACACAAACTAGGATTCTGAGTTTTACACAAGGAATTAAGCAATGTTTCCAAGAAAACATGTTATTTAGACTATGGATACTATAGCAGCTGAAATCACCACAATTCCCAAGATTATACAAACCCTAGGTCTAAACAAGTTATGTGGAATCAAGGAACTGACTGAATTATAGGGACCTAGTGGATGAAAGGAACTCCCTAGTGAAATTTTACATACCTCGTGACGAAATCTATGAAGAAATCCTTTGGATTTCGGGGGTGAACTTTGAAGAACATTGTTGCTTGTTCTTGAAAGAAACTGGAGCCTCTTTCTCTTCTTTTTGTTCTAACTTGGATGATTTTTTGGAGAATGAGGGTTCTGGGTATGTCTGACTAGATTATTAGGCTTAGATTGAGTAAAACGACGTTGTTTAGGCATCAAACGACGTAGTTTAAGTGCATAATGCACGGGGAAAAGACCAAAATGACCCTTGACTTCAAACTGATAAAGTGTCATCTAATACGGGACTGACGGACCGTCGTTTGAACTATTGCCCATCAACTGGGTCGTCGTTTGTGCTCTGCTCGACAGGGCTTCACTAAAATGAGCATAACTTTTTACTCCGAGCTTAGATTTTAGCAAACTAGGTGGCGTTGGAAAGAGAATTCAATTTTCTTTCATTTGATAGTTTATAGGCCACCTAATTAATTTTTTGCTAAAAGATATGATCGTTTGAAGTTGACCCAAAAGCCATTTTTCTCTAAATAGTTGTTGACCCTTACCTACGGTCCGTAGGTCCAACCAGGGTCCATACTGGTCGGTTGTGGGTGGGATCAGAGACCACCAAAACATGGACCCCAACGACGGGACCCCACCTACGGATCGTGGGTCCATCGATGGACCGTGGACCACGGTCATAGGTCTCATTTTTCGATCCTGAAATTCCTCTAAGTCTGGGACTCACCTATGAGACCTACGTACGGCTCGTCCGATGAATGAAGAACCATCCTGGTGAACCGTCTCTAAGTATTGGAACCTTGACTCTTACGGGAACTTGAACTGGCCAACCATGGCCCCACCTACGGTCCATGGGTGGTTCCTTGGTACTGGCACCAATTTTCTAAAAAACTAGGATTTTCTCCCTTATGAGATCCGAGGTGTTACACGTGTACAAGCCACTAATACATAAAGTGCCAAATTTAAAGATAATTACAAGTCTCGATGTCTTTGTTTCTCAAAAAGAATAAAGCATGAAATAATGAACAAGAGGGTCCGCCGTGATGAAAAGTAGCTACCTCTCAAAGTTCTATAACAAGTCTCAAAATGGGAGAAGAAGAAGAAGAGAAATCATACGGTACTAGGCTCGGAACCTACACAAGTGTAGAAGCAAGGAGTTAGTATCAACCAACACGGTACTCAGCAAGCAACTTAATAAACAAGGCAAACTAGCTAGAAATCGAATATTCCTTACATCCCTAACCAAACCTTCTCAAACAACAACCTGCATAGAAATCAACCCAATCTAACAATTTCACAATACACAGTTTACAAGGCTTAACCACACATTTCAGTAGTCACAGTTCAACAACCAACACGTATCAAGTATGACTATCACAAGGAACAAGTAGATCAAGTAAAAGCAACTAGTAGATCAATCACAAGTATAAGAGTGCATCATATCACAATAGTCAACTATTGTCGGAACCATTTTCCTTCAGCACAATTCCACTAGCAGGAACTATTTCCCATCGACTTTATATCACATCACTAGTCGGAACCATTTCTCTTGGACTTTTTATCATATCACTAGCCGAAATCATTCTATTTGGCTTTATATCATTTCATTACCCGGAACTATTTCTCTTCAGCTTTATATCATATCATTATCCGAAACCATTTCCCTTCGGCTTGATATCATATCACTAGATGGAATCATTTTCCTTCGGCTTTATTTCGCATGTCTCATCACGGTGTACAACAATTAGTGTAAATAATTAATTTACACGGTAAGGAAGAGACAACAACTTAAGCAATTCAAGTCCACATTCATGTCATTAAAGCATTTTATAAATCAATCAAATAGAGTCCATAACAAGGCAATTCAAAAAGCATTATAATCAACATGTTGCCTTAATACCCTTTTTATTCATTACGATTAATCAAGTAGAACAATGAACCATTCACCTCATGCTCATTACTCTCCAACACACACAATGAATGGAAATGCACAATTTTACTAGATTTACAAGGCTTAGAAGCTCACTTGCCTTAATTCAATCAAATAGTCAATCCAAGACTTGAGTCTTCCCTTTCCGAATAACGTCCAAAGTCACACAATCTATTTCTATCAAGTAATCATAATAAGATTTTGGATATAATAAACACATGCCATATACTTTGAAAAAGGTTCAATCAACTCAAAAACTTAATTAAGAAGTTTGAGTTTGAAAATCTTTACTTAGAAATATTACCCAATGCATTTGGAACTCATTAGTGAAAATCATTTCAAAAAAAAAACTTAAAATCAGTTCACAATCACCATTTCAGTTTAGAACTCAAGTTATTGAAGAACCATAGTATTCGCCAATCAAAACCCCAAGTTTTGATGTTCTAATCCATAAATAATCAAAGGGAATTGAAGTTTTAGGATCACAAAAGCTTACTCAAATGACATAGCACAAGAAATTTCTTCAAAATCACCTCCAAGATTTTACAAAGCTCAAAATGAGAAAAATAGCTAGAACCCGGAAAATGGCAAGTCTAAAACCTAGTCTGATGTCGTAAAAGAGAACTCTGGCTTGCAAAAGTGAACCCCGGATAAAATCCAGCCTTCGCGATCGCGAACAGACCTTCCTAAAGCAAAGGTCGCAATCACGAAGGTCAATATGATTGACCTCTCGCGAATGCGATCAATGCTTCGCTAAAGCGGATCGTCCATCGCTAAAGCAAAGCACACAAACACCAAAAATAATAGCCAACTCTCAAATCATCGAAAGGACCCTTAAGATTCGTTCGGAACCCTGTACACACAAACCATATATGCAATATGACTATACTTAACGTTCCAGGCTCAATGAAACCATCGAAACATAAATCTGAGGTTTCCTTGACTCGACATCTGTAAAAGTCAGAAGAAAGGAACATAACTCCTAAAAAGTCTAAATCAAGCTCATGACCTCTGAAAATTCAACCAAGACATCACTTAGGTCTAAATCATCCCCCAAATCCATAGAAGATATACTAAGTTAGGTATTTTAAGAGGAAGAAGAACACAAAACTTAAAAATGCATAGTTTAAAAATAGGGAAAAAGGACAAATATACCCTCAAACTATCGTAAATGGTATGCAGATACCCTCCATCATACTTTTGTGACATTAGTGCCCATGCCATCCAAAAACTAGTGCACATATGCCCTTCACTATAATGGAAGATTAAATAGGGACATATGGCGCAATCTTATCCGTCGATCCGATATTTAATAAATGACGGGTCGGTGGATAAGATTATGACACGTGTATGCCCGTTAGTATAAAGGGTATATATGATCTAGTTTTTGGACGGCAGGGGCATCAATGTCCCAAAAGTATAACGGATGGTATCTGCATACCATTTATGATAGTTTAGGGGTATATTTGTCCTTTTATGAAGAGACCCTTCTATTTGTAACCAACATATGATAGTATGAATATGTATTAACTGTCTTATCAAAAAAGTCACAACCCTTCGAAATTGTCACTACTCATCGAAAAAGTCACAATTATTTTGAAAAATTGCAATCATTAGGAAAAGTCACAACCATTAAATAAGAAAAAGTATATGTTTTAAATATTATTTAATATAAAAATATATATATCCACTAAATTGTATATTTTAAGTTGAGATTCTTCCGAAAAGAGATGATTAATCATCTGCTTCTCACGTTCCGTGAATAGCCGGGACATTGAGGAATATCCAGAAAGGCAATTCGGGAATCGGCCTGATTCTATCTCTTTTCGTTCGGTTTGAAGAAAGGAAGGATCCCAAAGAATCGATCTTTCTTTTTGTTGAATCAAACAATAATTTAATAATCAAGTTATGAAATGTATACGCAGTATAGAAGATATATATATATATATAACGCAATTAGCTACAGATACCGTGAATAAGCCATAAAAAGTCTGTGAAGTTGCACATTTTTAGTTTATTGCCTATTATTTACATGGAGTTGTTTGGTAGCTAGTTAGAATTTTACAATATCAATAATGTAGAAATTAGTTATAGTAAATTTATATATTATTTTATGCAGGGTTAATTATTCATATATTAGTTATTCCACCTTTGATCTTGCATAAAATAATACAATGCCTTGTAACTTATACATGTATTAGTTATGTAGATTTCTAAATTGTCAATCAAACATTGTATTAATTTTATACATAAATAACTTATTTCCTATCTACCTAGCAGGCATGGTATAAGTTATACAAAAATTAATACATGAATAACTTGTTTTTTATCCAACTACCAATGAGCCCTTAGCTTGAATGCTTTGAAAAAATCTGGCTTGCAAAAACTTGGGCACCGTATCTGTGTAGGTTCATTTATCACTATTGTCCCTCTCTCTTTTCATGGGATCAGAAGTCACAACGGGAAGATTTCTCCGGTACTGAGTAGATGTCAACCTTCTCTCAAGAGGAGTTTTCCGCTTACTCACCACAAATCTGTTAACTCCCTTGCGCATTGGCATAATAGATGGGAAGTCTTCATCTGGGATTTGACTCAATTCAGATATGTCTTTTATCTGAGCAACACGCTGGAACCACCTCTCAGCTTTGGCTTCTTCAGACATGTCTAACGGATCTGTTTCCTTCACAGCAGACCCCTCCAAACTCTTTCCTGTCCATCCATTTCTGACGTTCTGTTTTCTAGGCAGCTTGGTTGAACCTACTCCCAAAGTCTCGGCTGGGGATACATCCTCGTTCACGGAGTTTCTTCTGTCTTTACTATCAGTGTTGCAAGCATCTAAAGCAAGAGAGGTTTCAACTGAATTTCCAACACAAGGGACCCCCTCATCCCTGGAGAAATTTGGACTTGCAAACCTTGAATTCGTAAATTGATCAACAGGAGTCTGTGCAGTGATAGTATCTCTGAACAAAAACCCAGGATCATCTGACTGTTGATGTGTCTCTACATCTTCCTTCTCACAATAGGTTTTGGAAAGAGGATTCATGGGTGATCCCTTGTGATCTGAGTTGCTGAATGTAGATGAAGTTCCAACCCTGGACAGAGAGGATGAATCTGTGATATGTTCCTGTTGTGTGTCCATTTTTGCAAAGTAGCCTGGAGGGAAGGGAACAAATGGGACAAAGCTACTGTTGTTTGCTTGCTCCATGGCCACTTGTCTTTTGTACATTGGAGAAGTCAAAGACCGGTCTTTCTTCTTGCTAACTACAAATCTATTTTCTCCTTTACGCATTGGCATAATCTCTGGGAAGTCATCATCGGAGATGGAACTCGGTAAGTCTTTGACATCATGCAGCTCCGCGATTTTCTTGAACCAACTTTCTGACTTCTCAGCTTGTTCTCTCTCTTTATCCTCACTGAGTGGGTCATTTGACTGCAACTTCTCCATGGACTTCCCAAAGTCATTTCCAAGACTTGCTGAACATATTTGGTGACTAACCTCAGGAGTGTGAGAGACACCAACTTCTTCCTTTACTTTCTCATCCATCACTGAAGTTGGATTATTTTTCTGAAACATGTCTTTTGGTAATGGCACAAAAGGAACATAGTTAGAACCTCTTCCACTATGGTGAATGGCTGACTCACTATTTTTGTCTGCAGCAATGCCCTTATGACTTTTTCCAGATATTTGATCAATATTCTGCTTCATTGATGTGTCAAGGATACTATGTGCACCACCAGTCAAAGTGTTACCTTCTGGGATACCATTGTAACCAAAGTTTCTTTCGTATTGAGTGTTGGCCAACCTCCTTTCCAAGGGTGTTTTCCTTGTGCTCATAACAAACTTATTTTCTCCTTTCCTTGGCGGCATTATTTCAGGAAAGTCTTCATCAGCTGCTGCACTATCCATATCAGAGGCATTGTTCATCTGAGAAATCTTAGAAAACCACCGCTGTGCCTTCTCCTCATTCTCAGCCAACTTAAGATCAATTCCATTTGGATACGCACAGTTCCCATTGTACCCATCCTCTGCACTGGAGTGGGTAGTTCTAGGTGAAGCCCCAGCTGGTCGTCCGAAGTCGCATCTCAGGCAGACAACATTTCTCCCATAATTGAAGAAATAACATCTGTGATATCAACGTTATAATAAAAAAACATGTCCTACATGATAATGATTTGCATAGAACTAATGACTGAAATACATAAACAAGAGACTTATTAGTGCTTACTGAGGGCATTCCCACTCCCCGCCTGTCAGCTGTCTCCTTGGTCTAGGTTCCTCACATTCAAGGCATTTGTTGTTTCTTGCAAAGTTCATGAAATTGCACCTGTTCAATATTCATGCAGACTTGGACCGTTAAAGATCATCAAAGTACAAGAACCAACAAATTAACAAGCTTAAGAATAAGGGAAGGAAAAGGACAGAAATAATTTTACTTTGGGGTCAGTCCACACATTCCCTTATTTGGTAGAGCTAGAGCTAGAAGTATATGAAAGAAATAGCTTGAAAGACAACAAAAGTGTGTTAGAGTGGGTAAAAAATCCCACATTGTTTGGGGAATGGACTAGTGGTCTCATTATATGGACTTGGGAAATCCTCTCCTCATGAGCTAACTTTTGGGATTGAGTTAGGCTCAGGTGTCATATCTTCACATGGTACTGGCTCCACCCCCGTTTGGGCTCTCAACCCACGCTCCAATTGGGCCTGGGCATGAAGAGAGAGTTAGAGTGGGTAAAAAGTCCCACATTGGTTGGGGAATGGACTGGTGGTCTCCTTACATAGACTTGGGCAATCCTCCCCTCATGAGCTAGCTTTTGGGGTTGAGTTAGGCCCAGGTGTCTTATCTTTACCAAGTGGAAAGTAATATTCAACTTTCTGTCTAAGCTCAGAAGGACTGAAAATGTTGATCCGAAGTGGTTGCATACCAAATTCCATTTCAACCATAATATTTATGCCAAAGAACAACAGCAGCACCATATCCCTCTCTTATCTCCAAATTCTAGACAGGACTAGGTAAGGTACTACAGTATCCACACATCCATAAGATTACTTGACACAGTAACCTAAATCAGCAGATTTCTAGAATAGATTCTACATATTCAAGTCTTTACTCATGGAAAACAAGACGTTTAATACAGTATAAAAGGTGAGGAATAAATAACAAAAAGGAGACATAAATTATATACTATATATTAGTCTTATGATTATTTCAAGCACATTGGGAACCTTTTATGCATGAATATTAATAGGAGAATATATTGCTTTTTGATATCCTAATGGAATTCATCAACAAAAATGGACCACTAAAAATGGGATTTCCCTTCTTAACTCGGTGGATAATGGACCCGCCCCTCTACCCTTCTCCACTTAAATACTGGGCTTCGCTTTGCATGGTGTGGGGCTTGAACCTGCGACCTAAGCCACAAATCCTCCACCTTTTGCCACTCGAGCTAGGCCTTCGGGGCTTGGTCCAAAGGGCGGGTCACAGACGGATTTCTCGGTTATAAAAAAAATATGGGATTTCTCTCATATCCTCAAGATATATCTTTTATGCATGAATATCTTTAATGTATGAATATTAATAGGAGAGTTAAATGTTTTTTCATGTCCTAATGGAATTCACCAAAGAAAATGAAGGGTCACTATAAGTGGGATTGCCCTCGTCTCCTAAAAAGAATATGGTGCCACAAAGCTGAAATAGTAACAGACTACAAACCAATAAAAATTTTAGAAACAAGAAAGGCCAGAACAAGACAATTGTACATACTTTTGGCATATCCAGTCGCCTCTCTTCATTACAATATTTTGTCTAATAGGCCTTGATGTTTGTCCATATCTACCTGAAAAATCATATTGCTCTGCAGGAGGCAGATTCACTGCTGGAGCTCCGCAGCTCACTTCAACCAACTCACGCAAAAGATTCCGGCAAGATGATTCTATAAGTTCCCTGCTATAGAGGGAGTTTTTTTTCTGAAGAAACAGTGAGTTTACTCGCGTAACTTAATATGTATTTCATGAGATCAACTGTGTTAGCGTTGTCATGATCTAGCACCTGATATTTGAATCAAGATAAAGTTTCAAAAAGACAATAAACAACCAAAAAGTATGAGGAAAAACAATGTTCAGCAACACTATATCAGATGTGTACTTAAAGATACAGTTGTTTCAGTAACTCAAAAAAAAATGAACAGAGAAAAATTGTTGATGCAAGCTCAATATAGTATTTCCTTCAGTTTTCTCCAAGGAGTCAAGGAATAGTCAAGAGGTGTAAGAAGCAAATTACAAGACACAGGATAGCTAGAGATTACTTTGGCCAGATGTATTACTTCCTAGAGGATTAATTCAAAGGAAGAAAATCAAATTCATTAAACAACGCAATTGCATCATAAGACACCTATTTTTAAGTTTAACTACCTAAAGTTCTTCAATGTAAAAAACAAAAACAACTTGGAAGTCATACCTAGGAGTTCCATCTTAAAGAAGGAAACCACTCGGCACGGAAATATCACACAAACCCTTCGACAGATTACAACTTTTTTTTAAATATCACAAAGCATTAAAGTTCATAGTGAAACTGGAGGGTTTCCTGCAAGTGTTCCTGCAGGGGATTCATCAGTGATAGAGAGGAGATTGTCAAATTTTATCAGAATCTGTATATAGAATTAGAGATATGGAGATTTCCATTCAACCATTGATCAGGTGTTGTTATCAGTGAAGAAGACAATTTAATACTACAATGTCAGTTCAGTGAGGCTGAGATTAAAGAATGTGTCATGGCATCTGCGCGGGACTAGGCACCTGGACCGGATGGATTCACCATGGAATTTTTCACCAATTGCTGGGAGATAGTAAGCAAAGAAGTAGTGGCAGCAGTTCAGAACTTTTATAATCAGACCATTTTTTGAAAGGAGTTTCAATGCCACATTCATAGCCTTGATCCCAAAAAAATTGGGGGCCAATAGGTAGCATATTAGCTTAAGAGGTAGCATATATAAGATCAACTCAAAATTGTTGACTGAAAGGCTGAAAAAAGTCGTTTCAAAACTGGTAGATGCACATTAGATGGCATTTATTGAAACTGGTAGATGCACATTAGATGGCATTTATTAAGGGCACACAGATCATGGATGCTATTGTGATTGCAGTTAACAGGATTGTAAGGCACCAAAAGAAGCATTCCCTAGCCTCAACCAAAGTAAAAATTGGGCATCAACTTAAGTTCTACCAACACTCACAAATACAATTACCTTACTACATCTAAATAAGCTTAAGTATCAAAAATGTCTCATCAAGTTAAGTAGTTTAGCTTTGAGCTTAGTTGAGGTCATCAAAAGGAAGCTCAACCTTGAATCGATCCAACTTTGCTTAGTTTACAATCAAAACATAAAATTATTTTAAATAGATATAATGAGCACAAATGTAACTGAACCCTTAAGCTTATTTCCAAATTGATTGGACTAAGTAAATCTTATATTAATCCTTCTTTTAATATGTACAAATCCTTCAAATTAACTTATTTGATGAAGGAACCATTGTAACGACAACAGAATACTATATTGTACCGTCAAATAAGAATAGCATGTGCTTACAGTGCTCCCGTCAATACCCAAGAATGCCCTCATTCTTCTTGCCGTCTCCAGAGCACCTTTGAACAAAAATGGTGTCCCATTTGATACAATGGCCTCAATATCCCTCCTTGAAAGCAACCTGCATTACATGAAACAGATGCACACAAAGATGAAAGTAATGTTTATTTTATCTTACAACTATCTGAAACCTACATTTCAGTGTTTTGTCAAAAGCGAAGTGCTTAGAACAGAATTTATATTTTGGAGAAGTGTTAAATTTTCTTGGCATAAAGATTTCAAAAATCAAACATTTACAAATTTCAAGATTTGATCATTAGTAAATTTAGATGAATCAAATAAGTGATATACAAGATATATTCAATCTTCAGCATACATACTCGCATAGAAATGCATGAAATACTTCTAAATAATACCCTCCCATACAAACTTAGTCAAAGGAAAATGGCATATCTACATATATCCTTGATTATTTACTTCCGTATCCCACTCTCTCTGTCCTCACTCCATTTGATTCCTTCTTCCTTGTAATATCTTCATATAGGCCTCTGAATCATTACTTAACAACCAATACTCTTGCACATGCTGCAAACAAAATAATCCTATAACCTTTCTTAGTTATGTCATATACTATTTCAGTTCTTACGAAAGGTAACATTGTTGAGAATTCCCAAACAGAGATAGATAAAATTTAAGATATGAAATCAAACCCTATGAAATTTGGGCGATCCCGTGCAAAATCTAAGCAGAGGGTAGCAGCACGAAGGAAGTCTTGGGACAAGTCCTCGTATGCGACGAAGAAGTCCTCCACTGCAGGAGGTAGCTGGTCATTGCCAGTAAGAAGAGTAATTAAGCTAGGCCACTCAGGCCAAGGGTGGGAGGTGAAAGAAGAAGAAGAGTCGAGTGGGGTGTTATTATTGATGGGCTGGGCATGGAATTGTTGTTGAGAGGGTGAAAGAGGGGATATATGGGGGTGACTGTAGACTGTGAAGCGGCGAGAACCGCATGCCAAACGACGAAGGTGGAGGAAAGAGGGGCGTCGTAGGTGATTGAGGAATGTGGGAAATGGAGTGGCGAGGAGGGAGATGAACCTCGAAGCCATGTTTGGGGTTTTGCTAAACCCTCGCTTAACAGAGACGGAAAATGGCTTCTCGCCTAGCGGATCTACGATAGTTTGGGCGAATACACACCATTCGATGATAAAAATGAGGTAGGGGTGGTCCCCTTTTTGGTCAACCAGTTTAACCACATTTTTATTATATTTATATTTATATTTTTTTATTTTATTTAGGGAAAAGGTCAAAAATATCTTCAACTTTATTTTATTGGTTGACTATGCCCTTACCATTAAAGTGAAGTTAGTTTTGCCCCTACCGTTACAAATTTCACCATATATATCCCTCATTTGACGGAAAGCCTCAAATCAACTTAATCAACCCGAATCTTAAAAAATGACCCATTACCCATTTTTAAACCCATGCCTGACCCCTCTAACACTCATTTGCAATTCCTCATTTGCCTGTAATTATTGAAAAGGATGAACAAAGGGAAAATAGGGAAGGAAGAAGCAATAACTTCAGCCTTTGTTTTCCCATTTTTCTGACCAGCCTCTCCTCTCCAAGCTGCTATCCAGCCACCAAACGACCCCATTTTTTCCGTTTCCATAGCCACCATCACCCACTTTCCGGCCAGCAACCAAACCCACATGAAATCAGCCCACTCCGGCGGAAAACCCGTAAACCACCTCACAACCAGATGCTAACTCCGGTGAACCAGACCACCCTTTACTACCTCTTTTCTCCAGCCAAAATGTCACCAGAAAACACCCAAATCGACCCCACTGGTCGACTTCCCTCAACCCATCTTCTTTCTCTAATCAGAAACTCATTCAGCTTCAAACACACAGAAGAAAACCTGAGATCTGTCCATAATGTTTTTCGATGAGCAATTGTTTTGATTTCATTCAAAAGTCGTAATCTTTTTCATATATAAGCATTATTGGATTGGAGAGAAAATTGAAAAGGGGGCGAAATGGTGGATCTTTGATAAGTTCAGACATTTTGTAATGGTGGGTTCTTTTTACATTGCAACACTTTTTGGCGAAAACCCATCTCTCTAGAGACAATTAAATGAAAGGTGTCAATTAAGTCTTGCTTTGATTTTTGGTGACACTTTGACCAAGAAGCCAGAAAAATAGATTAGATATAAATTAGATAAAATAAAGTATAAATTATAGGAACCACATATTATAAGTACTAAATAACATCATATCCCTTCTAGTTTTCTATTTATCAAAAATCCCTTAAAAATGATGTTTGCGGGATACATAGCGTTGTACACGGGATATATTAGGTTTGATACATTCCACATAGCGGGATACATAGCGTTGTGTACGGGATACATTAGGTTTGATACATTCCACATAGCGGGATACATAGCGTTGTGCACGAGATACATGCGGGATACATAGCGTTGTACACGGGATACATAGCGTTTGATACATTCCACATAGCGGAATACATAGCGTTGTGCACGGGATACATGCGGGATACATAGGTAAATAAGAGATTTTTGAAATTTTTGAAATAAGTAGGGATAAATAGATATTAAGGTAAGTAAAGGATTGTAGTTAAGTAATTTGTCCTAAAATAAATGAGTTGAAAAAAAAAGAAACAAGGAATACTTAAGTTGATTCCAAGATGTATGATTGAATCAAAGTAATTTGTACTTCATTCAAGCATTGGATCTCCTGTCTCATATCAATTAAGAGGGGTCATGGAAAGAACAGGTTCAAAGTCATGATCAATTCCTTTTTCAAATCATGTTGCAGCTGCACGAGCCCTTCCTGATGTGAATTAGGAAGGATTAGTCGACGAAATATGAACCGAAAATTGAAAGGGTCAAATCCATTTAAAAATGTAATTAAGTAAATCTGGGACCAAATTAACATTTTCAAAACTTTCTAATCTTTCATAAAATATAAAAAAAAAACACTTTAGTTTTCAACTTTTATAATTCTATCCAAACCATTTAAAAAAAAAGTAAAAGAAAATAGAATTTTCTCTTCTTCTCCCAACGTTCTCTCTTCTCTTCTTCTTCTTCCTTAGAAAATCCAAAAATCTGACTATCAAAATAAATATTCTCCCCCATTATCTTATCTTCCTTCTCATCTCCGACCGTGACTCTCTCCTCTTTCTGAACTGAAGATTGTGTTCGACTTAAAATGGGTAAGTCATTTTTTTGAAAGATTGTACAATTTTTGAACAATACTAAGTTTTTTTCTTGGGTTAATGAACAATAAATCGTTCTATAGATGTGAAAATTGAATAATGGTGTAATGGTACCTATTATTTATTGTTTTTGAAAGAAAATCAACAAATCCAAAAAAACCCTAATTTTGAGGAAATGTATATGCATTGTTAACATTAGTGAAAATTCATTTTTTGTTGCTTTTGTTGTTCTTTTTGTGATCATTTTGTTCATATGATTTTAGAAATATAGTCTTGTTCAGTTGTCCAACATATATTTCATTTGTTGAAAGATGTGTTGTATGTTGCTACATTTTAGTGATATGTTGGTATATATTCCAACAGAGTTGTCATATGTTGGAACATATCACCTATGTGTTAGGGCAATAAAATGGTCATATGTAGTAACAGAAGATTAATATGTGGCACATGAAGATTTATTTGTGGCCACAGAAGATTCATTCGTGGCAACAGAAGGTACATATGTGGCAACATAATATCCATTTGTGTCAACATAAGTATCAATTGATACCCATTATTATTTTATAATCAATTGTAAACTCTCAACCTTTTTTTATTTACCTTGTAGATGAAATGATACAAGAAGCTTCATCCATGACAACAACTCAATCTTTTATTAGTGTTGCTCCCTCTTCTAACATCAAATGCTCTTTTTGTCTATGCGAAGAATGTGAGCAACAACATGATTATTTTATTAGTCGTGTTAAAGAACTGACTAATATTTTTAAAGAAATGACTTATAATATTGATGTCCATACATCCAAGAATATTTCACAGCCTTTGAAGTGTATGAGGTTGAAAAAATCTATTTTTCCAATCACTATCTATAATTAGTGAAAGAAAGAAATCAGTGACTATTGCTCCAGTATCACACTCAAACCTAAAAGGCAAGGAGAAGGAGCAGGAGAAGGAAGAGGAGGAGAAAGAGAAGGAGCAAGAGAAGAAGAAAGAGAAAGAGAAAGTGAAAAAGAAAAGAAAGAGAAGAAGAAAGAGAAAGAGAAAGAGAAAGTGAAAAAGAAAAGAAAGAGAAGAAAGTCGAAGTCATCAGTTGTGATGTGAAGCAACAATATTCATTTGAAGGTTTTAACATTGACGGCGAGGGTCCAACTGAACTAATGTCATCCTTTTCGCAATGGATAAACGAGTGTCTTTACGAGCATCATGCAAAAAAGTAAAGTCGTTCAACTATTATTAATATTTCTTCTTGTTGTCCACTAAATAATTATTTATAATGATTACACAATTGCAGAATAGACAAGGACGATCATTACTTAGTCAATTGCTCGAATCTTGAGTTCAAACAACTTGATTTTGTAGTTGCATTTCCAAAGAAGAAGGACTGGTTCTACATAATGTCTCAACCCAATAAGTGTTGGGCTGATGAGGTAAATCCATGTCAACTTTTATCTTTTGATTAAGACATGAATACATACAAATAAATTGATACAGAAATACACTTGTTGATGCATTTGTCCAGTATGTGGATGCCATTTTATACTATTTCTGGAAGAAGTCGAAGCAACAGAGTCATTCTAAATATTGATATACCACTACTAATTGTTTTTTCAAAACATACATTGACAATGCCAGTGATGTTCCTGAAATGAGAATAAAATTGTTGGCACTATCAAAGGGTTTGGTATAACTGTTGGACTGCATTGGCACCTCACAGATGAGGTTTATGTCCCTGTAAATTGTAATGGGGAGTTTCATTGGGTCTTGGCAGTCGTTGTATTGAAGGAACGACGCATAAAGGTGTATGATTTGATGTCCTCATCTAGGACTAACAGAAAATTGTGCTCTGAGATTCAAAAGTTGTCTACATTGTTGTCAAAGTACCTTGAATCTAGTGGATTTTTTTAGCAAAAAGACCGAACCAACTTGTCAATTCTTGAATCTTACCAAGTCATACATGTTACTGATATTGCCCAACAAGAAAGCAATAGTCTGTAAGTATCACATTATTTTTTTGTCTTACCGCTATTGAAATGTAGTGTTAATAGGTTTGTTATATTTTCTAATCGATGATATACCATGCAGTGATTGTGGACTTTTTGTTGATCCATACGCTGAGTTTTTAAGTGATGGACTACAAGTACCATCTGGTGGAATTAGTTCTGAAACCCTTCGCATGCGATATGTTTCACTCCTATGGAATTATGGGATTTAAAGGCTCAGAGTGGCTATGTTAGTAACAATGAAGACCCACAGAGAGGCCTAGACCTAAAAAAGTAAAGTTCGATGAAAAAATTTTGCGGTTACCACCATTGATTAGATTGATGTTTATGTATACCATTGTGAATTACCTTTTGTTGATAAGTTGTATAAAACAATTGGTGAAGTGTTCATTTTTTTTCTGATAATATTAATATTAATGATTTTTTATTTTTATTTTGTTGGAACAAATGTCAATTATGATAGAAAGAAAGAAATGTGGTGTATGTGGCAACATATATAACCTTTATTGTAAAAAATACCACAAAATTATCTGCATGTGACCCAACAGAAAGGATATATGTGGCAACTTATGTCACAGAAAGAAGATATGTGGTAACATTGTATTGCCATCAATTGTTCATTTTTGTTGATAATATTAATATTAATGATTATTAATATTGTTTTTATTTTGTTGGAATAAATGTCAATTATGATGGAAAGGAAGAAATGTGGTGTTTGTGGCAACATATATAACCTTTGTTGTAAAAAAAAATACCATAGAATTATCTGCATGTGCCCAAATAGAAAGGGTATATGTGGCAACATATGTCACACTTTGAATTGTCAAAATTCAAAAAAAAAAAAAAAAGGTTTAAACCAATCCTCCCTTCATTTTTCCCTCTCTCCTCTCCTCTATAAAAGGTCGTTTCATATTTCAAATTTAATTTATTTTTACTAATTCCGTTTTCTTTTCTCTTCTTTCCTTTCTATCATTCCATTATTCCTTCACAGATCAAGGTTGTTGTTGCGATATTTTCTACAACATCAGTGATAATCTGTTGCAATCCTCTTCTACAACAAGGCGTCGTTGCCTTCATCATTTCTAGTTTGTCGTTGATATCTTCTCAGGTAAAATTTAATTAGGGTTTTGAGAAATACTTACTGGT
Source organism: Solanum verrucosum (assembly GCF_900185275.1). Lineage (NCBI taxonomy): Eukaryota > Viridiplantae > Streptophyta > Magnoliopsida > Solanales > Solanaceae > Solanum > Solanum verrucosum. Next base: position 1,682,642 of record NW_026020470.1, read on the forward strand.
ATTAAATCAGGACGTTTTTAGTGATTTAATCACTTATTTATTTGTAGGATGGTTGGGTAGTTATTTCTTTTGAAATATTATCTGATTTCAAAAAGCTTAATTTGTAGTTCGTTGGTTAGGGTTTTGGGAGGGTTTTGTGGTTTGTTGGTTGGTTCATGTGTAGTATTGAATCGTATTTGTTGTTTGTGTTGTTGTGTATTGTGTTGTGTGTTGTCTTGTTGTGTTGTGTTGTTGTGTTTGGTTGTTGTTATTTTTGTTAAGAAATATTTAGTTTTTGTGATTGCAGATACAAATATAATGGCTCATGTCAAAAGAAAAATTGTATTAACAAAAGAAACAACTGACACAAAGATCCAGAAGAGGCATAGGACTAAAACTTGTAGGAAGAAGAATGAAAATTTAACTACCACTATTTTAGAAGAACTTGCATCTGAAGCAGTTTCTTCTTCTCAAATAGAACTAGAATTTTCTCAAAAAAATTATGAAGAAAGAGAAAAAGAAAAAAATGAAGTTGATGATGATGGAGAAAGAGCAGAAGAAGTTGATGAACAAGAAGGAAAAAAAGTAGATGAGGAAGAAGAAGGAAATAAAAAAGAAGTTGAGGAAGATAAAGGAAAACAAAAAGAAGTTGAGGAAGAAGAAGGAAAAAATAAAGAAGTAGTTGAGGAAGAAGGAGGAAAAAATAAAGAAGTAGTTGAGGAAGACATAGGAAAACAAAAAGAAGTTGAGGAAGAAGAACCAGAAAAAAAATGAAGTTGAGGATGATGATGGGATCAAAACTACCAGTGCACACACTTTCCTTGTGCATTTGCAGCCTAATGCTACTAGTGATAGCATTATCAGGTCAGCCATGGGAAAACCTTTTGACACCTTCAGGATCATGCTCAAGCAGATTGGTTTGGAAGATTTTTTTAGGAATAGTTATTTTGGTCATTTTCTTGATTTGCCAGAGAAAAATAATGCACATTTTCAAATTATGGTTTATGAACTTCTAAAAAGAAGGTTTATTTTTCAGAATCTTGAAAAGAAGGATGAGGTTTTGATTAATTATTGTGTCATGCAACTCTTTTTTGGCAGAATAGAGTTTGCCATAGTTTCAAGGTTAAAATGTCATCCTCCTTCTGGGCCAATCTCTAAATTCATAGTCAAAAAAGAACCACAAAGACGAAAGAAAGGAGAAAAAGAAGAAACAAGACAATCAACTGAGGAGTAGGACTTGGTGTCCCTTGTTGGCACAAGCTTCAAAAATCCCGATTTGATATATGTGTTGAATCATGAGGATACATCAAAGAAGCACAAGGAGTCATTGTGCTTACTTTGGTTTGTACATAATGTACTTTGGGCCAAAGATGTCAACAACAACATATCCCTTAAATGGGTGAATTTATCTCAGGATATTAAGACTTTCATCAACTATCCTTGGGGTCATGAGAGCTTTGAATTAACTGTCAAATACTTGTTGAAACCTTTAGGACCAAAGACCAATAACTTATTTGACTTTCCATGGGCTTTCATGGTAAACAAAAATGTTCTTAATTTTTTTATATTATATTGAATAATTCAACATTTGATTTGTGACATGTTTTCCTTTTTTATAGTCTTGACCATTTGAAGTCATTCCTCATTTGAGGTATCAAGTAACTGCAGAAAAAGAAATCTCATCTCCAAGGATATTGAGATGGTTGAGAGCAAACATAAAAATTGCCAAAAATCCTCCAAATCTTTATAACCCTCCTCATGATGCAATAAGTTATTATTATATTACACACATATATGTTGCAACATGTCACTAATTTGTAGCAACATGTGACCCAAATATTGCTATAGATGACTCATATGTTGCAATATATCACTAATTTGTAGCAATATGTGACCCAAATATTGCTATAGATGACTCATATGTTGCTACAGATGATCCATCTGTTGCAATATGTGACACAAATGTTGCTACAGATGCCCATATGTGTCAACGTATCACCCATCTGTAGCAACATATGACACATCTATGGCAACATCTGACCCAAATATTTCTATGAAAGACTTATTTTTTATAATTTTAGGTTGTGCATCCATGATTTGTCCCAACAGAAAAGGAATTGCAAATGCCATATCTAATTACTCTAGGGTTCGTTGAAACATTATTTGATCCTGTTGTGGATAGAGTTAAAATGGAGTTGGCTGGAGCAAGAACCATCAAAAGAGACAATTGATAATTAATTAGTTGTTTTTTATGGGGTTGATGGTGGTGGTATTGATGTTGGTGCTGGTGTTGATGTTGGTGGTGATATTGGTGTTGGTGCTGGACAAGACCAGGGCTACCTCTTGTAGGAGATGCTCTGGCTTTCTCTGTGAGAAGTGCAAGAAACTAGATGAAGATTCTATCATGTATCTTCAAACATTGAGTCAGGCTGTCAATGAATTTAAAAACAAGAGGGAGCTCAAGGTCATTCCATCAAAGAATGTTCGGCATCCATATACTCCACATGCCAAGAGGAGGAAAAAATCATTTATCAAGGCAATACAAAATTTGAAGAAGAAGATCTTTGGAGAATTGCCAATGGCCGTAAGAGAGGAAGTGTTGGAGTTCAAGCATGTGAATGTTTATAAGCGTGTGTCTATAGCTCAAAAGAACAAACTGATAGAACTGTCGAGAGCAAAGGATCTGCGTGCACAATACGACATGCATTTTTTTAGTGGAGAAGATTTCAGGACCATGACAAGCATAAAATTTTGGTGGGAAGACTTGGTAAATTTTCTCTACTAGTTCCTTCAATTTATAATGTTCATTTTTTTTAATCTTTTCAATGATTACTCTTCTTTACTCTTTAATATTATTTTTTATTTCAGTATATTGATGAAATCCTTACCCTTATGCGGGAGAGGCATGTGAGATACCCTGAGTACTATGACTCCACAGATAGAATCCTGGATCTCAATTTCTATTTCAACTTCAAACTAAGATATGACAAAATCAGCAATGAGGCAACAACAGTTGGTGGCAAAAGCCTTACACAGTTAATTAATGAGTTTGAATGGAATGAAGATATGATTAACTATGTCAGGGGCGTTAGTCCATATCCTGGAGGCATGGATTGGATTGGTGCAAAAAGGATTTTGACAGTCATGAACATGAACAAAACTCATTTTGTGACTCTTGAGATTCTCTTGCACGAGGGTCGCATGAATGTTTATGACTGTCAGCTGATGGGTATGGAACATGCCAAGTTTTTGATATTCATACAACCTGTGTTCGAGTTGCTGCCAAAATTGTTGAAGCAAAGTGAAATAATGAAGCATTTGCCAGATAAGTTACTCAATGAACCATGAGAATTTAAAGGTCGATTGGATCCCATGGTAACAAATGAAACCAAAGCCACGTGTGGGTCATATTCGCTTGCATTTATTGAGCATTTATTGAGCATTTGATTACCAGGACAACAATTCAACCTCCCCAAACCCTGTTGTATGACAATACAGTTGGTCGAATGCAATGGGTTTGGGCTGCTGGGATAGTATCTAGGAGCTTGGAGCCTTGACAATGTGTTTGAAATTAATGACAATATTTTATTTTATCACTTATGTTATGTCATTTTATGTTATATTGAGAGCAAGTACATAGTATATGATGTTATATTGAGAGCAAGTACTTAATCAAATATTGTTACATATGTCTCATATGTAGCAACATATGGGTCATCTGTAGCAACATATGCCTCAAATGGTCAAACGTTGCTATATAAGGGTGATATGTTGCAACATTTGAGACATATGTAGCAACAAATGAGTCATCTGTAGCAACATATGTCTCATATGTAGCAACATATGTCTCATATGTAGCAACATTTGACTCCATTGTTGCGACATTTGACTCATATGTTATGTTAAGAACAAGTAAAAATGTTAAAACAGGAGTGCAAAACTGCGTTTATTTATTTCCACAATTATGATAATTTTAATGGTTGTACACAACTACATAAGAATTTTCCATCCTCCACAGTGTTCTTCTTGGTAATGCTTAAAAATAGAAAAAAAACCACAACAAATAACACGAAGATTAGCTTCCAGTTGTTACAACATTTGGTCTTCTTCTTCTCCTTCATCACCCATTTGTTACTTCTTTTAATATGACTTTCATCATCAATTTCCAACTCTTTAATTTTGTTCGTCAATCTCAGAATAACGAATTGGATCGTATATCAACATCTTCACGATCCCTCCATCTAAAGAAGTTGCATGCATTCTCCTAAAATACACACGACAAAGAAATTTAAATTTAAAAGAAAAAACAAAATAAAGAGAAGTCTCCAGACTAAGATGTAGAAATATACATACACGATAGCGTGGACAAGACCAAAATCTTCAACCTGGATTGTCTTTCGACCATGAAGTTTGCATTGAAATTAAGTCTCCATGTTTGCAACAAATTTTCTTACCCAACATGGGATCATTTTCATCATTACAAATTCGATTCAATATTGCATTTGACATTATATCAAAAGTAACAAAAACAAACAAAACTCATTCATTAGATCTAGATCTAAAGTATTGATCTATATTTAAAGAACTCATTCTTACCCAACCACTATATTGCAAAATTAATGATTTCATTGATTTGACAATACATGATAGTGTTGAGACTTGGTTTAACCAAAGGTCAATCAAATTAGTTGTGTGTTAAAAAACAAAGAACAGAAAAGACTGACAGAAAAAAGACTGATGAAATAAAAAACATCATTATATCCCATGCACTCTAGAGATCTGAGATCCATGCGAAGAGAGAGAAAGAAAGATAAAGCGGCGAGGAGGAAAATGAAAACCCTATTCTTGAAATGAAAATGAAAACCCTAATTTATATATATCCTTCTAGAAATGAAATAATGGGCCGATTGGGCCAGTTTTAGAGGTTGGGCTTACTTATGACTTTTATAAAGTACTTAAGTTTTTTAAGTTGTTGCAACATATGTCAACTATGTGTACATGCAAGTAGTATCACCATTAATAGAGAGGAATTCAAGCACATAAACTTGGAAAACAGTAAACATAAACATAAACATGCCATTATTAGTTGATAGTTGAACTAGTGACATGCAAGGCTAGGCTAAACTACATATCCATATTTACAAGGCATTAAAGCCAACAAAAACAACAAAATTTACATCTGAAACGCTCTAGCCCTATATTACTACTTCAGCCAGCAAAAAAGGACTTGACTGGAGGATCTGGAGTCAACATTGAGCGATCAAACCTGGAGGGGCATCACTATTCTTTCTTGAAGGGTGGTGGATCAGAGGTACCCATGCACTCTGTCACAAGACCACCTACAGAAAAATAAACAACCATAGTTAGCTTACCTTGTACACGCCGTTACAGTAGACATGATGTTATATATAAAGTAAGAAGACTTACCAAATAATGAAGCTACCCTCCATTAGACAAGATCCAACTAAAACAAACAACAATAATCACATATGCACTGGGAACACACTTGAAGAAGACTTCATATTAACTGAGAACAACATAATTACGTTGATCACCCATAACAAGAGCATGCTAAGACTTAAATTTGTCCAAGGTGGTAACAACATCTCAGAAAAATTTAAGTGTGAGAGGAGGATAGGAGAAAGAATAAAGAAAAGAAAATAAAAAATGAGAGCCTTTTTCTGTGAATTAAGGGAACCCTAATTAACCCTTTTATAATGAGTGAGAGTGCGTGGAGTGTGTGTTAGTGGAGTATTCTAGAATGATCCATTACATTACATGTTGAATTAACCCCAAAAAGACCATTTTATGATATACATATGTTGCCACATATGACATGTCTGTTGCGATTTCTGCTAAAAAAATCAACATTTTATCCAACATAACGTGCATATGTTGCCATATATGACACTTCAAGAATCGGTTAATCAATAAATTGAGCGATTTAGGAATGAAAAAATGTCAAATTGGACCAAATTTTAGTACTTTGAACCATAATTAAGCAATAAAAATATGCTATAACACTTGGCACAACAATTTACAAAGGTGTTATACAACTATCATATGGAGTTACTTGGTCATTGTATGATGAACTAGTGGGATGATAGTCTTTGTAAAAACAATTGATAAAACTGAATGAAGGTTGTTGTATTAGACCATAATTTTGTACTTAGACATGTTGTAGGACTATATATTAGTGTTACATGTTGAGTTAGGTGACAATTTAATTGAATTAACCCCCAAAAGACCATTTTATGATATACATATATTGCCACATATGACATGTTTGTTGCGATTTATCCAACAAAACGTGCATATGTTGCCACATATGTCAATTCAAGGATCGGTTAATCGATAAATTGAGCGATTTAAGAATGGGAAAATGTCAAATTGGACCAAATATTAGTACTTTGAATCATAATTAAGCAATAAAAATATGCTATAACACTTGGAACAACAATTTACAAAGGTGTTATACAACTATCATATGGAGTTACTTGGTCATTGTATGATGAACTAGTGGGATGATAGTCTTTGTAAAAACAATTGATAAAACTGAATGAAGGTTGTTGTATTAGACCATAATTTTGTACTTAGACATGTTGTAGGACTATATATTAGTGTTACATGTTGAATTAGGTGACAATTTAATTGAATTAACCCCAAAAGATCATTTTATGATATACATGTGTTGCCACATATGACATGTCTATTGCAATTCCCCAACAGACATTGCATATGTTGCCACAGATAACACTTCAAGGATGAGTTAATCGATGAATTGAGTGATTAAGCAATGAAAAAATGTCAAATTTTTTTAGATTAAACATTTTATAAAGAACAAATTCAAAAATCAGTACAAAACACAAAAAGGTCACCTTTTTTCCCCATGAGTCTGCAAGAAATGTATTGTCACGACCCTATTTCTCGAGTCATGATGACACCTACTATACCCTACCAGTAGGTAAGTCAACCCGTAACCCAGAACATCAAGCAATGAGCAAAAAGGAAGAAACTAGCGAAAACAATAATCTAAACAAAGATAACAAGGCGGAAGCAACCCAAAATAAATATATACAGAAATCCCTCCCAGTACCTGAAAGTCACTAGTACAGAGCTATCTAATAAAGAGTACAAGTCCCAAAAGTGGACCACAACAAAGCGTGTCTCAAAGGCAACAAGACTAGCTAAAACAAAAGAAGGAGACAGAACAAACCCCAAAACGCCAAGTGTTCGCCCTCGTCTCCGAATCACAGCTGCAAAAGAAGGCTGGAACTAATCACCGCTGGTAACTGGTACTGGGACCTGCATCATGAAATAGATGCAGAGCGTAGCATGAGTACCAACACAACAGGTACTCAGTAGGCATCATAGGCCGACTGAGCAAAAAGGGTAAGAACAATAAGAAAGGATAGAATCTAGACACAGAGAGGTCAAAGCGGATAAGAAAAGAAAGCACACGAGCATACCAGAAACAAACTAAGTACAACTAAACTAAACCTAACTGGACCCCCATAAGCCCAGAAGGTACACTCGGGCGCAAGTTTAAATAAAACCTGAACGGACCCCCATAAGTCCGACAGGTACACAACAAGGCTAAGTCTACTGAGAAAGAAGAAAGTCGGGCTCCCAACCCAAAGTAACTAAGATAATCCATCAGACTCCACCCAGCCAGCAGTACACTCCTAGCCCAGCTAGAAAGAGTGACCCTAGGGGGCACCCAACCAAACAGTCCACTCCCAGCCCAGCTAGAAAGAGGGACCTGTGAGTGAGGTAGATATCGCGAGTCGTCCTACCATGCAGTCATGCTCCCAGCCCAGCTAGAAAGAGCGACCCGGGGACACCCAGCCAGCAGCACACTCCCAACCCAGCTAGAAAGAGAGGCCCGGAGGCAATCGCCGATATCACCGAGTCTACCCAGCCAGCGATACGTTCCCAGCCTAGCTAGAAAGAACGACCCTGGGGGTGATCGTAACTCCAATAGGATTCAATCCAACAACAACCACCGTGGAACGCCGTCCACTCTAAGATATCACATAAAAGGCTCCAAGCCTATACTATCTCAATCCCATGCCTCGAGTGATGCACTAAACCTTCGAGAATGCGTCGGAACCGCAGAATAAGAGGGAGAAGATACATAAGTGCAACAAGTAGCGATAACGCCTAATCTAAGGCTCAAACTATCAGACTCAAGTCTGCTATTCTAGTCTACAAGGAGCTAAGTCATTCGAACGACGTCGGCAGAAAGTCAAGGCTATCCAGCCCACACGGGTCATAAGTCTAAGGCAATGCTAGCCTAACCTAGACTAAGGACATCATGCTTACGGTTAAGGATGAATAAGACATTCAATACATAGCATACAAGCATACAATAGCATTTAGCACATAAGTATGCAACTCTACTAAACCGGTTAACATGATATTATACCCGAAATGTGGCCAATCGATCCTAACATAGGGTATCTAATCAAACTAAGGTAGTAAACTGGTACCCACCCCCAATTCACTCCAATCGACATGTTTTTATACAATTAAGCTCAATCTAAAAGAAATGAAGTCGTAGCCTACCTTAAGGTCAACCGTGCGCTCTCCAATCACTTTACCGGAGCTTTCCCTTTCCGAACAGTCTTGAAACGCTGCCCCGCTATAAAAAATAGAGTCACAACGTTACTACGGTCATTTAGACACCAAAATCACAACAAACGGAGACAGGTCAATTTTGGAGTCAAAATGAGAATCGTGGGACCCGCACCGAACTGTTCGAATTTGACTCCGTTAAGAGACCCTAAACAGCTCTCCAAACTTGTGTTCCAAAATGGAACACAATCCGAGGCTCAAAACACAGCAAAAACTAACAAACAAGAAACCACACTTTAATAAACTAAAAGAAACCCTACAACAGCAGTCAAAACTCAGAATAAACGAGAATCGAAAGGTGCCCAGCACTCCTTGAACACTCTACAACGAAGTCACGACAATTCTCAACATGTGGGACTTCGAATCACCCAAAACCGAGCTAAAATGAGTGAGATATGACCAAATCAATAATACAAAAACAAATGCTCGAAAAAGGCACTGCAGTCAGGTTTTATCGCGAAATTACCCAAACGGGAACCCCAAACCACTATCCGAGCTCACCAACGTGTTGCCCTCGAAAAATCTCACAACTTTGTCTTTTGAATCGCCCAAATTGGTTGAGAGATGAGAGAGTTAAGAGAGTTTGAAGTTTTGGAAATGTTGCTGAAAATCTGCATTATATTGCAGATTTTCTGCAATTTTTCCAACAACTAAAAACCCCGACGGGGTACTCCGATCTCGTTCGGAACCTCGTGCACGCAAACGGGATATGCAACCATACCAAATTTGATATTCCAGACTCAACGGCACAGTCAAAATTTCCATCAGAGGTCATTTCGATAAAAAGTGGGTCCCACTTCCCAAAAGTCATTTTAAGTCAAAACCCACAAAAGGGCTCGGAAAGATATCGAAAACCTCGGGACACAAAAGAAGGGTCAATCTAGACCAAACTCGACATTTCGGAGCTAACTGCACTGATAGAATTCTCATCCGAGCGCGTTTACTCAGAATGTTGACCAAAATCAAACTTAAGCCAAAATCAAAGGCTAAAACGCCTAATCACACCGACTCACACTGAAAACCTCGGGAGTCATGTCGACCATGCTACTAGCTTAAAATGACCCTTCCGGAGCTGATGAAATCATCAGAATTGGATTCCGATGTCATCTTCTTGAACTTTTGATCGAAAATGATCGTTCAAGGTTCATAAGCTCCAAAACACAAAAACTCACACCAAGACCAAACGAACGACCAGGTGACCTAACTGTCAGTCCCAGCAAGTCATAAATGACTTGGGGTCGCTACAGGAATGCTCTAAACGACACACAGAAGGCAAGACACAGAAATGACCGAGAGGGTCATTACATGTATATATGTTGCCACACATGAAAATTTAATTAATACAGAAATTTAACTACTTCATCTATTTCTAAATCAAAACTACATAATTCACAACGAAAGTGATACAATTGATGAACAACGCAACAAATTGGTCTTTCTCCCAACAAATGAGGTTCTAGCACCCTTTCAAATAAAATATATTGCAACTTCTATCGACATCTTTTGAGTTTTAGTGACTCCATTTTTCTCATGTTGGAAATGAACATTAAGCCTTCTCTCATGGATTCACCGCCATTGAAGATTGAAATTATGTCAAGAACATAGGATGCACTAATGTGGCCACCGTCTGCTTCTTGATTAAGCATTCCCAATCCATTTGAATCACTACGGTTGAAAAAGTCATACTACAAAAGAAATAACACATTTAAAATGCAAAATACATTAATAAAAATGTGAATACATTCGAAAAATATAAAAATTACCATGCATTTTCTGTATAAGGCTTCTAAATTTCTCGATGCTCTGCATATTTCCAGGAAAGAAGTGCATTTTCAAACAACTGAACACGACCATATAAATTCAGGAATGCTGACCAATGTTACCTTCTGATATACAGAAGGTTCATTAGTGACTTGATTAAGGACCTTGGAACTGAGAAATCAAATCAAATGGTTAGGAAATCAAATTAAAGAGCGAAAATTGATTAATACATACATACCTTAATTTAACCCTCATTAAATCTTTGAGGGAGTAGGAAGCAATCCTTTCAACGATTTCAATTAGTAATTCCCTCGAAAGGGATTCAATGTAGTTTGTTTTTACTCATAGTCATTTTTGAAGATTTCTTATTCTTCCTTCCCATCTTGAAGAAAATTAAATGAAAGGACCTAAGTTGTGTTCCTATATAATTCCAATGTAATGAATGTGAAAAGTTGCAACTTCTGAAGACGAATAGGCACTTTTGACTTTTCAAATGCAAATACTTAGATTCAACATTTTATCCAACATAACATGAATATGTTGTCACAGAACACTACAACAAATTTGATTATCAGGGACAAATAATTTTGTCATTTATAAATCATATTTCGTCACTAATAATCTTGTGTGACGAAAAATAATTCATCAATCAGTCGTCACTAAATGTGTGTCACTAAAAGTATACAAAGACGATTTAGTGCTTCGTCACTAAAAGTATTATATCAACTACAAAAAGAAGAATCGTCCCCAAATGCATAAACATTTGTGACAAATTTATTTGTCGTAAAATGTATAATCTTTTTGTAGTTAATAGTATGTTTTGTCACTAAAAATGTTATTACTACCAACAAAATTTTATCGTCGCTGATTATTTTAGTTCAATTAGTGACGACATCAATTGTCTCTAAAGTTATATGTATTTCGTAGTTGAATAAAATGTAATTTCGTCACTAATGACTTTTTTTTTATACAAAATAAAATATTTTTTCATTAAATGTATTAATTAGGGACAAATTTATTATTATAAAAAGGTTGATAATTTTGTTGTTAAATCTATCATTTTGTCGCTAAAAGTATTGCTTTTACTGACAACATGTATTGTCACTATAAATTATCATGATTAGTGACAATTACAATTGTCACAAAGTAAAAAATTAATTTGTATCAAATTAAAAGGGCTACTAGGACAATATATTTTTTTGTCACTAAATATAATCAACTTGTGATGAACTAATTTATGAAGAAATATTTTGTCACTAATTACTAATAGTTGATGATATTTAATTACTTTATATTGATATTATTTATTAAATTAAAGTTGCATAGATTAAAAATAAAATAATAAAACATGCTAGATAATAATAAAATTAACCCATGATCATATAATTAAAAACAACTAAAATTATACTAACATAATATCTCACTACAAACACCTTAACTAAAAGAAAAAAATATTTCCAATAACAAAAAAGAAAAATGAAACTGAAATATACTAAATATTACATCTAAATTAAGATATACGTAAAAGTTCCTTCCAAAGTGTCAATAATGTGATGACGCATAGCTTGCAATAAATCTTGACTCAATTCTCATCTTTTATACCTGTGAAAAGAAGAACAAAAATAAAATTAAAATTTTATTTTGAAGTGTTCATACTAGGGCCAACAATAAAATCTTTTTTATAAGACTTATTAAAAAGATTATCCTTGGTATTACAATTCCATTTATATTTAGATGTAATTCTTATCTTCGGATTCAATCTGAAAATAGTGTGTATGTGTTTGCTTTAGGCATACATAAATTTTAATCACTATAATTAAAAGTGTCAATGGTACGGTTCGAATGATTATTGTATAAATTTACATCATAGCAATTTTTCGATTATTTAGTTGATATACTCAAAATTAGACTTTTCAAAACCATTTCACCACGTCAACTTTTTTTGGTAATAATATGATTCAATTAATTAGTTATTGTATGTGTCTATCTTTGTTATAAATGTTCCAACATAAATAAAATATTTTCCTGTAATAAATTAAGTAATTTATTTTTATAATAAAATAATTAATCTTAAGAAAAAAGGTCAAAAAAAAAGAAAAAGGATAAACACAAATAAAGCGATAAAAGGTGTCACATCTCCTTGTCTATATTTCTTCTTTATATTATATAAATATATTATGTATACATATAATTTTGTCTTGTTTGTTCAATTTATCCCCTTTAAATCTTTTATTTTATACTTTGTCCCTTTAATGTCTCATAATTCCTCATTTTCTTTTAAGAAATGTCAAATCATTTTTTTCTTCATTAACTATCTAATAATAAAAGATAAGTTACCAAAAAAATAATATTTTCAAGTCTGAACATAAATTGTAAAAGAAAAAATTTAAGAATACACTTCGACTAATGAATACAATTTCCAACTGAAATTGTATACAAATTTGTTAAGTGAATATGGATCAATGATATGAAAATAAATATGAACCAATGTATACATATTGCAGTTACAGTACACATAAACTATATTACATGATTTTTTTTTTTGTATACATATATTATATTAATCTCTTTATCCATACATTATATAGTTACCACTATAATTACTGTTAATATTTTTATGTATATAAACAAAATATAGTTTATCTATACATACTAAAATTGATGTATACATCAACTAAATTTATACGTCAATTTATGAATTTTTTTGTATACATATAGTATATTAAATTTTCATGTATTTATTATGTAATTGCAATTATAATTGTTGTTAATATTCTTATGTATACAAACAAATATAATTTATGAATACGTATTGCAGTTTCTAATAAAAATGGTTGCTTTTATTATTATTATTTAACTATTTATCTTCAATTATCTGGTAATTAGTAGTCGTTAATTTTTTTCATTAATATATTTTCATGCCTTAAAAGTTAAAAGTAGTCACAATTTTTTTAATGAGTTAATTAGGAAAAAAAAAAATCTTTCTTAAAAGTGGGTGTACCATTTCTTAATGAGTTAACTAAGGAATTTTTTTTCATTCCTTAAAAATAGGGAACACTAAATAATTATAATAAATGCCTCAACTAATAATTTTGCTTAACTGATACTAAATCTATATATATATATATATATATATTGTTGTGCTATATTATTAAAGTTGATAGTTTCGTTTAACTGATACTAAATATCTCTCTCTCTCTCTCTATATATATATAAATTCTTTCTTAAAAGTGGGTGTACCATTTCTTAATGAGTTAACTAAGGAATATTTTTTCATTCCTTAAAAATAGGGAACACTAAATAATTATAATAAAGTGTGTGTTGTTTAAGATTTCTTGTTCACACCTTACTAATTAGTCAATGATACTATAAGAGTATCATTAAAGTTAAGGTTTCTTATTTAGAAATGACTCATTAGTCAATGATACTGTAAGAGAGAGTATATATATCTATATATATATATACATTTGTATGTGTGTGTTGTTTAATTATGTATAACAGTATGAAAGTGTATACGCACATATTTATACACTATTATACATGTATATACAAGTCTATACATTTGTACAGTAAGTGTATAAGATCTCTTGTGAAAAAAGACAATATGGGAGTAGTTTAAAAATATGGGCTCTATAGATATAGTTATTAATTAGACTGTATATTTTTAAAATATCTTTAAATATATTTAGTACGATTCTGTCAATTTATTTATTTATTTTTATAAATTTTAAAAAGTATTCTATACAATTATAAATTTATATAAAATTAAACTTCTATTTTTTAAAAAGAAATCTAATAATCAGTTCAATTCGATCACTAAATTATTTTTGTTAAAAAAAAACCGATACCCATAACTGTAGTACTTCATTATAATATATTTGAAATCCTAGTTCGTTAATTTGTTTCATTTGCCCTTTCATTTTTTTAGTTCATTTCAATTTTCACACACTGATGGAAAACGTTAATATAAATTCATGATCATACCTTTGCAAATTCAAAGTTTGTAAGTCAATGTTATCTCTGTATAGTTTACTCTACGTATTAATTTAAGTTGATTTGAGGCAAATGAGGGGTATATATGGTAAAATAAGTAACGGTAGGGGTAACACTAACTTCACTTTAACGGTAAGGGCATAGTCAATCAATAAAACAAAGTTGAGGGGTATTTTTTACCCTTTTCCCTTTTATTTATTATATGTTACTATCTTTATATATACTCCCTCTGTCCCAATTTATGTGACACTTTTCATTTTTCGAGGGTCAAACAGTTTAAGTTTGATCGGGAATTTGCGCATGGAATTAACAATTTTTTTGAAATGAAATTTATATATTTGTAAACTACGTAAAAATTACTATAAGTCACAATAATTGATAATTCAAAATATTTAAAAGATCTATGAAAAATTTTACGGTCAAAGATAGACTTGTTTGAATTTCGAAATTTGAAAAGTGTCGCATAAAATGGGACGGAGTGAGTATATATATATACATATATATATATATATATAAAAGTCGTAACGTGAGGAGCTTGAGGTAAAGGTTGCTTAGTCATTTTTCAATCTCCTCACATATTTTTTTTCGATAAAAAGGATATTTATATTAAAACTTAATTAGAGGCAAATATACTGCTAGTTGTAGCGTAGTTAGAGTTTTGGGCCGTGGTATGGCCAATTACACTGCTAATATTAGGATTAAGTTTCCTTGAGTACATAGTTCCTGAAATTTCTGCCCAAGTTGCATCCTTTGCAAACAGTGGAGGAACTATCAAATAGGTCAATTTTCCAAAAGTACTGCATTTGAGGCCTTCTTTACTAACCATGTATGCCACCTTGTTCTGCTCTCTAAATATATGTGTTGACATTGTTTCTCTCAGCTTCTCTATCAATGACCTGCATTAAGAGATTAAGTTAGTATAGGGGTGGTTTTCATGCTCTAGTAAATTTATCATCTTTGTGGAATCAGTATTTATGTCTAGGGAATGTATTTTAAATTCCATGGCCATAAGAAGACCTTGTCTGAGGGCTCTGATTTTGTCTAGGATAGGATTGATATGATCTTCCCTACTGATGAAACCAATTATTCAGTCCCCCCCCCCCCCCCCCCCCCCATGATATCAGATTACACCTCCATGGCCCCTGGTTCAAGAGTCATTTTCACTGCTCCATACGTGTTCAACTTGAATCTGCCTGGTGTGGGGGATCCCATTTAACAATGATAAATTGGTTATCCTTCTTGACCTAGTGGTGATCTTTGATTGGAAGTTGGAATTCAGAGGCTTGATTGATCACATTATTGAATGGAATGTTGTCCTCCTTTTTATTGAAGAGGTTGTTGTTTCTCTGGAGTTAGATGGCCCAGAAACACCAAGGAAGGACCACCTCCCAGAATCACAACTATCAATTCACCAATAGGAGGAAATCGACATCCAATAGCAACTCATCATTAGGTGATCCTAGTTTTCTCCTATTGTGACTTTTATCCCTTTTCTTGACTAGCACATTACAAACCAAAATTCTTTTAAAAAATAAACTAATTTTTTGAACCAATCCATCCTTGAAGTGATAAACAAAGTGTAAATGCCTAAGGTGGTGCTGGAACATATATTGGATGAAAACAAAAAGTGTTATGAGTATCACAAAAAGGAGAGGGAAAAAAAGTGAAAAGTTGAAAATGAAATTGTACAATTAGGAATTTGTAACTATAAAATATGAGGGTTACTGTCTTTTTTATGTTTATTTTGTATTATTAGGAACTAGTGTACTCATCCGCGCTTCGCACATAATTAAATATATAATTTTTGGATAATTGATTTCTTAATTGACTATTTTTTTAAAAATAGTGTATAAGAAAAAAAAAATACAAATCAAGTCACGGTCTTAATGTTGTATGTTCAAAAAATTGCTAGAAAGATATTTTCAAATTGTAATTTTCGTTGAACATTGTCGATAAAGAAAAGGGATAAGGGTCTAAAAAATACCCTAACTTTGGTCGGATTTGCTATTGCGATACTAAACTTTCATGAGGACTGATTACCTTCCTAGACTATTTAATACCATATTTTAAACATATATATTTGCCCACGTGGACATAAAAAATAATGCAAAATTGTAAATAGCAATGTGTCCACTTGGACACATATACACCTTTAAAATACACTATTACATAGTTCAGGGGGTAAAAAATACGATATTAAATAGTCTAGGGAGATAATAAGTCCTTATGAAAGTTTAGTATCGCAACAACAAATCCGACCAAAGTTGGGGTATTTTTCAGACCCTTATCCCTAAAAAAAAACATAAAATGTTAATCCAAAAATTTTCAGTAAATTGATTATCGTGGTTTCTTATTAAATTCAATCAATTTTATAACAATAATATTAGTTCAATCAAAGTAACATTAAACTTTATTCATTATAAATTACATGACTTTGTTTATGTATAAATCACTTGATTTGTAACACAAATAATTTAAAATATATTTGTGACGCATAAAAGTAAGTAAAATACTTGAATTATGTTTCAACATAGGTATACATTAAGAAATAATTATCTTAAGTTCAACATCTCAAGAATAATAAATTAAGTTGATTATATAACATTATATTAGAGATCATACTTTGCAATAGAAATAAAAGAATTGAAAAACATAACATAAAAAATAAAATGTATATTTATAAGAAATCATAATGTCATTAGTAATTTGATGTGTTACATATCTTTTCGATTATATAAAGATTATCATAGAGTGACAAAATATTAAATTTTCAAGAATACATTAAGTTTCAAGTTATAGAAAAGTATACCAAGAGTTGAATCAATATTTGTCCCTAACACATTGTAGACAATAAAATTCGCGTCGAGAAAACAATAATCAAGAACGGAAAATTATGCAACAATCGTATTTATTATTTCAAAGTGCGAATGTTACAATCTCTATGATTCCTCTGAATTCGTCTTTTCAAACATA
Source organism: Solanum verrucosum (assembly GCF_900185275.1). Classification (NCBI taxonomy): domain Eukaryota; kingdom Viridiplantae; phylum Streptophyta; class Magnoliopsida; order Solanales; family Solanaceae; genus Solanum; species Solanum verrucosum. The sequence continues at coordinate 1,699,985 of NW_026020470.1, forward strand.
AATTCAAGGGCTTGAAAGCTTGTTCTTGAATCTCCGATGAATTTGAACTTGAACTTTATCTTGATCTTGACTTTTACTTGAATTCAAGGGCTTCAAGCTTGTTCTTGAATCCGATGGTCTTGATCTCGATCACTCTTGAACTTGAATGCTTGAATTCTTAAACTTGTAGCTTTATAGAGAATTTTATCGCGTTTGTACCACAAATTTTTTCTAGCTTTTTGTTTAGAATTTTCGGTCCCTTTTCTGAATTATGAGGACCCCTATTTATAGTTTTAGAATAGGAGAGTTGCGATTAGAACAGGATTCCCTTCGACCAATCAGATTTAAGTGGCGTGGCCTATGGGCTTATGGAGCGGGCTTGTCATCTTTGACACATGTCATGATCCTATTGGCTTCTTGTTTGACTTGGCATGCCACGTCATTTGTCACGTGACATCAAAAGAATGGGCCTCTAGGATAAGATGACATTGGACTTAGCAAATTGGGCTCATCTATTGTAGCCCAAATCAATTAATTTCAACTTTAATTAAATCCATATTTATTGGACTTGAATAATAAACCCAATTATATTAATCCATGATTTATTTGGACTAATATATTCATGAATTTAATTTAATCCAAATCATTTTATAAATTTATGTTTAATAAATTTTAAATGATTACAAATGTCCCCTGCTTCAAGTCTTGTCAAAATAGTTTATCTTTTGAAGACTAGGCTTGAAGTATTAATTACACAATAATTGTGTATCGTGTATTTTAAAGTTAACCATAAATATATTTAATTAATATATTATTGCTCCATCATAATTAGATATATATATATATATATATATATATATATATATATATATATATATATATATATATATATATTATATTTGAGTAATTAAGAAGACTTCACTTTTAAGTCTTTAACTCAAGCTGCCAGTGCCACTTTTTAAACTAGATTTGCACTTCCTTTATTTTTTGTCCTTTCCAATTCTTACCAAATTCAACGTAAAATCCTAATTGAAGGTGAATTAAGATAGAAAAAGAAAATAATAATAATAAAAAAATTTCCTTATCCTAACTAAAGAAGAATTATAGTTAAGATAGGAGAGGATCTTCTCACCGCCTCTTATCATCTATAAAAGGAGGCTTGCTCTTATTATTATTTTTTATTCTCAACATCAGCAATTACAAGTTTTCTTGCATATCGTTGGAGCTTCCACGAGCATTTATCAAGGTACGTGTTTTTTGCTTTATTCCCTTTTTTTTTTTTTGTGTATTCTTCCTCTTTTTTGTGTCTTTCTTTTCAGAGACAAACATAAATAATATTTATATTTTGCGGAGGCTAAACAATGGAGAGCTTTATCACAATACAAGAGTTTGATCGTGAGATGTGAAGGGATGTGTTTAACGTCCCCGCCTTGAAGACCACTAACTTGGGGCTTTACTAAATTCCGAATACTTGAACATAAGGTGTGAAGGGATGTGTTTAACGTCCCCACCTTGAAAACTACTAAGTTGAGGCTTTACAAAATTCTGAATACTTGAGTATAAGGTGTGAAGGGATGTGTTTAACGTCCCCGCCTTGAAGATCACTAGCTTGAGGCTTTACAACATTCCGAATACTTAAGCATACGGTGTGAACGGATGTATTTAACGTCCCCTCCTTGAAGATCACTAACTTGAGGCTTTACAAAATTCCGAATACTTAAGCATAAGGTGTGAACGGATGTATTTAACATCCCTGCCTTGAAGATCACTAACTTGAAGCTTTACAAAATTCTGAATACTTAAGCATAAGGTGTGAAGGGATGCGTTTAACGTCCTCGCCGTGAAGATCACTTACTTGAGGCTTTACTAAATTCCAAATACTTGAGCATAAGGTGTGAAGGGATGTGTTTAACGTCCCCGCCTTGAATCTCACTACCTTGAGGCTTTACTAAATTCTGAATACTTGAGCATAAGGTGTGAAGGGATGTCTTTAACGTCCCCGCCTTGAAAAACACTAATCTTGAGGCTTTACCAGGTCCCAAATACTTAAGCATAAGGTGTGAAAGGATGTGTTTAACGTCCCCACCTTGAAGATCACTAACTTGAGACTTTACTAAATTCTGAATACTTGAGCATAAGGTGTGAAGGGATGTGTTTAACGTCCCCGTCTTGAAAAACACTAATCTCGAGGCTTTACAAGGTCCCAAATACTTAAGCATAAGGTGTGAAGGGATGTGTTTAACGTCCCCGCCTTGAAGATCACTAACTTGAGGCTTTACTAAATCCCGAATACTTGAGCATAAGGTGTGAAGGGACGTGTTTAACGTCCTCGCCTTGAAAAACACTAATCTCGTGGCTTTACAAGGTCCAAATACTTAAGCATAAGGTGTTAAGGGATGTGTTTGACGTCCCCCCTTGAAGAACACTAATCTTGAGGCATTTCAAGATCCCTAATGCTTAAATTATTTTCCCCTTCTTAACTACCTTTTTTTTTCAAGTTTTATCTTCTTTCGTGCATCATCATAAATAAATATTAACACTCCCTTTTTTTTGTAGTTTGAAAAATGATTTTATTCAATGATTATACTTGCCCATCTTCTAAACTCAAATATCTCATCATTGGAACGGAGGGTAGCACGGTGGAGACTAAGCTTTTGGTCCAAAATTCTTTAGTTGGTCGTTATGTTGATCCATGGCCACAATTGAAGAACACGCTTCATATAAGAAGTTGGACTTCTGAATTCAATCACAAATCTAATAAAACCTCCAAAGTATGGTATCTTGAGCAACCAAATCTCAAGGTACAAATATCGTATGCACTCTTTCAAATTTAGGTCGCCGCATGATTCAAGAGGAACTGCGTTGGAGGGACAACATTGTGCTTGAAGTTGAATATCATTGCATTCCAAGATACTAGGAATGGACAAAAGATGTCTTAAGCAAAAATGGGTAAAGTCTAAATAACGCTTATATTTGTGATATTGTATTTGCTTCTCTTTTTACTTAATTATGATCGGAACTCCATTATTATACAAGCCTTTTGTGAGGCTTGGTGCCCCCAAACAAATACATTACTTACATCTACCGGAGAAACATCCATATCTCTTTGGGATTTTCATATTCTTGGTGGCATGCCAATTAGCGGAGTCCCTTACCAATAAGTGATACCTAATGCCACAAAACTTACAGGTTTTGATGATAAGAGGGAAAGATTTCTCCCCCAAACTTGTGAGTATATGTTTGCTGCCTTTCATCATCTTAAAGAGGAAAATAATGGTAATATAGGGGTCCCTTTTAGTGAATGGATACAATTTTGGTGCAAGAAATATCTCAAATATAAGTTATCTCCCCAAGGAAAAAGAAGAAATCTCGACATCTGTCACCTACACATAATCCAACAAGTGAGATACCTACTGAGATAAACACATGATTAAGTGCTCAAGAGATGGTATTTTCTAAGCTTGGAGCGAAACACAAAAAATATGAGACTTATCTGACGACCTTTTTGTCATGTTAGTTGTGTGCCTTTGTGTTTCCGTCTGAAGAAGGGAATTTCATTCGGCCTGAAACTTTCAAGATGGCAAGCTTAATGGCGAGCGGTCGAAGGGTTAGCCTTACAGTTCCGGTCTTAGCGAGCATATATCATGGCTTAAACAAAATTTCAAATTCTTAACAGTTAGACATATAAGAGTTTGTTTTCCCATTCACTATGTTTGGTTGGCTTGCTTATTATCTCAAGACACACTAGCCGCTTACTAGTGGACCTTCTCTACCACAAATGGTGGTATATTCTGGGGAAGGTGCTGTAAAGTATTTTGACAAAGATGAGGCAAGAAAGCATGTTCATCGGGGGGAAAGCATTGTATGGAATGCAACCATGCTTAGTAGGCCTCACCCAACTTATTATATTGATGATGGCAAAGCACCATAGTTAGAGTTATCTTATTGTATGAGCCTTCGTTTTAATTATCTTCCATTAAGGAGGGGAGATTCCTTTGTCATTGAGCCATATAGTCCGCACTGATTTAGTCGTCAATTTGGTTTCCATCAAGATATTCCTAGCTATTCAGAAAATGATATTCGTGTTGTGTTGGTTGATGAAGGCCTCAGATATTGGCACATTTGCATATCACGTGCAACTATGTCTAAAGCGACATTTCCTCCTGCGATAACTTCTGCAAAGAAGCTTTACACTACCCGATATTCATCTTGGTGGGAGAGATCCCATGGAATGTTTCTTGAGGATAATTTTGGACGTTTTGATGGAGAAAGTTATGTCAAACTTTGTTACACTTTTAGAAGAAAAGAGTCAAGATATCGAGAAGACACTTTCAAAAGTCAAGACACCACTTGCTCCCGAACATCAAAGTAAGAAGCTTAACTCCTCTAAGGCATCTATGAAAGAAGTAGTTCGTACTTTTACTGATAAAGAGAAATGTCCCCAAATTCTTTTCTCTAGTAAATGGGCTTTTCAAGAAACAAGCAAAAATAGCAAGGATCGATGTTGGAAGATGCAAAGGGTTGAATCATCTGGGGCTGATGTTGTTGATGTAGAAGTCCAAATGTCGATAGTCCTTCAAGATCATTGACAATTCAGAGTGACACAATTTTTTTTTTATCTTGAATAAAATGACTTTGCTAACCAACCCATTTCGCTTGTAGGTCAACACTACCGGACATTCACTAGGATCACCACGTGAAAGGCCATAAGTTAGCGATGAGTCTACTGCAATATCAAGGTCTAAGGCAAAATCAATTTCAAATATCGAGCAAGAACAAAAGACATCATTTGCTTCTTGTGACCAAACTTTAAAAGGGTTGCTCCTAATTCAAATGAGCTTTCTCGAGTTCTTCCAAAGGGTAATGGAGCTCTGTCTTTCTTCGAAGGGAAAGGTGTTGTGTTCAACCACAAAAAGAAGTACATCTTGGGTCTTTGGGAAGAGATTTGTGGAAAACTTTCTAGAACTTCTCTAGACAATATTTCATCTTACGAAGATGATATTTGTGAGATTTTCAAGGAGATGAGTGAGATGAAATTATTAGATGTTTCACCATTGAAGAGCTTGGTAGATTCTCTTTTTGATCATGCTACTTCTTATGATCAAGAACACTCTAATTTTGTTGACAAGGCACATGAAGATAAGAAGATGGAGTTGCTTTCCAATGCTAAGGATCGTCTTGAATTGTTCAAAGTAGAAGAGGGTGAGAAGGCAAAACACGTTTCTTCTAACAAGAAATCGCCAAAGAAGGCTAAGTGGAAGCTAGCAACTTTACAAGGAGAGCGTGAAGGACTTGAAGCTATTTTAGAAGCTACTAAGAAGAATGTTGAGGAGATCCAAGCCAAGATTTTAGCTACAGAAGATGAGATATCCTTGTATGAAAATATGAGTTTATTAACGCCCGAAGATTCAATTCGTTTGGAACAGAAAAAAGAGTGCTTGGAGGCTAGTCGTCAAGATTTGACCAACTACAAGTTACGCTTAGATTAGGCTTTTCTTTGTCTTTCCCTTTTTTTATTTTCTTTAGCATTTGATTGATGTTTTAGACAATTTATAGTAATGAAGTTCTTTCCCTTTTTTCCTCATATCATGCATTTTTATTGCATTCTCCAATTTGAATTTGCTCTTTAATTCTTGATTGTAAGCTTTTAGTAATTCAAAGTCATTCCATATTTTGCATGCCAATAAGAATGAATATAGTGCAAGTTCCACATTTTTAAGTTTGCACCTTCAAACTTGACTTGTGAATTTTGTGGAATTTAATGCTTCAACTCGTAACGAGTTTTTGGACCTTAACTTGTAAATTCATAGAATTCGAAGACATTGACTTGCAAACTTGGTTGATTTAAGAGTCTAACATGCAAACTTGTAGGACTTGTCTTGTTATTTTATAGAATTTGAAGACTTCAACTTGTATACTTGAAGAATTTAAAGACTTCAACTCGCATACTTGTCTGAATTTAAAGACTTCAAGCCTACTGTCAAAGAAGCTCATATTTTATAAGGGTCCCCCCCCCTTTCCATTGACCCATCAATACTTCGTACAAGTCTAAAGTTTGATAAAACAAAAGACAAAATAACAATACTTATTGCTTTGACTTTCATGTGAGGGATCAAGTAGGAACATGTGGTTGTTTTACACTCATGCAACTGAACTTAGGATATATTCTAAGCGCCTATGTACCTCAGTGAAGAGGATCAAGTCACAACGTAGTTCTGGGGGAGTGAGTGATTCTTTTTTTTGTGTTGTGCTCAGTTTTTACTCTTGCGGACCAGGAGTGACATGCAGTTTAGGCTCGTACCTTAAGGAGGAGCATCTTACTTCAGCGGTAGTACCTCTTTAGGAATTTTGCATTAATAGGACTGATCTTTATTCCATCTTCTTCAACAAGCTTGTAAGCACCATGTGAGTATGCTTCTTGTACGACATATGGTCCATCCCACTTTGAGGTGAATTTGCCCTAAGACTTGTGCAAAGTAATGATGGGTCTTCTTACCGCGAGAACTTGGTCTCCAACTTGGAAGCACCTCAAGTAAACATTCTTATTGAAAGCACGAGATAGACGAGCTTAATAACATTCAAGATTTTGTAGAAGACTCTTTTCATCAAGTGCTTCTAGTGGAGCAAGACGCAGTCGAGCATTTTCTTCTTCAGTGAGCCCTTCTCGAATAGCAAGCCTTAAGGAAGGTATTTGATGCTCGAGTGGCAGGACTGCTTCAACTCTAAAAGTAAGTGAATATGGTGTTGCTTGAGTTGATGTGCGGTATATTGTCCTATATGCCCACAAAGCTTCTTCTATTCTTTCATGCCAATCCCGTTTGGACTTGAAGACAACTTTATTTAGGAGGTTGCATAGAGTCTTATTAGATGCTTCAGCAAGACCATTGGTGGCATCATGATACATAGAAGATTTATGTTGCTTGAAGCCAAAGAGGTCACAAATTTTGTTCATTAACTTGTTATCAAATGGCTTGCCATTTTCCGTTATTATCTAGCGAGGGATACCAAAGCGATATATGCTATTCACTCGAATAAAATTTGCAATATTCTCTTTCTTCACATCTTTAAGAGCGACAGCTTCAGCCCATTTTGAGAAGTAATTTATTGCAGCCAAGATATACAACTGTCCACTAAAAGATTTTGGTAGTGGTCCCACAATATCCAATCCCCAAGCGTCAAATGGCCAAGATGCAATAGTTGGGTGTAATACTTTGGGCGACTGATGTATGAAATTTGCATGAAATTGGCAAGCATTGCACCTTCGAGCATAATATAAGAAATCCTTCACCATGGTTGCCCAATAATACCCCATCCTCTTTATGTGAAAGTGGAGCTTCGGTCCAGATTGATGTGATCCACACATTCCCGAGTGTGCTTCTTGCAGAGCTTGGACTGCTTCTTCCTCTCCTAAACAACGTAAGAGTACTCCCTCAAATGATCTTCTATATAATGTCCTTGTAGTAAAGGAAGTGAGGTGCACGACGGCGAATGTTAGTCCTTCTCCTTGGATTTTCCGGAAGTATCCCATAACACATGTAGTCAATAATGGGTTGTCTCCAATCTTCGTCCGCGACTTCAAAAACAACGACGATATGCTCAAGCTCATTTTCTATATATTCTTCCTTATTTAGCGGTGGTACTATCCATTTTTGACAAATAGTAACTTGCGCCTGATCAGGATGGGATAGCGTTGAAGCTAGAGAAGCCAATGCATCAACTTTCTTATTTTCCGTTCTATGCACATGTTGAAGGGTTACATCTCTAAGCCATCCTATCAACTTTTGAGCATAATCATGATAAGGAGGCAATTCGGGCTTCTTCACTTCACAACTTCCCAAGAGTTGATTGATCACCAACTGAGAGTCACCAAAGACTTGTAAGTGTAATTGTTTCATGTCGACGACCATTTCAAGTCCAAGTATCAACGCTTGATATTCAGCGATATTATTGGATCAACATTGCTTCAAAGTAAATGAGAATGGTAGAATCTCTTCTTGTGAAGTGATGAACACCACGCAAGCGCCACTTCCACCACGATGTGCAGTCCCATCAAAATATATTTTCCAAGGAAGTTGAATTTCAATAGACATCACATCTTCATCAGAAAGGTCATCAGTTAACTCCCAATCATCTGGTATCGGATGGTTTGCCAAGATATCTGCTAATGCTTGTCCCTTCCAGCTTTCAGAGGGATGTACACAATCTCAAACTGTTGGAATTTGAGGTACCATCTTGCTAGTCGGTTACTAAGGACAGGTTTCGACATAAAAAACTTGATAGGATTTGCTCTAGAAATAAGACGAACAACATGAGCTTGAAAATAATGCTTCATCTTTTGAACTGAGAAGACTAGCGATAAACATAATTTTTCAATTGGTGAATAGTTCAGCTCATTTGGTGTCATCGTCCTACTCAATTAGTAAAGAGATTTTTCTTTGTCTTCAATATTCTCTTGAGCTAACAGGGCTCCTACGAACCTTTCTTGTGCTGCAATGTAGAGTATCAATGGCTTTCCAGGTATATGGACGGCCAAAACTGGAGGTTTCTCTATATATGATTTGATAATTTTAAAGGCATCGCTACATGTTTGGTCCCAATTAAAAGGAGCACCTTTTTTCATGAGATGACCGAATGGTTGACATCTTCTCACTAGATCCGAGATGAACATCCTCAAGTAGGCTAGTTTTCCTTGGAGACTTTTTAACTCATGAATATTTTGAGGCTCAGGCATTTTCGATATTGCATCAACTTTGGCTTGATCAATTTCAATTCCTCGATGTCTCACAATAAAGCCAAGGAACTTGCCAAAAGTAACTCCGAAGGCATATTTCAATGGATTCATCCTTAGTTGATATCTTCGGAGCAACTCAAATACCATTCTTAAGTCTTTCAAATGATCACCCCTCTTTCTCGACTTTACCACCAAGTCATCAACATAACATTCAACATTTTTATGGAGTAAGTCATCAAATATATTTTGTATAGCCCTTTGATATGTGGCACCAGCATTCTTTAAAACAAATGGCATCACTTTGTAGCAATAGATACCCTTAGGTGTGCAAAATGCGGTGAGTTCTTCATCTTTTGGTGCCATGCGGATTTGATTATAGCTGGAAGAACCATTCATGAAAGGAATCACCTCATAACCAGTAGTGGCCTCGATCATTAGTTTCAGAATGGAAAGAGCGAACTCATCTTTAGGACCTGCATTATTGAGATCTCTAAAGTCAACACAAACTCAAATTTGACCATTCTTCTTCCTCACAGGAACAATACTTGAAATCCATGTAGGATATTTGACCTCACGAATAAAGCCTGCCTTAATGATTTTGTTAACTTCATTTTCTATAAACGGAACTAAGTCTGGCCTAAAACGTCTTTGAGCTTGCTTAATTAGACGAGAACCATTTTTGATTGCCAATTGATGGACTGTTACTTTAGGGTTCAAGCCAGGCATTTCTTTATAACTCCAAATGAAGACATCCCTATATTCCTTGAGTATATTCATATAAGCAATTTCTTCATCAACTTCTAGAAAGGCACTCAAGTAAGTTGGCCTTGGGTCTTTATCAGTGCCAAGGTTAACTTCCTTTAAAGGATCTATTGTGGTCTTCACTCCTTTTTCAAGTTCTGGTGGACCATCTCTAGCATCTTCTTCTTCTAAAGGCTCATTGTCATTGACAGATATATGACAACAACAAACAATATCTTCCAACTCTTCATCAAACTTCATTTTAGGCAAGGCATCGTGCTCATTTCGGATCGTAACATGATATGAGGAGCCTTCATCTTCCTGAAGCTCCTTGGTGTACACTACAATTTGAGCTTTTGCCTTGAGTTCCTCTTTACAACAAACTACAAGTTCCACTCATTGCCTTATTCTAGAAGGAATCAAACTTTTGAAATCCTTTTGGATAATAGGTGAAGCAAGCGTTGTCACTTTTAGATAGCTTCTCAGATTCTTCTTATTCTTCTTCTTCAACGAACCTAACCTCTTGAACACAAAAGCTCTTGCAGTTGATTCTCCAAATCAATAAAAAACGGAAGGCTTTTTGTTGGAAGTAGTGACATCATCTTCAAAAGTTATATGGTTATTGCTTGCCCTTCTTATGGAAATGTGAATTGGCGGCGGTTGGCTATAACCTAGGCCTTCATGTGCTTGCCTAGTCTTGGAACCAGATTTCTCAAGTAGAGCCAATATCTTCTTGATCTTTTCAGCAACACATCTTCCTCCTTCTAAAGCATTTATGGAGGAACTTGCTCCTTTTGGAGTCAAAGACCCAAAAATAGGAGTTGATGCGGATGACACTTGAAGTGCTTTTTGTCCTAGTGTAGCAGCCTTGCTCCTTGTAACAGCTCCGAAACTTTCAAAGGTAACACCAAGAATTCCATCAACTTCAATAGAGAATTTGGAGCTACTAGCCTTAGAGGCAGTTGATTGAGAGCTGTTCTTCATGGAAGTCATCTCGATTTTCTTTGATGCTTGAAAAGTTGAGATGAGAGGTAAAAATTGTCCCACTGGGCATGACTGAATTTATAGACAATAAAATTCGCATCGAGAAAACAATAATCATCGAGAAAACAATAATCAACAACTGTATTTATTATTTCAAAGTGCGAGTGTTACAATCTCTATGATACCTCTGAATTCGCCTTTTCAAATATAAATTCAAGAGGTTTCAAGGTTGTTTGAGAATCTTCGATGAAGTTGATCTTGACTTTTACTTGAATTCAAGGGCTTCGAGCTTGTTCTTGAATCCGATGGTCTTGATCTTGATCGTTCTTGAACTTGAATGCTTGAATTCTTAAACTTGTTGCTTTATAGAGAATTTTATGGCGTTTGTACCACAGATTGTCTCTAGCTTCTTGTTTAGAATTTTTGGTTCCTTTTCTGAATTATGAGGACCTCTATTTATAGTTTTAGAATAGGGGAGTTGCAATTGGAATAGAATTCCCTTCGGCCAATTAGATTTAAGTGATGTGGCATATGGGCTTTATGGAGCGGTCTTGTCATCTTTGACACATGTCATGATTCTATTGGCTTCTTGTTTGACTTGGCATGCCACATCATTTGCCATGTAGCTCCAAAAGAATAGGCCTCTAGGATAATATGACATTGGACTTAGCAAATTGGGTTTATATATTGTAGCCCAAATCTTTTTATTTTGTCTTTAATTAAATCCATATTTATTGGACTTGAATAATTAGTCCAATTATATTAATCCATGATTTATTTGGACTAATATATTCATGAATCTATATATATATATATATATATATATATAAAGTGAATATCAGCTCGCTGATGTGGCATGCTTCAATGATCAGTATCACTATTTATTTATTTTTTCAAAATTTTTAATTTTTACCTTCATTTTCTGTTCAAAAATATGTAAAATTATTCTCTTCCCTCATTATGAGCCTTCATAACATTTATTTCTTCCAAAACTAATGATACAATGACTAGAAATGTACAATGACTAAAAAGGGAACGTTAAATTTCTTAGTTTAATTTGATTAAGTTACTGCTAAATCGATAGTAACTAAAACTAACCAAAAATTAATATTAATTTGAGTATACCATTGACTTAAAAAGGAACGTGAATTTTGCTTAATGTAATTAAATTAAATTACTGCTAAATTGGAGGTAACTAAAATTAACCAAGAAGAAACATTAATTTGGCTAGCTGTAAGTTTTCTTTTACCTAAATAACCAATGACTAAATATTAGCACTAATTAAGTGATTTTAATTTTTCTTAATTGTGAAATTAATGATTAGCTGTATGTTTTCTTTCTTTCCATTTTTTTCATCAACAATTTCCAAATTTTCAATTATATTAATTAGTATGTATTTATCTTTGAGCAATTATATTTTAATAATTTTGTGTGTTTTCATATTCTATATTTTTGTACTATATATAGATTGGAAGTGTAATTTTTTTTCTTCATGTAGTAACTTGTTTACTATATTTGTTTTTAACTTGATTGTTAGTTTGACATATTTTTATTTTTTTTCCAGAGTTGGTCATTATAATAGACATGATTTGAAGATAAGAAATAAGATTTGAAGAATGTGGAATGCGATTTATCTCAAGACAAAAGGTGAATTGATTTATAATTTTTCACTCTTCACATATGAAACCTAGATGACACTAATTAAATTCTCTTTGGTATGTTCAATCTCTTATTTGACTTCTTGATCACCTTAATTCTCATAATGTATTGTGAAATCATGTATGTTGAAGTTTTTTTTTTTGATAGAATGTGTTTGGCAAGTAGACTAACTAATGTGGAATACAAAGTCATCCATGAGACAAAGAACAAATTGAGATGATTGATGAGAAAATTTGTGGGGGAAAACTAGGGATTCACGTACAAGTAGGAGTTGAGAATTTTATCTCGATAGTAATCATAAATTTTCACAATATTTTGTTACATTAGATGTTTGTATGTCAATTACATCAATCCGTCTGATAGGAAGAGTTGGCCCTCTCAATGAATTTTCTTAACCTTCTTCTTTCTATACTTTTGAAACATAGCGAAGTCCAAAAGTCAGCTTCTTCGAAGACATGATCTTTCCTTCATTAAGAATGGGACAAAGTTCTTTAGTGTCAACTTTTGCCTTTCTGACAGCTGGATCGATTCTTTTGCTTGTGATCTTATCAGACTTTATTGTTTTAACATCATTAGATTTTGTTCGTTTAACAACATAACCCTTCAAATAGAATTTTGCATCGGCAAAGTGTGTCTCAACTTCGGTGAAAGGATTATCATCTGCGACTTTCTTCCTTTCAATCCCTCCTTCAAGATACTTCAAACATTGATAGTAAGAAGATGAGACAATTCTATTCTCATGTACCCAAGGCCTGCCAAGTAATATATTGTATGCAGTTTTTGCATCGATCACATACATCCATGCGTTTGATCGCAAATCTTCCAAGTGGATTTCTAATTTAATAGAGCCTATGGACCTCTGTCCCCCTTGATTGAATCCTTGTATCAACAGACGACTTTCACTTCAGTCGTGATGTTGAGTTCCTTCAATGTGTGGATAGGCAGAATGTTGACTCCACATTTCAAAGACAAGCTTATCGCATCGATCCGTCTGATAGGAAGAGTTAACCCTCTCAATGCATTTTCTTGACCTTCTTATTTCTTTACTTTTGGAACATAGCGAAGTCCAAAAGTCAGATTCTTCGAAGACATGATCTTTCCTTCATTAAGAATGGGACAAAGTTCTTTAGTGTCAACTTTTGCCTTTCTGACAGCTGCATCGATTCTTTTGCTTGTGATCTTATCAAACTTTATTGTCTTAACATCATTAGATTTTGTTCTTTTAACAACATAACCCTTCAAATAGAATTTTGCATCGGCAAAGTGTGTCTCAACTTTGGTGAAAGGATTATCATTTGCAACTATCTTCCTTTCAATCCCTCCTGCAAGATCCTTCAAACATTGATAGTAAGAAGATGAGACAATTCTATTCTCATGTACCCAAGGCCTGCCAAGTAATATATTGTATGAAGTTTTTGCATCGATCACATGCATCTATGCGCTTGATCGCAAATCTTCCAAGTGGAATTCTAATTTAATAAAGCCTATGGACCTCTGTCCCCCTTGATTTAATCCTTGTATCAACAGACGACTTTCAGTTCAATAATGATGCCGAGTTCCTTCAATGTGTGGATAGGCAGAATGTTGACTCTAGATCCTTCATCTATTAAGATTCTATTTATATTCTTCTCTAACACGTGACCCAACATATACAAAGGACGGTTGTGTAGTGTTTCACCAAATAGAAGATCATTTTATGTAAATGTGATTTTTGTATCACATGCATGTGCTTCTAGGAAAGAAGGTTCAATAGATTTTTCAGAATATGAAAAAGACATCATTGTCAAGATTTCCCTTGTTTTTTCTTCGTCACTAAGAGACACTTTTGGTGAGGATTCACTATTTGTTCCTTCTTTGTCAGGACATTCTTATTGTTTCTTATTTATCAGCACTGAAACATGATGCCTCGACATTGTCTTGAGTAGACTTTGTGCAGAACGAACTTGGTAAGAATTCCTTTAGAGTCACAGGACGTTGGGGTTTCTGGTAGTGATGCACTTCTACCTTTACCCTTTTTGGGCGCTTGATTGATTTCTGCTTCTACAATTTCTTCACCATTTTCCTTATAATCGATTGCTCGAATGATTCTTTTCGTAAGCTTGACTTGTTGCGTCTTCACCTAGTCACAAGAATCCAACCTTCATCACCATCTATATCAATTTCTTGCTCCAATGCTCTTCTTCATGCTTTTCAGAGATATATATTTGGACCGGATCAAGTGAGCCGAATGTGATAAAGATCTGATTAGAACTAGCCTCCTCATCATCAAGGAAAATTTTCTTTTCGTGAACCAATCACATCACTCTATCCTTGAAGACAAAATATTTTTCAAGAGGATGACTCACAAGTCTATGATACTTGCAATAATTTGGGTCATCAGCTTTTCCAACTTCATCAGGTCGCTTCATCTCTGGCAAGTCAATGAGCTTTAACTCGAGCAACTCATCAAAAATTTCAGAAACGTCAGAATCCATGAAGGGATATTTTTTTCCCTTGCATCTCCCTTAGTGTTGACGTTTGATTTGAATGTCCTTGGAAAGTCGTTCTCATATTTTGCTTCATGCCCTCATTCGTGGAGAACTTCGTAGGCGACACATTAACATTCATGGATTGTTTGTTGTCATTTCTGGGCACAAATTTGCTCCATCTTTTGCGTTCTTGCTTGTCTCTTCCTTTGCGAGGATCATGGACAAATGTCATATCATTTCCGCCAGAGAACATGCTCAACTCGATATTGTAACACCCCGTATCCAAAAACATAACTTAATGCAGATTTCCAGAAGTTGTAGGTGCAACTCACTCTTGCTACCCACAGACTGTAGGGCGACCCACGACCCGTGATGGCGATCCGTGGTTCGCATCTGCAACCATCCCCAGAAATTCAGACAAAACCATTCTAAGGCATGACCCACAGACTGACTTGACGGATCGTGGATCCATCGACAAATCGTCGATCAGTCCGTAGGTCGAGGCCCTCAGAACCTGGCCTCTGAAGTCATCGATGAACTGACAGGATGGATCATGGATCCATCGACGGATCGTCGATCAGTTCGTAGGTCACTTCAGCAAATTATAGGGCAGAGTCGTTTTGGTCTTTTCCTATTTTGTTGGACTCCAAAGCTACGTCGTTTAGACCCTAAATTATGAGGTTTTAGTCAGTTTAAGCCTAGAAACATAACTAGAACATACCTAAATCAAATCATTATTCAAAACTTAGAAACTTATAGCGTACGAGGAGAAAAAAGGTCAAGAACCCTAGTTCAAGAACGCATCAAGTTTTCTTCAGTTCCAGCTCAGAAATCAAAGGATTTCTCCGTGAAATTCGTCACCAGGTATGTGGAATTTCACTAGTGGGTTCCTTTCGCCCATTAGGTCCCTAGAATTCAGTCAGTTTCTTGATTCCATAATTATGAACAGACCTAGGGTTTCTAGAATTTCAACAGATCATCATGAATTAGTTATTTAAATGTTCCAAATCAAATTATTATGTTATTTCTCAGTTTATTGCATGAATTTCAGAACCCTAGGTATGTATTTCTTTAGTTCTTGAATTACACATGCTAGGTCAGATATTTCAGTATTCAATTATACATGCCTCAATTTATGAATCCATCATTATCAGATTAATTGTTGCATTGTCAGTTTTGCATGTTCAGTTTTGAGTTATCCAGTATTATATATATTCAGTCATAATGTGTTAATCACTTAATCTATTGGGAGTAGCATAATATCGAGTTGAACTAAGGTTCAACGTACCCATATAATCCCAGAACTACGAGCCACGTAGGTGTAGGTCCCCTCTGTGGGCAATATCAGTTAGTGATCACGCCAGCATGCCTCTACACCTTTGGTCGGGTGTATTGGGTCCTCTCGATGAGGCGTATACATCGGACTCCACCTTTAACTCATGTGGTTTTATGTCGGTTGTTAGTAGCTCCCACAGTCCAGTCAGATTCTATTGCATTGACCATGTATCAGTATATTCAGTATTCAGTCTCAACATGTTATAAATTGGTCATTGCATTCAGTTAGCTCAGTATTCAGTATCTATATCATGTTCAGATTATTTCATTGCTTTATTACTTTGTTCAGTTATATCTTATTTCAACTTTACTCTATCCTGCATGCTCAGTACCTTTCAAGTACTGACGCATACATGTGCTACATCTTCTCGTGACATAGGTTCAGGTTCTCAACATCCAGATCACGCTTAAATCGGTTCCCGATCTCCAGTTCAGCAGAATCAGTGGTGAGCCCTCATTCTCCGAGGACAATAGTCATGAGTCTCTTTTTAGTAATATTTTTAGTCCTTTAGTTTCAGTTTTGCTAGACTTAGCTGGGGCCTGTCCCAGCATTTCTAGTCAGTTAGAGGCTATTTTCAGACATAGTTAGATTCAGCTTAGTATTGAGTTAATATTATCTTTGTATTAAACTCATCAGTTTTCATATATCTCAGTTATAGTATATGGGTATTCCCCATCTTTTCATTTTATTTATGATTTAGCTTCCATATCAATTTATTATCTTTAGTAGGCTCATGATCATGCCAGCAGGGTTAGCTTGGGATCACTTGTGGTCCTAGGTCCCCTGTCCGCGACTCGGGGGTAACTCGGGGAGTGACAAACTTGGTATCAGAGCATTAGGTTTAAGTGTCCTAGGATTGTGAAAATCCGCACTAAGTAGAGTCATTTTCATGGGTGCGAAGTGCACCACATCTAATGAGAGGGAGGCTATGAAGGGTTTTAGGAAAACTTCACTTTCTTGGTACTCTTATCGTGCGTAAGGTATGATCTAAATTCCATTCTAACTCGATATTCTACGTTTCAGTGATCATGTCTCCTCGTAGAGCTAATGCCAGGAACGCAAATACAGCTCCTCCAATCCCTAATCAAGAAGTGTTGAATGCAGAGTTCAGGAATGCCATTCAGATGTTGGCTCAGAGTGTGGCCAACCAGAACAATCAGCGGGCTCCAGTTTTGGTAAATGCCAATGTTGGGTCAGCTGCAGCCAGGGTGCAAGACTTTGTTAAGATGAATCCGCCAGAGTTCCTAGGATCGCAAGTTGGAGAAGATCCCCAAAACTTCATTGATGAGGTCAAGAAGATCTTTGAAGTGATGCAAGTAACTGGGAATGATCGGGTTGAGTTAGCATCTTACCAACTTAAGGATGTGGCTCATATCTAGTATACTCAGTGAAAGGAGAACAAGGGTATAGATGCAACTCCTATTAGTTGGGATTGTTTCAGCGAAACCTTTCTAGACAGGTTTTTCCCATAGAGTTGAGAGAAACAAGGGCCCAGGAATTGATGAACTTAAGGCAGGGTAACATGACTGTCCAAGAGTATGGGCTCAAGTTTAACCAACTCTCCAGGTATGCTCCTCACATGGTTGCTGACTCCAGGGCTCAGATGAATAAGTTTCTTTATGGGGTGTCAGACTTAATGAAAACAGAGTGCATGAATGCTATGTTGTTAGGAGACATGAACACTCATGACTCATGCTCAACAGGTTGAGGGTGATAAGCTTAGGGAACAGGCTAAGAAGACTAAGAAAGCAAGAACAGGTAACTACGAGTATTCCCAACAGAAATTGGGTGGTGGAAATTGCTCTCAGTTTCAACAGAAGTCTTCAACTCCAACCCCTTCATCAGCTAGTGTTCCATCCCCTAGGTTCCGTAATGATCAGAAAGGTAGGGCGTCAGGCTCTAAGTCTCAAGGTAGTGTTTCAGGCACCAAAACTTACCCAACTTGCCCGAAATATAGTAAGAACCATCCGGGCGAGTTCCTTGTAGGTAAGGAAGGATCTTTTAGGTGTGGTCAGTCTGGTCATAGATTGAAGGATTGTCTTTCTAGATAGGGTCAATGAAGAAATAATGGTAGATCTCAGTCTACAACTTCATCAACACCAGTAAGTCGCCCGACTCAGCAAGGTAACTCATCTGGAACAAGTGGCAGACATCGCCAAAACAGGCTCTATGCTCTTCAGGCTCGTCAAGATCAGAAAGATTCTCCTGATGTAGTCACTGGTACATTACGAGTCTTTGATCTTGATGTTTATGAATTGTTAGATCCACGGGCTACTTTATCTTTTGTAACTCCTTAGATAGCAGTACAATTCAGTGTTAGCCTAAAAACTCTTTCAGAACCCTTCTCAGTTTCTACTCCAGTCGGTGAACCAGTTATGGCTAGACGGGTATACAGAAATTGCCCTGTCATAGTCTCTTAGAAAGTCACCTCAGCAGATCTTGTAGAGTTAGAAATGGTAGACTTCGATGTCATTCTAGGCATGGATTGGTTACATTCCTGTTATGCCTCAGTTGATTGTAGAACTAGGATTGTTCCTTTTCAGTTTCCAGACGAACCAATCCTAGAATGGAAGGGTAGTAGCTTAACGCCTATGGGTCGATTCATTTCTTACCTTAAGGCCAGAAAGATGATCTCTAACGGTTATCTCTATCATCTAGTTCGGTTTAAGGATTCTAGTTTTGAATCCCCAACTCTTGAGTCAGTCCCTGTAGTCAATGAGTTTCCAAAAGTATTTCCAGATGATCTTCCCAGAGTTCCTCCTAAAAGGGAAATCGACTTTGGGATTGATCTCTTTCCAAATACCCAGCCTATCTCTATTCCTCCTTATAGAATGGCTCCAGCTGAGCTTAAGGAATTGAAAGAGGAGTTGAAAGACCTTCTAGATAAGGGCTTCATGAGACCTAGTATTTCGCCATGGGGTGCACCAGTGTTGTTCGTAAAGAAGAAAGATGGTTCTATTAGAATGTGCATTGACTATAGGCAGCTGAACAAGGTCACAATTAAGAATAAGTATCCCATCCCCATGATTAATGCCTTGTTCGATCAACTTCAGGGTGCTAGTCATTTTGCAAAAATAGACCTCAGATCAGGTTATCATCAACTTAAAGTCAGAGATAGTGACATTCTGAAGACAGCCTTCAGAACTCGGTATAGTCATTACAAATTTGTAGTTATGTCATTTGGACTAACCAATGCTCCTGCAACTTTCATGGATTTGATGAACAGAGTGTTCAAGCAGTACTTAGATATTGATGATATCCTCATTTACTCTAGGAATGAGGAAGAACATGCGAGTCATTTGAGAGTTGTTTTGCAAATTCTCAAAGATCGCCCGTTATTTGCAAAATTTAACAAGTGCGAGTTTTGGTTACAATCAGTTGATTTCCTTGGGCATATTGTGTCTAGTGAAGGAATTCGAGTAGATTCCCAGAAGATAGAAGCAATGAAACAATGGCCCAGACCTACCTCTGCTACAGATATCAGAAGTTTCTTAGGTTTAGCGGGCTATTACAGACGGTTCGTGGAAGGATTTTCATCCATAGCCTCACCATTGACTAGGTTGACTCAGAAAAAGGTGAAGTTTCAGTGGTCAGATGATTGTGAGAAAAGCTTCACGGAATTGAAAACTAGGTTGACTACAACTCCTGTCTTGACTCTACCAGAGGGTTCAGATGGTTATGTGATCTATTGTGATGCATCTAGGGTCGGCCTAGGTTTTGTGTTGATGCAACGAGGTAAGGTTATAGCTTATGCTTCCAGACAGCTTAAGGTGCATGAGAAGAATTATCCGACTCATGACCTCAAGATTGCAGCAGTGGTGTTTGCACTCAAGATTTGGAGACACTACTTGTATGGTGTTCATGTAGATGTGTTCACAGACCATAAGAGCCTCTAGTATGTATTCACCCAGAAAGAGTTGAATCTTCGCCAGAGAAAGTGGCTTGAGTTCCTCAAAGATTATGATATGAGTGTGCATTACCATCCTGGTAAGGCAAATGTAGTAGCAGATGCCCTTAACAGACTATCTATGGGTAGTGCAACACATGTTGAGGAAGAAAAAGAGAGCTAGCAAAGTATGTTCACAGACTTGCTTGCCTAAGAGTTTGTCTTATGAGCATATCAGATGGTGGTGTAACGGTTCAAAATTGGGCAGAATCTTCTTTGGTAGTAGGGGTTAAGGAAAAGCAAGACAGTGATCCAATCTTGCTTGAGCTTAAGGCTGCAGTCCACAATCAGAGAATGGAGGTTTTCTCCTAAGGGGGAGATGGTGTGCTTCGCTACCAAGGCCGATTATTTGTTCCTAATATGGGTGAGTTGAGACAACATATCCTTGCATAGGCCCATAAATCCAGATATTCTATCCATCCAGACGCCACTAAGATGTACGGCGATCTGCGGGAAGTCTATTGGTGGAATGGTATGAAAAGAGATATAGCAGACTTTGTGGCTAAGTGCCCCAATTGCCAGCAAGTCAAGGTAGAACATCAGAAACCAGGAGGCATGACTCAAGAGATTGACATTCCTACTTGGAAGTCGGAAGTGATCGACATAGACTTCATCACAGGTTTACCTCGTACTCGCAGACAACATGACTCCATTTGGGTGATTATTGATATGGTTACTAAGTCTTCTCACTTTTTGGCGGTCAAGACTACATATTCGGTGGAGGATTACACCAAGATTTACATTAATGAGATTGTGAGGTTGCATGGGGTTCCTTTGTCTATCATCTCATATAGAGGTCCTCAGTTTACCTCTCATTTCTGGAAGTCATTTCAAAAGGGTCTTGGTACTCAGGTTAACCTTAACACAACATTTCATCCACAGACGGATGGTCAGGCAGAGCGTACCATTCAGACCTTAGAGGACATGTTGAGAGCTTGTGTGATCGACTTCAAGGGTAGTTGGGACGATCACCTTCCTCTTATTGAGTTCACCTACAACAATAGTTACCATTCCAGCATTCAGATGGCCCCTTATGAGGTATTATATGAGAGTAGATGTAGATCTCCAGTTGGTTGGTTTGAAGTAGGTAAAGCAGCCTTGATAGGACCAGATTCATTCCTTGATGCTATGGAGAAAGTGCAACTCATTAGAGATAGACTTAAGACTGCCCAGAGTCGCCAAAAGTCTTATGACGATGTGAGAAAAAGGGAACTAGAGTTCCAAGTTGATGATTGGGTTTTCCTGAAAGTGTCACCTATGAAGGGGGTGATGAGATTTGGCAAGAAAATGAAGCTCAGTCACAGATATGTAGGCCCTTACCGGATCTTGAAAAGGATTGGTAAAGTGGCTTATGAGTTAGAGTTGCCAGCAGATTTAGCAGTAGTGCATCCAGTCTTTCACATTTCACTTTTGAAGAATTGTGTGGGTGATCCAGCATCCGTAGTCCCATTAGAGATTGTAGTTGTAAATGATAGCCTTTCTTATGAGGATGTACCAGTTGAGATTCTTGATCATCAGGTTAGAAGGTTGAGAAACAAAGAAGTCGCTTCAATCAAGGTTTTGTGGAGGAGTCAGTCCGTAGAGGGAGCTACTTGGGAAGCAGAAGTAGCCATGAAGTCCAAATATCCTCACCTCTTTCCTTCCGATTCCATTCCATCTTGAGGTAATAGTTCCTCTTCAATTTTTCAATCATTCATGCGTAAATTTAGTCTTAGAATTATGTTCCTTCAGTTTATACTTACATTTTCAACGTATTTGCATGTTCTTGGAACTCAGTTCGGTCAGAAATTCAGCTCTCAGTATTTAGTGGTAGGGATTGCAGCCATTTCCCTCTATTTCAGCTAGTTTAGTCATCATTCGAGGACGAATGTTCTCAAGGGGGAGATAATGTAACACCCTGTATCCAAAAACAGAACTTCATGCAGATTTACAGAAGTTGCAGGTGCAACCCACGGACCGTAGGGTGACCCACGACCCGTGCTGGTGGTCCGTGGTTTGCATCTGCAACCATCCCCGAAAATTCAGACAAAACCATTCTAAGGCATGACCCACAGACTGACTTGATAGATCGTGGATCCATCGACGGATCGTCGATCAGTCCATAGGTTGAGGCCCTCAGAACCTGGCCTCTGAAGTCATCGACGGACTAACAGGACAGATCGTGGATCCATCGACGGATCGTCGATCAATCCGTAGTTCGCTTCAGCAGATTTTAAGTCAGGGTCATTTTGGTCTTTTCCTATTTTGTTGGACACCTAAGCTACGTCGTTTAGACCCTAAATTATGAGGTTTTAGTTAGTTTAAGCCTAGAAACATATCTAGAACTTACCTAAATCAAATCATTAATCAAAACTTAGAAACTTATAGTGTAAGAGGAGAAAAAAGCTCAAGAACCCTAGTTCAAGAATGCAACAAGTTTTCTTCAGTTCCTACCCAGAAATCAAAGGATTTCTCCATGAAATTCGTCACCAGGTATGTGGGATTTCACTAGTTGGTTCCTTTCGCCCATTAGGTCCCTAGAATTCAGTCAGATTCTTGCTTTCATGATTATGTACAGACCTAGGGTTTCTAGAATTTCAACAGATCATCATGAATTAGTTATTTAAATGTTCCAAATCAGATTATCATGTTATTTTTCAGTTTATTGCATGAATTTCAGAACCCTAGATATGTATTTCTTTAGTTCTTGAATTACACATGCTAGGTCAGATATTTCAGTATTCAATTATACATGCCTTAGTTTATAAATGCATCATTATCAGATTAATTGTTGCATTGTTAGTTTTGCATGTTCAGTTTTGAGCTATCCAGTATTACATAAGTTCAGTCATAATGTGTTAATCACTTAATCTGTTGGGAGTAGCATAATACCGAGTTGGACTAGGGTTCAGCGTACCCATATAGTCCCAGAACTACGAGCCACGTAGGTGTAAGTCCCTTCTGTGGGCAATATCAGTTAGTGATCATGCCAGTATGCCTCTACACCTTTGGCAGGGTGTATTGGGTCCTCTCGATGGGGCGTATACATCGAACTCCACATTTAGCTCATGTGGTTTTATGTCGGTTGTTAGTATCTCCCACAGTCCAGTCAAATTTTATTGCATTGACCATGTATCAGTATATTCAGTATTCAGTCTTAGCATATTATAAATTGGTCATTGCATTCAGTTAGCTCATTATTCAGTATCTATATCATGTTCAGATTATTTCATTGCTTTATTGCTTTGTTCAGTTATATCTTATTTCAACTTTACTCTATCCTGCATGCTCAGTACCTTTCAAGTACTGACGCATACGTGCGCTACATCTTCTCGTGATGTAGGTTCAGGTTCTCAGCATCCAGATCATGCTTAGATCGGTTCCCGATCTCCAGTTCAGCAGAATCAGTGGTGAGTCCTCATTCTCCGAGGACAATAGTCATGAGTCTCTTTTCAGTAATATTTTTAGTCCTTTAGTTTCAGTTTTGCTAGACTTAGCTGAGGCCTGTCCCAACATTTCTAATCAGTTAGAGGCTATTTTCAGACATAGTTAGATTCAGCTTAGTATTGAGTTAATATTTTCTTTGTATTAAACTCATCAGTTTTCATATATCTCAGTTATAGTATATGGGTATTCCCTATCTTTTCATTTTATTTATGATTTAGCTTCTGCATCAATTTATTATCTTTAGTAGGCTCATGATCATGCCAACAGGGTTAGCTTGGGATTACTTGTGGTCCTAGGTCCCGTGTCCGCGTCTCGGGGGTAGCTCGGGGCGGGACACATATCATGAGCGCGAGTAGATATATCTTTGAAGGATTTTGGTTTTATTCCTTGTAAGATGTAAATAAGCTCTCAGTGCATTCCTTAGATACACATTCTATTGCAGAAGCTTCACTAAGCCTATCCTTGCAATTTAGGCTTGCGTTCCTCCATCGATTTATGAAATTTATAACCGGTTCATCCTTTCTTTGGCGAGTATTCATGAGTTCTACCCTGCTCATCAAATGCCTCGTGCTTTAGAAGCGATTGAGAAACTCGTGCTTTAGTTGCTCCCAACTATCAATAGAATTAGGCTCAAGATCTGTGTACCAATCAAAGGCATTTCCTCGTAGAGAGCGGACAAACTGTTTGACAAGATGGTATCCGTAGGTTCCAGTATTATTACATGTCTCCACAAAGTGTGCAGCATGTTGTTTTGGATTTCCTTTACCCTCAAATTGTTGAAATTTGGGAGGTTGATAACCAACAGGCATTTTGAAGTTATCAATTCTTACAGTGTATGGCTTGGCATATATATGAGAAGACTTGAGGGAGACTTCATACTTATCTTTGATTGTGCCTTCAATGAACTCCTTCAAGCGATTGAGTGGGATCATTCCTTTAGAAGAAACTAGCATTTCATTAACAAGTGGTGTTTTCCTCGCAGGCTCTCTGATCTCTTGAACTTCAACATCCTTTCCAGGCGCATGGCTCACTTCTCCATCTAAAAGTCCTTCCATCCTATCCATCAACTCATCAATTCGAGACTCTTGATGTTGAACATGCTTTGTCAATCCTTCAACCAACTTCATCAAATTTTTGAGTTGTTCCTCAAGAGAGGAAGTAACATTCACCATCGCTTGCATGATCATTTGAGATGTAGGAGAGTAGCATGGATTGACGCGTAAATTAATCTTCAGCGAACTGACATTACGCGATGCATGTGGAGATGATTCATTAGTTGAATCATAGTTCTCCCTTGTGGTAGAGTTCTTGGAACCAGATTGCTCAAGTAGAGCCAATGTCTTCTAGATCTTTTCAGCAACACTGCTTTCTCATTTTAGAGCATTTGTGGAGGAACTTGCTCCTTTTGGAGTCGAAGACCCAAAAACAAGAGTTGATGCGGACGACACTTGAAGTGTTTTTTGTCCTAGTATAGCAGCCTTGCTCCTCATAACAGCTCCGAAACTTTCAAAGGTAACACCAAGAATTCCTTCAACTTCAATAGAGAATTTTGAGCTAGTGGCCTTAGAGGCAGTTGATTGAGAGTTGTTCTTTATGGAAGTCATCTCGATATTCTTTGATGCTTGAAAAGTTGAGATGAGAGGTAGAGATTGTCCCACTGGGCATGCCTGAATTAGTAGACAATAAAATTCGCGTCGAGAAAATAATAATCAAGAATGGAAAATTATGCAACAATCGTATTTATTATTTCAAAGTGCGAGTGTTACAATCTCTATGATACCTTTGAATTCGCCTTTTCAAATATAAATTCAAGGGGTTTCAAGGTTGTTCTTGAATCTCCGAGGAACTTGATCTTGACTTTTACTTGAATTCAAGGGCTTCGAGCTTGTTCTTGAATCCGATGGTGTTGATCTTGATCGTTCTTGAACTTGAATGCTTGAATTCTTAAATTTGTAGCTTTATAGAGAATTTTATGGCATTTGTACCACGAATTTTCTCTAGCTTCTTATTTAGAATTTTCGGCCCCTTTTCTGAATTATGAGGACCCCTATTTATAGTTTTAAAATAGGGGAGCTGCGATTGGAATAGGATTCCCTTCGGCCAATCAGATTTAAGTGACGTGGCATATGGACTTTATGGAACGATCTTGTCATCTTTGACACATGTCATGATCCTATTGGCTTATTGTTTGACTTGGCATGCCACGTCATTTTCCACGTGGCTCCAAAAGAATAGGCCTCTAGGATAAGATGACATTGGACTTAGCAAATTGAGTTCATCTATTGTAGCCAAAATCAATTAATTTTGACTTTAATTAAATCAATATTTATTGGACTTGAATAATTAGCCCAATTATATTAATCCATGATTTATTTGGACTAATATAATCATGAATATATATATATATATATATATATATATATATATATATATATATATATAAAGCTGAATATCAGTTCGCTGATGTGGCATGCTTCAATGATCAGTATCACTATTTATTTATTTTTTCAAAATTTTTAATTTTTACCTTCATTTTCTGTTCAAAAATATGTTAAAAAATTATTCTCTTCCCTTATTATGGGCCTTCTTAACATTTATTTCTTCCAAAACTAATGATACAATGACTACAAATGTACAATAACTAAAAAGGGAACGTTAGCTTTCTTAGTTTAATTTGATTAACTTACTGCTAAATCGATAGTAACTAAAACTAACCAAAAAAATAATATTAATTTAAGTATAACATTGACTTAAAAAGGAACGTGAATTTTGCTTAATTTAATATTAAATTAAATTACTACTAAATTGGAGGTAACTAAAATTAACCAAAAAGAAACATTAATTTGATTAGCTGTAAGTTTTCTTATACCAAAATAACCAATGACTAAAAATTAGCACTAATTAAGTGATTTTAATTTTTCTTAATTGTGAAATTAATGATTAGCTGTAAGTTTTCTTCCTTTCCGTTTTTTTCATCAACTATTTCTTTATTTTCAATTATATTAATTATTATGTATTAATCTTTGAGTAATTATATTTTAATAAATTTTGTGTCTTTTCATATTCTATATTTTTGTACTATATATAGATTGGAAGTGTATTTTTTTTCTTCATGTAGTAGCTTGTTTAATATATGTTTTTTAACTTGATTGTTAGTCAGACATATTTTTCTTTTTTTTCCAGAGTTGGTTATTATAATAGACATGATTTGAAGATAAGGAATAAGATTTGAAGAATGTAGAATGCGATTTATCTCAAGACAAAAGGTGAATTGATTTATAATTTTTCACTCTTCACATATGAAACCTAGATGACACTAAATAGGCGTTTGGCCATGCGATACCATATCACGATATGGTATCGTGAGATGAAATCAGCATTTGGACATGCGATTTTACGTTGATTCAATCTCATGATTCCATATAATGAGAGGTGATACCATATTCTCCAAAACCATGATATGGAATTATATGGTGATTCCATATCATGATTTGAGATATTTTAATACAATAATTGATCCATGAGATTATATTTTGTTAAAACAACCCCATATTTATATCTACTAACCATTTGTTTCATATGTAAATAAAATTTATAATCACATCATTACTTTTTAAAATTTATTATTCTCACCAACATTCACTTGAAACAATTAACTGGCATGTTAAAATAGTTACCGAGGCAATTAGCAAGATGACACCAGCATTTATACAACCAAAAAGTATGACTGGTGTACATTCCAAAATTCAACATAATACTCGATTTTGGCCTTGGTTTATGGTAAAATTTCAATCACATTAATAAATTTATTTTATGGCCTTAATAAGTGCACATTTATATTTTATGTGTAAGTTATTAGTATTTAGTTACATATTTCCTATCAACTTTGTTTAAAGATATAATATTTAGTATATGACTTTGCATTGTCTTGGAAGCACTATTTTTATTACTCTTACAAACATTATTTTTATGAAGTGCATTCTATAATGCTTCCAATTTATTTTATGTTCACTAAACTAATATTGATGTATTTTTTATTTGGTAGTATTGTGTTGGTGCGATTGATGGAACATATATAGAAGCGGAGGTTCCTAAAGCGGTGCAACAAACATATCGTAATCGCAAAGGAAGAACATCACAAAATGTCTTATGTGCTTGTGATTTTGATATGCGATTTACCTTTGTTGTTGCTGGTTGGTAAGGTACTGCACATGATAGTAAAGTACTTGAGAATGCACTTGTTGAACCAACGTCACAATTTCCATTTCCGCCACATGGTAACTTTAAATTACATCCTTAGAATAAATATTATTTATTTACACAAAGTTGTCTCATTTACGTCACATATGCTTTTAGTAATTCTTTATAAAATATTTTTTGATAGATAAATATTATGTTGTTGATGCTGGTTTCCGAAACACTAAAGGATTTTTAGCTCCATACAAAGGACTACGCTATCATTTGCAAGATTACCGAGGAAGTGAAAGAGAGCCTCAAAATGTCAAAGAACTATTTAATTATAGGCATTCATCTCTGCGCAATGTGATTGAATGGACTTTTGGAGATTGGAAAATAGATTTAAAATACTGAAACAAGGCATAAACCATTATGATATTGATACACAAGTGAAAATTGTCATAGCTTGTGCAGTGTTACATAATTATTTGCGAGAATACCAAAGTAGTGATGAAATATTTATGGTCTATGAACATGAAGATATAGTTGCGGAGGATATTGACCAACAAATGGCTCAAAGTAACAATGTTGGTTCGTCTTCTCGGTCACATGATTGAGAAATGCAAGTTCAACGTGAGGAAATTGTCCGTACTATGTGGGAGGATTATATTAAAGACTAGTACACTACAATTTATGTTCAATTTTTTTTATTAAATTAAAGTGTGATGAAACAATTACTTAAGTGGAGAACAAATAACTTTGTAATAATTTATTATGCGATTTTATAATTTTTTGTTTATTTGATAAGATTGAATAAACAATTGGGGCTATTTTAATAGTTTTACAACTTATGAGATTTTTATGTTTATGAGAAAATATACAACATAAAAATTCCATATCGCATGTCCAAACAAACCTTCAATTTCATCATATGATTCCATATCATAATACCGTATCATGATTCCATATCATGATACCATATCGCATGGCCAAACGGGCCCTTAATTAAATTCTCTTTGGTATGTTTAATCTCTTATTTGACTTCTTGATCACCTTAATTCTCATAATGTATTGTGAAATTATGTATGTTGAAGTTTTTTTTTTTTTATAGAATGTGTTTGGCAAGTGGACTAACTAATGTGGAATACAAAGTCATCCATGAGACAAAGAACAAATTGAGATGATTGATGAGAAAATTTGTGGGGGAAAACTAGGGATTCACATACAAGTAGGAGTTGAGAATTTTATCTCGATAGTAATCATAGATTTTCACAATATTTTGTTACATTAGATGTTTGTATGTCAATTATAGGACTCCTCTACCCTTCTGGGTGTCCTAGTGGTTTGGGCTTGGGACTTCCATGTTGGAGGTCTCAAGTTCGAAACCCCTTGCCAGCGAAAGTAAGGGGTTTGCCTTCTGGGTCGAGCTCGTCACACCGGGCTTGCCTAGTGCGGGTTACCTCTCTTATGTGGTTTGTAAGCTATTGCATAGGAGCGAAGTTTTATCCTGTGCGCACCCAAAATGTAGCGGCTGCGGGTTTCCCTTGTCATAAAAATAAATAAATTACAGGACTCCTCTTACTTGGTGAAATTATTCCTAAATTAGATGATCAACCATTCTCTCTATTGTCACCATAGAAGTGTGCTAAATGAGTTTAGAAAGAATAATTATGCAAGTTTTTCATAGAGATGCCATGAGTAAGTATCATTGTTTAGACAACCACATTACTGTACATACAATGATTCATCAATTTTTTGAAGAAAATATTTTATGCTCTTTTCAATATATTGTCTCAAAGCCTATATCAAATATGCATAATAATGTCATATGTACTTAACTTTGTTAAAAAATATGTTGTGTGTTTGTGTTTTTGTGATTTTAGTTTTATTAGGTTTTATTTCATTTTTCTTTTATTTGAAATGCAAATTTATTTATTTTTAAATGCGGTTCATCTATCAATAAAAATATTATTTTTGTGTTTTAATCAATATAACAAAATTAAAATTTATTTTCTCTTATGAAGTTATAAAAATATTATTTTCAATTTATTGATTTTTTTATAAACCGTGCGAAGTGCGGTCAAATTCACTAGTTTAATATAATCCCAATCATTTTATAAAATTATATTTAATAAATTTTAAATTATTACACACATGTAGAGCAATGGAAGAGTTTTATAATGTTAAGCTAATTAGTATTGTAGTCATCACTAAAAAATATATATGATAATAATCAGTGGCGGAGGCAGGAATTCTATCAAGGGGGTTCAAATAAAAAAAATGTTGTTGCCTGGAATCGAACCCGTGACCCAAAGCTCACATAGGCTGAATCCTAACCCCCATAAACCACTGAGCTACTCCTTTGACATATGCTCAAGGGGTTCAATTTTAAATATATACACGTACACAAAAAAATTGATCTTATATATATAGTGTGATTTTTTTTTCGAGGGGGGTCGGATGACCCCCCTGGACACACTATAGATCCGCCCCTGATAATAATATATCTATTCAAAAGATAACTCCTTCTTTAATGTGGAAAATTTAAGATAAATTATTTTTGCTTTAAATAATTATAAGTTAAATGCATATTTATCACATATGTACATTTATTGCAGTAAAACCATATTAAAAAATATTATGTATATACATCTTATTCATTATATCATAAACATTGTTGAGGTTATCGATGGAAATGGAGAAGCTCGATCATGAATTTGCCTCTTCCCTAATCTATGATGAAGTCGAAATGAATGTACACCTTCAAGAGGTCAGCTACAACAACAAAGAGACAAGCTTATCAACGGAAAAAAGACGAAGAGTCCGTTTGGATTAACTTAAAAGTTGATCAAACATACTTTTAAGTCAGTTTTTGATTTTTGAAAGTGTTTGACAAATATAAAAAATAATCTAAAATAAGTTAGAAAGTGTTTGACAAGGTAAACAATGACTTATAGTAAATTAAAAGTGAGTTAAAATAAGTCAGAAATCAAAAGTAGGTCACCCTCTACTTTTTATTTTTTGACTTAAAAATCATTTCAATTTGACTTTTTATTTTTGACTTAAAAATTACTTTTTTTTAAGTCAATCCAAACGGGCTCAAAGTGGAAATGTTAGTTCTTCACCTGTTTTTCCGTCTATGATTGGAGCAGTTGCGCCTCTTGAAGAACAAACTTTAGGACGGGTTTAGAGGTGAAATTGTCGATTGATCGGTGGAGATGTGGAAGAACATGATTGATCGGTGGAGAGCAGTTGCACCTCTTGGAGATGTCGATTGAAGTTTGAAGAGGACAACTCTTCACTTTCCTCTTTTCACTTTTAGTTCTGTTATTCCAGATTTTAATTCTTTTCATTTCTAAATTCTCTTTATTTGTTTGTTTATTGTTATTCTTTCTTTCCTTACTTTATTGATTGGGCCTGCTGACTTGGGCCTGATCATTTGATGTATATTGCTCTTATTTTGATATTAAAATCTAGGAAAAATTACTTAAATACACAACATTTATTTACCTATTCTCAATATTTTCCTACTCTTTTACTAAAATATAAAAATCCCTTATTTTCCCTCAATTCAACTTAACCGAATATTTTATTAGTTTAAGTATCCGTCCGTTATTAATTAAAGTATCTGCGCTGCTATATTATGCATCCGCCGTTAATTAAGTATCTGTGCTGCTAACAACTTAATAATTTAAGTATCCGCTCGTTATTAATTAAAATATTCGTGCTGCTATATTATGCATCCGCCCGTTAATTAAGTATCCGTGTTGCTAACAACTTAATAATTTAAGTATCCCCCGGTTATTAATTAAAGTATCTGCGCTGCTATATTAAGTATCCACACTGCTATATTATGTATCCGAAAAACACTAAAAAAAGCAATTTTTGGTAATTAATGAAAGAGTAGGGAAAGGAAGTAATTTCTTTCTTATACTATATGTCATTTGCCTAATTTTTACAAAAATCTAGCTCTTTGGTCTTTTAGTTAAAAATAAATAAATTCATAATATCATAAAGAAAAATATTTTATGTATCCGATCATACTACATAGATATGTTATTGGGAGAATTAAATGAGGAAATTTAAAGTTTTTGTTTTTTTTACAATAATTAAAAGAAGTTAAAGAAATAGTATTTTTTTAGTCTGGGACTGTTTTTTAATATGATAAATCATATCATATATATTTTTAAGGGCAACAATAAGTAATAGTTATGAGAAATGTATCAAGGGTAATATTATATATTTCAACTATGACAAAAATTTAAAATATTAATTAGAAATTAATAAACATATATACACAAAAATAAAACCATATAACTTTTCATATTCATTCATTCACATAATAATAATAAGAAGAAGTGCAACGTTAAATGAGTAAAAAATGTTAATTGCTCTTTCTAATATGTTGGTTAGTATAGTTTCATAATTTCATTTTTGCTGAATAAAAGAAAATTATATATCTAATCAAAATAAAATAAAAAAGAGTAGAATAATATAATTGAAATCAAAACAACACATGAATGAATCTTCAAAATATTTGGAAACCATTCAAGCTATTGTACTAATATGACCATCTCTTTTGATGAAATCTTTCAAGATCATTAAGCTTCGTTCTTCATTTTGATGAACTTGTACCAACGTAATGTGAACATTTATGTGATGAATCTTAAAGAATATATCTATGATCTCTAAGATGAATTTTAATAAATTTATCTATGATCTTTATCAAAATGAATACCATATGGTGATATTATGAAGTACATAATTTATGAAGAAGATGAAGAAAACAAAAAGATTAAAAAGAGGGATAAACTATACTAATAAAAAGAAAGAATAAGAAAATGAAAATGAACATTCAACATCTCCTTAGATAATTGTTATTTATAGATTATGTAAACCATAAGAATAGTTAGAAAGGATTTGAAAAGACATGTTATTTAAATAGGGAATATTAATAGATGGAGGTTTTTTTGTAACTTATTAGATATAATTAGAATAGTAAATATGATTGAATTTTTTAATTAATAAACAAACTATTTAATAAAAAGAAATGAAGTAAAAAAGCCAAAAAAAAGGAGAAAAAAGAAAAATAGAAATAGAGGTCATAGAGAGGTGTCACATCACCTTGTCTATGTTTCTCCTTTTATATATATATATAATTTGTAGTTGAAGTGTTAAAAATTGTCAAAATTGAGAAAAAGGACAATTTAGGTGTATGTCTGCTTGTAGCGGATTGGGGAAGAAAATTTGTAATTTTGGAGAGACAATATTCACGGTAAATAACAAGACACCAAGAGTTGTCAGTATGGAAAATATAATACTCATAGAAATCAATGTGAATTGCAAGGAAATTATAAACTTTATTGCTAATGATTATCTATTATATATCAATATTTTATGTGATTGCAGAGATATGTTTTGCCAGCTGGGGAACCCCATGTACCATAGTTACAGAGAAACAAATCACGTGGAAGATACGCTTGCAAAGGAGGGCACAAACATGGAGCAAGCTAACTTCTTCATCTTTTGAAAAGTTCTACCTTTGTTTGTTTCGAATGATATTGAAGCAGTCAAAGCATAAACTTGTTTTCTTAGGCTAAAATCTCCAGTAATTACCATAAATAGTTGTAATAGTATTAGTATTCTCCCCGTCCCCCAATCCTTGGTAGCGGACAAACAGATTTACCTGATGCATATTAGTTATTAATATAGTATATATCCCTTTATACCAGAAAAAAATAATTTTAAAAGACAACTATAAACTTAAAAGAGATAACATTCTTTTCTTTAAGACACCTCATTATAATAATAGCCAAACTTACTAGTATTTTTCACACAATCTATTTTCTTACACACAACCATATACTAGTCATACTTGATATTTTTTTAAACACATCACTAAATATTAGTCATACATTCTACTTATTTATTTCACAAACTATTTTCTTACACACATCACCATACACTAGTCATACTTTCTATTTTTTTTCACAAACTATATAGTTACATTATTTGTAGATTACTCTTCTACCAATATTATTTTTCACTCTTTCCTTAGAGCCCAAATATATATTTAAAAAAAGGGAAAATTTATGCACCACATATTTTTCCTTTCGCTCCAAAACAATAATGACAACCAAAGGAAAATAACCTATGAGTAGGGATCTGAAGCAGCATAGTATAAGCTTTTTTATCCAATTGAAATGTTTAGGAAACTTGCATGCAATCAATTATGGTCCATGGTCTTATGAATAAATTGCCTGAAGATCTAATCATATTTATACATTTGAAGTTTCCAGTAAAATCTCTCATAAGATTCAACTGTATCTCTAAATTTTTTTACACTGTTATACAATCATCTACTTTCATCAATCTTTATCTAAATCGTACCACAACAACCCAAGAAGAATTTATCCTATTCAAGCGCTCCATCGAAGAAGAACTTAATCAATATAAAACAATCTTCTCATTTCTTTATGAAACTGATGCTAATTATATTAACCCGATCTTTTCAGATATCGATGTGCCATATCTCACCTCCCCTCGTAGTAGGAATTATGATCAGCTCATTGGTCCTTCCCATGGTTTAATTGCTTTAGTCAGTAACACTAGCGCTGTCTTATTTAATCCAGCTACAAGATATTATAGGGTTCTACCTCCTAGTCCCTTTGGTAGTCCACCAGGTTTTCGTCGTTGTATTGAAGGTGTTGGCTTTGGGTTCGATCAAATTAATAATGATTACAAGGTTGTTAAGATTGCTGAAGTATAGACGGATCCACCTTACAGAGATCCTGACGCGAGGAAGAGAAAAATCGAGGTATATGACGTGTGTATAGATTCTTGGAGAGAATCGGATCATGTAGATCAACAGTTTCCCTCGATGTACTATTTACCTTGTTCTCAAATATTTTATAAGGATTCTTGTCATTGGTTTGCAATTCCAAACACAGAAGACATTGTTTCAATTCTCTGTTTTGATATCAGAACAGAGGTATTTCGCGTCATGAAAATGCCTAATAATTGTCATTTCTTTGGCAGAACGTGTTATGCTCTCGTGATTTTAAGTGAGTGTCTAACGTTGATTTGCTATCCGGATTCAAAATCAGATATTGATCCAACGCAAACAATGAGGGAATATGGTGTGTATGAGTCTTGGTTTAAGAAATACACAATTGGACGTCTTCCTATTGAATCTCCATTAGGTGCTTGGAAGCATCACTTATTGATTTTTCAGAGTATAACCGGTTATCTGATTTTCTATGATCTGAATTCTGGAAAAACCCGGTAATTTAGTTTAGGTGGTTCTCCGAGAAGTTTGAGAGTTGCTTCTTACAAGGAAAACTTGAATTCTATTCCGGGAGGAACTGAACCTGGTACACAAGTTCAAAAATTCTAGAGAAGATGTAGTAGCTCTTCGATTTTGAGTTTTGACAAATTCGCACCTTATTAACAACATTCTGCCATGCCAATGTCCTTCAGGTGATAATGGATGATGACTATAATAAAAGAAACATTTAGTGGTAATATTTGTTCCCACAAAACATTTAGTTGTAAATAAATTAATGTCCTTGCATTCTGAGTTTTTAAAGCCTTCAGTGACATTTATATAGAGTGGGGTTATAAATATCCATATTTATTGTTGCTAAATCCTTTATTTGTTGTCATGAATGCAAGTTATTAACCTATCCAAGTCTGATCTTCATTAAGCAGATACCGAGAAAGGGCCCAAAATAGTCTCTCATCTTTAGGTTAAGACTCAAAGTCATCCTTGAGTTTTCACATGGAGCACTAATAGTCCCTCATGTTAGCAATATTGGTGCACTTTTGGTCCTCCCCTAAACTTTTGCCTATATTTTAAAATTAATTTTATCCACAATTTTATGTAAGGAAATTCAGTGGCGGAGTTAGGATTTTCAATAAAGGGGTTCAAAATTTGAAAAAATAGACATACGAAGTAGCCGAAGGGGTTCGACATCTACTATATATACCTAAAGAATTATTTTAACCATGTATAAATAATATAATTTTTCTCCGAAGGGGGTTCGGATGAACCCCCTTCTTGTAAGATGGCTCTGCCACTGTAAGGAATGTTCAATCGTCTTTTTATATATTTTAGTAGAAATAATAACTCTATGTGAGAGAAGGTGAGAAGAAGAACAAATTGTTTTGTTCAGTAGAAATATTATTGCAGCTAAACTAAGAACATCTTGACATATGACGTTGCAAGAAAAGAAAAAAATGTACTATTGCACATGGAATCGTCGTGATGAACCTCTCGACTTTACCTGCAATACAATTTCTACTAAACAAAACAAGGTGTTTTTCTTCTCACATTTTCTCACCCAGAGTTATTATTTCTACTAAATATATAAAATGACGATTGAACATTCCATACATAAATTATGGATAAAAACAATGTTAAAATATAGGAAAAATCTAGGAAGAGGACCAAAATTGCACTAATATTGCAAACATGAGGGACTGTTAATGCTCAATGTGAAAACTCAAGGATACCTTTGAGTGTTAACCCAAACATGAGAGACTATTTTGGGCCTTTTCAGTTACGCCCCGAGCCTACACCCTGGACGTGGCCGGCACTCGAAGACCATTGTTGGCCCCCAAGCGATCCCTTGGCCTGAATTTCTTAACTCAGTGGAAACTTAACTCAACAGAATAACTCAATGCAATGAAAGGTCATAAAACAACCTAACTGACAAAAACTGGCCAAAAAGGCAATTCGTGTCTCAAAATAGAATATTTATATATATACATAGATGAGAGACTCAATACTACCAAACTGACGGTCTATGAAGCCTCTATAACACTGAGAAAGATGTTGGGACAGACCCCACAACATCCTAATAAAACAAAACTAGGAACACAAAATAACAGAGTCCTCCGGAAGGCAAGAAGGCTCACTATTGACTATGGAGTGCTCAGCTGGATCAACGGCGTGCTGGATGCTGATCCTGGGTACCTGCGTCTGCATCATCATAAGATGCAGGCCAACTGGCATCAGTACATTGAATGTACGAGTACGTGAGCTTGAAAGCTAAACAACAATTTAAGCTTAAAATGAGTACAAAGGAACTCTTACCTTGGCTCTGTTCGACTCATGAATAACCGAATTTGATATAAAGCAATAAGACACATGCAATATATATAAAGCTTGTAAAACAGTGTAAACAACTTAGTTCGTTAAGGGATAAAACAATAACAAACTCAACTTTACTTATATATAAGTAATATAACTTTAGTGGGAGATTCTTTAACTGACAACCACCACTATGAGCCCTAGTGGATCCGCTAGCTTAACTTACGTGATCATCTAAAATGTACGACCCATTAAATCCCATGTTTGGCTACATGGTTCTTATGGAGAGTTGAGTTAATATGAA
This sequence comes from Solanum verrucosum, assembly GCF_900185275.1. NCBI lineage: Eukaryota > Viridiplantae > Streptophyta > Magnoliopsida > Solanales > Solanaceae > Solanum > Solanum verrucosum. The sequence goes on from NW_026020470.1 coordinate 1,736,829, forward strand.
CTTTTGTCCCCAATTCGGTGCTCAATACTACTCCCAAAAATATACTTTAGCTCATAAGTGTTTTAAACACATCTTTATTTAGTTTGAGATAATTGCTCAAAGCTTAGCACAAAGGCTCTCTTGGAAAACATAGTTCCTTTCTTACTCAAATGTAAAAACATTTATAAACTTCTTTGGGAATACTTAGTTCCCTAATAACTTTTGAGAAATGAACTCAACTCTATACTCTTGGCTTAACTTGAAACTTGAGCCTTAAAACAAAGTTAAAACGTTCAATAAAGACTCTTGAAAAACTTTAAGAAACTTGCTTTGACTTGCTTCTTAACTTCTAGACTTGACTCTAACTTCACTTGACTTCGATCCTAACTTTCCTCGAATTGGATTACGGATTCAAGGGTAATGATCTCATGATTTATGGATGAGTTCGTGATGTTTAGATGTACCTTAGAGTGTTGAAAACAACTATAAAACATAGGTACATTACCAAGGAACATGTATGAAAAAGTTGGGAAGGAATGGGGAGGAATGGCGTCCTTGACGCTCTAAGAAGCGCAGGGCGCCAACCTTCAATTTCCAGAGGGTTTGCTGGGCGCACTGCATGGCGCGCCACCCCAAGGGGGGGAACTTCAGAGTCCCTTTTGGGGTACGCTGGCTGGCGCGACGCCCCAGCCTTTTGCCCGGAAAATCCGACTTTTCTCCTTAGTTTCTCCAACTCTAAACTCTCTTAACATCAAAGGTTCTTTCCCCAAACACTTAGAATCATTAAAACCCTCAATATACAATAACTTCAACTCAAAATCACACCCGGAAACACGTACCAAACCACCAAGAAACTTCAACAACACAACCACAAGAATTCAACAGCCACAACCAATCTTTTCTTTGAATTAAAACAAGTATGGCATGTGGGGGAATGAGCCAACCCACCACCATGATCTCACATACCTTATTAGGGATCACCCCCGACGAAAACCACGATGATCTTGACGAATTTTTCTTCTTCTTCTCTTTCTCCTCTTCTTTCTTTCTTCACTCACAACCCTAACTCTCACTTTTAAAAAGGAAAACTGAATTAAAATCAGTCTAGACCCTTAATATAACCAAAAGAAATGGTTAGGGAAAAGACCAAAATACCATTACAAATTCGAACTAAACTACCCTATGTCAACAGCCTAACTCCAAAGGGCATAACTCCCTGATACGAACTTGAAATCGAGCAAACTCAGCGGCGTTGGAAAGATCACTCCAAGAGCTTTCCAAACATAACTGGTAATACACCTAACTCATCCTGAGCTAGGAGTTATGACCATTTTAAATTGACCAAAAACTCATTTTTTTTCATACTTAACTAAATTTCCAGATTTTTGAATTCTTTCCAAAAATGACTATTTCCAATTATAAGCTCATTCATGGCTATTTCAAATTGCACGATGTTACAATATCTCCCCCTTGGAAACATTCGTCCTCGAATGAGGTTACCCTTATTAGGCTAAGGGTGTAACATCAAACTCAAACACCCAACAAGCAACCATGCAAACAACAACAACAACATGCTCACTATAATTAAAGAGCACTAAGAAGGAAATTAGTACCTTGATCTGCATTTCCTCCGGATTCAAAGAGATATGGATATCTCTTCTTCATGTCCTCTTCAGCTTCCCAAGTAGCTTCCTCAACAAATTGGTTCCTCCAAAGGACCTTGACTGATGCTACCTCTTTCGTTCTCAACCTGCGAACTTGGCGATCTAAAATCTAAACAGGAATATCCTTATAAGATAAGCTATCCTTGATCCTAATATTTTCAGTTGGTAGAATCAATGAAGGATCGCATATGTACTTCTTCAACATGGAGATGTGAAATACCGGATGAACCGCTGCTAATTCCTGTGGTAGCTCCAATTCATAAGCAACATTGTCAATCCTCTTGGTCTATGCGGTAAGGTCCAATATACCGGGGACTAAGTTTCCCCTTCTTACCAAACCTCATAACCCTCTTCATGGGTGAAACTTTCAAATATACCCAATCATCTACTTCAAACTCTAACGCCCTTCTCCTAACATCAGTGTAGGATTTTTGACGACTCTGTGCCGATTTCAACCTCTCTTGAATCACTTTCACCTTCTCCATAACTTGGTGAACTAAATCTGGCCCTATCAACCCTGCTTCACCCACTTCAAACCATCCAATAAAGAGCTTCATATGGAGCCATCTGGATGCTAGAGTGATAATTGTTGTTGTAGGCAAACTCAATGAAAGATAGGTGATCATCCCAACTCCCTTTGAAATCGATCACACAAGCCCTCAACATATCTTCTAAAGTCTGAATAGTGCGCTCTGCTTGCCCATCAGTCTGAGGATGAAACACAGTACTTAAGTGCACCTTTAAACCCAAGCCTTTCTGAAAACATTTCCAGAACTGTGCAGTAAACTGTGCACCTCTATCTGAAATAATAGAGATTGGGACTTCATGAAGTCTCACCACCTCTTGAATATATAACCTGGCATAATCTTCTGCTGAATGGGTAGTCTTTACCGGAAGAAAATGGGTTGATTTTGTCATTCTGTCGACAATTACCCAAATAGAATCATGCTGTCTGCGAGACCTTGGCAGCCCTGTGATCAAATCCATATTGATCATCTCCCACTTCCATTTCGGAAGTTCTATATTCTGTGCCAAACCACCGGGCCTTTGGTGTTCAACTTTCACTTGCTGGCAATTTGGACATTCAGCAACAAATTCAGCAATGCCTTTTTTCATGCTATTCCACCAATAAACTTCTCTCAAGTCACGATACATCTTTGTGGAACCCGGATGAATGGAATATTTGGAGCTATGAGCTTTTTTCATAATCTTCTCTTGGAGTCCATCCACCATAGGTACACAATCTACCTTGAAATCTCAATACACCATCTCCCCCTGTTCAAAAACTAATACTTTTTGCTTTTGAACATTTGCCTTCAACTCAAGCAAAATGGGATCTTGGTCTTGTTTCTCTTTCACTTCTGACACTAATGATGACTCGGCCCCATTCGTCACCGCTATTCCTCCTTCTGTGGAATCCATAAGTGTGACTCCCAAGCGTGCCAGTCTGTGCACATCTTTTGCTACCTCTCTCTTCCCTTCTTCAATATGGGCAGTGCTACCCATAGACAACCTGCTTAAAGAATCAGCAACAACATTAGCCTTAACTGGGTGGTAAAGAATACTCAGGTCATAATCCTTGAGTAATTTTAACCACCTCTTCTGTCTGAGATTAAGCTCTTTCTGAGTAAGCACATATTGAAAACTCTTGTGATCAGTGAATATATCAACATGCACACCATACAAGTAATGATGCTATATCTTCAAAGCGAATACTACAACAACCAACTCTAAGTCATGGGTTGGGTAATTCTTCTCATGAGCCTTCAACTGTCTGGAGGCATAAGCTATAACCTTGCCATTCTGCATTAATACACAACTCAAACCAACTCTAGATGCATCACAATACACCACAAAACCTTGAGTGCCTTCTGGTAAGGTCAAAATTGGAGCAGAAATCAACCTCTTTTTCAATTCCTGAAAGCTTTTCTCACAAGCTTCAGCCATTGAAATTTCATTGTCTTCTGAGTCAACTTGGTCAAAGGAGATGCAATAGACGAGAACCCCTCTACAAACCTTCTATAATAGTCAGCTAAACCCAAGAAACTCCTAAATATCAGTTGGAGACGTGGGTCTAGGCCAATTCTGCACTGCCTAAATTTTTCAAGTATCAACTTTAATTCCATCCCCAGACACAATATGGCCTAGGAATGCCACAGACTCAAGCCAAAACTCACACTTAGAGAACTTGGCGTACAACTCCTTATCTTTCAAAGTCTGAAGAACTATTTTGAGATGACTAGCATGATCTTTTTCATTCCTTGAATAGATTAGTATGTCATCAATGAAGACGATAACAAACATATCTAAATAAGGTTTGAAGACTCTATTCATAAGGTCCATGAATGCTGCCGGTGCATTGGTCAAACCAAAATACATGACCAAAAACTCATTATGACCGTATCTGGTTCTGAAAGCTGTCTTTGGAATATCACATTCCCTTACTCTTAATTGATGATAGCCTGATCTGAGGTCGAAAAGATCATCAATCCTCGAAAGAGGGTACTTATTCTTGATGGTAACCTTGTTCCACTGGCGGTAATCTATACACATCCTGAGGGAACCATCTTTCTTTCTCACAAACAATACCGGAGCGCCCCAAGGTGAGACACTTGGTCGAATGAAACCCTTATCTAGGAGATCTTTCAACTATTTCAACTCTGCTGGTGCCATTCTATATGGCGGAATAGAGATAGGACGAGTATCTGGAATAATATCTACGCCGAAATCTATTTCTCTCTCAGGAGGAATTCCGGGTAGGTCATCAGGAAAAACTTCTGGAAACTCTCTTACTATAAGATCTGATTGAAAAGAAGGTATCTCAACACTAGAGTCATTAACTCGGACTAAGTGATAGACACAACCCTTCGAAACTAACTTTATCGCCTTAAGGTACGAAATGAAGCAACCCTTAGGCACTGCTGAACTACTACTCCACTCTAAGACTGGCTCATTTGGAAACTGAAACTTGACCACTCAATTTCTACAATCTAATGATGCATAACATGCATGAAGCCAATCCATACCTAGAATGACATCAAAATCTACCATGTCTAACTCAACCAAATCAGCCATGGTGCTCTTGTGATTGATGGAAACAGGACAATCACGATAGATTCTTTCTGCTAGAATAGACTCCCCAACGGGTGTAGAAACACAAAAGGGTTCACAAAGTCTTTCAGGAAGAACATCAAACTTATTTGCAACATAAGGAGTTACAAAAGATAAACTTGCTCCTGGGTCTAGCAAAGCATACACATCAAAAGCAAAGACTTTGATCATACAGTGACATCATTTGGAGAATTCTCTTGCTCATGGCGACTGGTGATTGCGTAGAGGCGGTTTACTCCTCCGCCTATACTAGAAGTAGCTCATCTAGGTGCCATCCTGTCTAGGGGAGCAACTGATGAAGATTAGGCCCTGTTGCCCAGATTTCCACTACCTTGCTTGCTCTTAGGGCACTCTTTCATGAAGTGACCCTCTTGTCCACACTTAAAACAAGCTGTCTGACCATCACAACATTTCCCTGGGTGGGTTCTACCACACCTAGCACATGCAGGAATCAAACTACCTCATTGTGCCACACCTCCTGAGGACTGTGCTGGTCTAGTCTTGAAGTCCTTTGAATTCTGGCCATTATGTTCACCTCTGTATCTGGGTGCAGGTGCCCTAGCAGATGATAGAGCAGGTCCCTTTTGCCTTTGTTGAAAGGACGGACGGTTTGCATTACCTTTCTGCTGCCCGGACTCATTACCGGTCTTAGCTCTCTTATTTCTGAAATCTTCCCTATCCCTCAGTTTCTCTTCCTCAACCTGCTGCACATAAACCATCAATCTTGATATGTCCATGTCCCCAATAAGCATTGCAGCCCTACCTTTCTTACTCGATAGACGAGACAACCCAGCAACAAACAAGCTCATTCTACTCCTCATGTCCGCAACCATCTTCAGAGCATAACGAGATAATTGGGTGAACTTCAACCCGTACTCATGAACACTCAAAGAATCCTGCTTAAGTGTGAGGAAATCACGTACCTTGGCCTCTTTCAATTCTCGAGGAAAGAAACGCCCCAAGAAAGCTTCCTAAAAATAGGCCCAACTCGCAAGTGGTGCATCCTCAGATCTTCCCCCTTTTCATTGGTCGAACCAAGTTCTAGCAACATCCTTCAATTGGTACGTAGCTAGTTCAACTCGCTCAGTATTTGCCATATGCATCACATCAAAAATCTTTTTCAGCTCCTCAATGAAGTTCTCTGGATCCTCAGTAGTGCTCGAACCCATGAAACTCGGAGGATTCATCCCCAAGAACTCACGAATCCTTGAAGTGTCAGCTCCTTCATGTCGAGCTCCCCTTTGCTGACCAATCTGATTAGTTACATCTTGACTCAACATCCTAATTGTCTTTCTGAACTCAGCATTAGTAACTTCCCTTTGATGTTGCACTCCCAGGGCATAAGGTAACTCTTGTTCCTCAACATAACGTCTAGCAGGACGCCCTCTGCCAACTCTTCGTAAAGGCATGATTATCTGAAAACACCGCAAGCACAAATTAGAAAGAAAATGTTTAGAGATAAACTCTAACGCACGAGATGAGTGTGAAAAAAAATAAGAAATCTTCCTAAGTGTCGTAGCCTCCTAATTATAGTTGTGGCGCGCTTCACGCTGATAACTAGGACTCTATAGACACGGCTTCATAGACTCCCTAGGACTCTTGAACTCTGTGCTCTGATACCAAGTTTGTCACGCCCCGAGCCTACACCCTGGACATGGCCGACACTCGAAGACCATTACTGGCCCCCAAGCGAACCCTTGGTCTGACTTTCTTAACTCAACGGAAACTTAACTCAACAGAATAACTCAATGCAATGAAAGGTCATAAAACAACATCGCTAATAAAAACTGGCCAAAAAGGCAACTCGTGTCTCAAAATAGAATATTTATATATATACATAGCTGAGAGACTCAATACTAACTAACTGATGGTCTATAAAGCCTCTATAACACTAAGAAGGATGTTGGCACAGACTCCACAACATCCTAATAAAACAAAACTAGGAACACAAAATAACAGAGTCCTCTGGAAGGCAAAGAGGCTCACTACTGACTCTGGAGTGCTCAGCTGGATCAATGGCGTGCTGGATGCTGATCCTGGGTACCTACGTCTGCATCATCATAAGATACAGGCCAACTGGCATCAGTACATTGAATGTACGAATATGCGAGCTGGAAAGCTAAACAACAACTTAAGCTTGAAAGGAGTACAAATGAACTCTTACCTTGGCTCTGTTCGACTCATGAATAACCGAACTCAATATAAAGCAATAAGACACATGCAATATATATAAAGCTTGTAAAACAGTGTAAACAACTTAGTTCTTTAAGGATAAAACAATAACAAACTCAACTTTACTTATATAAAAGTAATATAACTTTAGTGGGAGATTCTTTAACCGACAACCACCACTATGAGCCCTAGTGATGATACAATGTTTTACCTCACGTTGCCCAAGGACCATCCTATACCTTGCCGTGATATAGGACCTTACTTAACTTAGTGATCCACTAGCTTAACTTACGTGATCATCTAAAAAGTATGACCCGTTAAATTCCATGTTTGGCTACAAGGTTCTTATGGAGAGTTGAGTTAATATGAACTCGTGTCCCCAATTCGGTGCTCAATACTACTCCCAAAAATATACTTTAGCTCATAAGTGTTTTAAACACATCTTTCTTTAGTTTGAGATAATTGCTCAAAGCTTAGCCCAAAGGCTCTCTTGGAAAGCATGGTTCCTTTCTTACTCAAATGTAAAAACATTTATAAACTTCTTTGGGAATACTTAGTTCCCTAATAACTTTTGAGAAATGAACTCAACTCTATACTCTTGGCTTAACTTGAAACTTGAGCCTTAAAACAAAGTTAAAACGTTCAATAAAGACTCTTGAAAAACTTTAAGAAAATTGCTTTGACTTGCTTCTTAACTTCTAGACTTGACTCTAACTTCACTTGACTTCGATCCTAACTTTCCTCGAATTGGATTACGAATTCAAGGGTAATGATCTCATGATTTATGGATGAGTTTGTGATGTTTAGATGTACCTTAGAGTGTTGAAAACAACTATAAAACATAGGTACATTACCAAGGAACATGTATGAAAAAGTTGGGAAGGAATGGGGAGGAATGGCGTCCTTGACGCTCTGAGAAGCGCGGGGCGCCAGCCTTCAATTTCCAGAGGGCTTGCTGGGCGCACTGCATGGCGTGCCGCTCCAAGGGGGGGAACTTCAGAGTCCCTTTTGGGGTGCGTTGGCTGGCGCGACGCCCCAGCCTTTTGCCCAGAAAATTCGACTTTTCTCCTTAGTTTCTCCAACTCTAAACCCTCTTAACATCAAAGGTTCTTTCCCCAAACACTTAGAATCATTAAAACCCTCAATATACAATAGCTTCAACTCGAAATCACACTCGGAAACACGTACCAAACCAACAAGAAACTTTAACAACACAACCACAAGAATTCAACAACCACAACCAATATTTTATCAGAATTAAAACAAGTATGGCGTGTGGGGGAATGAACCAACCCACCACTATGATCTCACATACCTTATTAGGGATCACCCCCGACGAAAACCACGATGATCTTGACGAATTTTTCTTCTTCATCTCTTTCTCCTCTTCTTTCTCTCTTCACTCACAACCCTAACTCTCACTTTTAAAATGGAAAAATGAATTAAAATCAGTCTAGACCCTTAATATAACCAAAAGAAATGGTTAGGTAAAAGACCAAAATACCCTTACAAATTCGGACTAAACTGCCCAATGCCAACAACCCAACTTCCAGAGGGCATAACTCTCTCATACGAACTTGAAATCGAGAAAACTCAGTGGCGTTGGAAAGATCACTCCAAGAGCTTTCCAAACATAACTTGAAATACACCGAAATCATCCTGAGCTAGGAGTTATGACCATTTTAAATTGACCAAAAACTCATTTTTTTTCCCATACTTAACTAAATTTCCAGATTTTTGAATTCTTTCCAAAAATGACTATTTCCAATTATAAGCTCCTTCATAGCTATTTCAAATTGCACGATGTTACATTTTCTCAGCAGATACCTATCAAAAGAAATATTCTTACTAAGTAATTTGTTTAAAAGTCGTTAAAACACAATGATCTTTGTATTTATATATATTTTTTTTTTGAAATTTGATGATTAATAAACTGTGTACAAGGAACTGGAAAGGTATTATTGAAATTAATGCATTTAAAAGGATATTATCATTGATGTTTAGTTTTTCAATATTACTCCATCTGTTTCAAAAAGAGTGACCTAGTTTGACTTGACACAAAATTTAGAAAATAAAGAAGACTTTTGAATCTTGTGGTCCTAAATTAAAGTTATGTCAAATGTATAAAATTGTCCTTTAATCTTGTGGTCTTAAACATGTCACGTGGAAAGTTGAAAGTAAAATGTTACAAAAAAAGAAAGAGGTCATCTTTTTTTAAACAAACTAAAAAGGAAAGGAAGCCATTCTTTTTGAAACGGATGGAGTATCTCTTAGTTTATCAAGAAGTCTTTTAGGAGTTTGTAATACATGTATCTAGTTATTTGTACAAGACCTTTGATTGATATTTGAGTAGCATAAATAGAGATATAGTTGATGATTGTAAGAATCTCAAGTGACCTCAAGTAGCCTAATATAACTTGAGCATTCTCTAAGAAAAATATTCTCCTTCTAAATTTTCTACAAATTGGTATCAAGAGCAATTTTTTGTTCTTAATCTGGGTTAGGTGAAGAAATAATTATGGCATCCAAAATAAATGAAAGTTTTGATTCTTTAGTTGTTCTTACCCCATTTTTTTTTATGGAAATGACTTTGAATACTAGAAGATAAGAATGAGAACGCATCTGAAAGTTGAAGGCTTGTGGACTATTGTTGCAAATGACTATGAAGAGCCAGAAGACAATGGTGAATTAATAGCAGCAGAGATGAAAAATCTTGAGGTTAAGTATCGTCAAGATGCAAAAGCCTTGAGCAAAATTCAAATGGGAGTCTCAAGAGCATATTTTGCAAAAATTGCTACTTGTGAGACTGCAAAGCAAGCTTGGGAGTCTATGGAAGCTAAGGTGTATGTTGATAAAAAGGTACACATTATAAATATTCAAACTCTTAGAAGAGAGTTCCAAAATTTGAAGATGATAGAATCCAAAAAAATAGATGAATATTGTCCAGGAGCCATAAATATTGTTAATGAAATGAGAAATCATGGTGATAAAATTACTGACCAGCAAATTGTGGAAAAGATTCTAATTAGTGTCACAAAAAAGTATGAGTCTATTGTTGTTATCACTGAGGAAACAAACGATCTTTCTATGTTTTCCATCAAATAGTTAGTTGGATTATTTCTTACACGTGAAAATTGAAGATTTTTTTTCGTGAAAACTAACCCAAAGAGACAGTTTTCCAGTCAATAACCATGAGAATTCTAAAAATTTCTCAAAAAATCAACAAAAAAGAGTACAATCCAAAAAAGAAGCAGGATCATGATGATTCTTCTAAGAAGGTTGAACCAAAGGTGAGAAAAGCACTAGTCTTCTTTGTAATATTTGCAAAAAGACTAATTATAATGCAAAAAAATATTGGCATAAAAATAAGGCCAAATCCATCGGTGGCCCCCTAAAGTTGGCATCAAGTTTTACTTAGACACCTTAACTAGGCGATGTTCATTTTAGACACCTCATGTAGGGATTTGTTGTGTCATTTTGACACTTTTTGCTGACATGTCAAAGTGAGTGTGATACACTCAACAATAGCGCGTGAAAGGCTTAATTTAGCCATTTTTAATTTTATTTTCTCTTCTTCTTCTCCATTTTTCAAGCCACCACTCCCACCTTTTTTTCAAGCTTAAACTTCTTCAATGGAGGTCAAATTTTTTATTCAAATTCGTTTTTAAGTCATTTTTCTTCTTCTTCATTGTATTACATTTCTGAATCTACCATCACCTCCCTCCACTTTTTGCCGGAAAAATGGATACCAACACCCATATTTCATATTTATTCTATCTTTCTTTCTTCCTCTCCCTCTTTTCTTCCAAAAAACAACACTAAAAAGAAAGAAGAAGAATAAATATGAAAAATAGTAAAAGAAAAGAATTTTTTTTTTAAAAAAAAAGTACAAAAGAGATTTTGAGTGTAATGAAAAAAGAGATTTTTTAGAATAATATTTTTATTTTATTTACTAAATAGATTTTAAAATAATTTTTAACTGAAAATAACACATGTAATTATTTAATGGATTGTTTGCCCCGTCATCAACGAATGTATTACACTCTCCTTCAGTTTTTTATTTATTGTCAGAAAAGTGTCAAAATAACTACATGAGGTGTCTAAAATGAGCATCGCTTAGTTGAGGTGTTTAAGTGAAACTTGTTGCCAACTTTAGGGGGCAACCGATGTGTTTGGCCTAAAAATAAACCTCAATGTAACTTTTGTAAAAAGTTTGGCCACATTGAGAAGGATTGCAAACACAAGCAACGGGAGCAAGCAAATTTCTGTGAAGGAAATGAGGAAGAAAAGGAAAAAAATCTTTTTTTTTGCTTCTCAATCTGATGCTTCAGCAAAAATCAATGAATGGTATATTGATAGCGATTGTACCAATCACATGACTGGAGATGAAAATATTTTTCTTTCAATTAATAATCACATCACTACTAAAGTGAGAATGAAGAATGGAGCCTTAGTTGATGTAAAAGGTATAAGTACTATTTTGATCAACATAAAAGGGAGCGGTAAGCAAATTCATGATGTTCTTTATGTTCCTGACTTGGAAGAAATTTTGTTTAATGTTGATCAACTCATGAAATATGGTTATTCTCTTGTGTTTAGAGAGATAATTATTGTAAGATTTATGATAAAATTGAACCAAATCAAGTCATCATATCATATATCATCATCATATATATATATATATATATATATTACTATAAGTGAGAACAAAAAAAGTTAAAAGTTGAATTACGGTTTTATCCCTACTATAAATTAATATGTTATAAAAAAAATTAATTATTTAATTTAAATATTAAATTATATCATTTTAATAAAAATGTTAATGACTTTTGCACTTCCTTAGGTTAATTCCTAATTATAATAGCTAATTTAATAATATTTATCATCTATACTAATATTTTTTGAAGGAATGTACAAGATTGAAACACGGTAAATAATTTTACATGGAGAAAGTAGCGTATAATTAAATTATTAATAACTTTTTTAATTCATGGAAGAAATAATGATATAAATGTTTATCCTTATTTAATTATCCTTTTGTCTCATTTTGAGAAAAGCAAATTCAATGTTTCAACTTTTGATATTGTTTCATATTTTAAGTTGTCACTCCGTTGATGCTATGTTTCTGTATTCTAAGCTCATTTTTGAAAAAAATTAATTTGGTAGGATTCAAAACTTGAAATGATCCCTTGATAATAATAAAAATTAATATTGATTATTAATTGTAGCGTTCATTTTATTTTAATTAACTCTAAGAAGTGACTATCAAATTCTTTTCATTTTTTATCTTTCTTCTTTTCTATGAACATTGTCTTGCACGTAATTAACATATGAGATAAGACTATACATATATTAATTTGTCATATTTTAATTTGTTATTGGTATTATGTCAACTTAGATGGGTACACATGCAACGCGCGTGTTCAGAATCTAGTTATTGAAGTAAAGATGATAAAAAGAATTTTTCCTTTGCAACACATTCAAAAATGAAGTTGTAGATGATTCATGGATTTGACACAAAAGATTTTGTCACTTGAATTTTCATGATTTGAAGCTTCTCAAGAAAAAAGACATGGTGCAAGGCCTTCCTGAGATACATATAATGAGGTGGATTCATGTGAAAGTTGTAAAATGGGAAAGCAACATAGAAAGTCTTTTCCAAAAGGAAAGTCTTGGAGAGCAAGTGTACTTTTGAAACTAATTCATACAAATATTTGTGGACCAATGAAGACTCCATCTATGTGTAGCCAAAGGTATTTTTAATCTTTATTCATGATTTTTCAAAAATGACTTGGGTTTATTTCTTGAAAATAAATTTCAAAAGCATTTGCTACATTTAAGAGTTTTAAACCTTTGTTGATAAGCAAAAAGACTGCAGCATCAAAACAATTCGCAATGATAGAGGAGATGAATAAACAAGTCGAGAATTTGAAGAATATTAAAAAAATGAAGCTATGTAAAAGCAACTTACAGCAGGATACACTCCTCAACAAAATGGGTTATCTGAAAGAAGAAATAGAACCATTGTTGAAATGGCTACAACGGTGATGAATGAGAAAGGGCTGCCAAAATGACTTGTTAAGATCTACCATCTTGACATCCGTGGATTTTTCAATTGTAGCCATTGTGAATCTCCTTAAAATTATTTTGTGAGTGAAAATTACAATATTACAAATTACAAATGAAAATAAAATGAAGAAAATAAAATCTCTTAAGGTTGAGGCGCGGATATCTTGCTCTGTTTAAGGAGATTCAAGTCCACTGCAACAAATGTTTTTCACCGGTTCAGCAGTAGTCCTTCTTGACTTGTCCCCTCAAGGATAAAACAACCTGCTAATCACAAAGTGTAACTCAACAAACTCTAGACAAGAGTTGAGTCAAAAGCTTCACAAAAAGAACACTTCCCTTCAACTAATAAGAACTCTCCTAATTTTGACAAACTTTTATGCACTTTATATTTTTCTTGTGTTTAAAACAAATGAAAACCACCACTATTTATAGTTGAGGAAGCCTTTCTAGCAATGAATAGGAAGATAATGGGGTAGTAAATAGTGAAGATAAATGTCCTAGAGATTACATAAGTTGCAAGACATAATGGAGGAATAATAATGAGATTTCAATATGGATAAGTAATGGTCATTTATGACCATTTCACGTTCCGTCAGAAACCACAAAGTGGTCAACAAAAATCTCAATGTTCTCAACATTGAATTACTAATCAAGAATGGCAATGGAGCCAAATTCTAACGGACAAAAAGAAGTAATGCATTATGCACCATAGGTAATTATCCCTAACTTCTGACAAGAGTGAAACAAAGGGATTAGTACTACACTTTAGCATAATTAAAAACATATTAAATGCTCATATAACCTCATAGAACCAACAATGTTGATATGCTGACTACAACTTGTTGATTCATGAACATCAAGAAATGTTTCTAGTTGGTCTCTAACACTACCATTTTCAAAAAAATGAGGTTTCCATGTGTTGTTTGTTATGAATATCAGTTGGACCTTGTGCTTCTAGGCATAGTTCAAAGTTTAAAGAAAATGAGGTTTCCATGTGTTGGACTTTATTTCAAGACTTGGTTAGTCAAGCAAAGGAAGAATTTGCCTTTGATCATCCAATAGGCGGTGTCACAATTCCCTGTAGTGAGGATGTGTTCATTGATCTTACTTCTCGCTTGAATATGATCTGAGCCTTTTCCTTTCACAATTTTGTACATTAGAAGAGTTAGGAAAGATGCATCATATATACCACATCTTAGAAAATTAGATAGAAGGGCGTACTGTCAAATGCAACAGTAGATCCCAACCGAATTGTAATTTTCAGTAGTTTAGCAAATGAAATCTTTTAACATACATTCTTTATCCAATTGGTTTTGATAGTAATCTTGTTGAACAAAGTTCCTTACAAAACTCCATTTTCTCCATAACATAGCAAATGGTCTGAAGTGCTAAAATCTATGCTAATTAACTCCAAATAACCTATATTATATGTGGCCTTATCTTGAACACTGGAATATTTTTGGACAACAAAGAAAGTTTATATCTGCATAAAAAATCTCAAAATATCCAAGAAATTACATTAGTACGTGGCACTCCATCCGACGTTTTTGTTCTTATCAGAAGTTCTAGTCTGTGTATCTTAAGATAAAACCTACATGTTTATCCAATGGATTACTAATAATAGATTCAGAAAGAAGGTGAAACCACTGATTAAAAATGTAAAAATACATTCTAGTCAACCATCCTTCATGTGGAATAAGTCAATGTTTTACCTGCCAGGTTAGAGTAACTTCCTTAACTTGCAGCTTTTCTTTCTAGTGACATACGCACATCTAGCTCAAATGTGGTTCTCCTTGTTCTTTTATTGCCAAAACTTCATAATTATCTCAGAATATGAGATATTAGTATTTTAATATGCAAGAAATATGGTTCCTTTGGTTCATGTGCTGATGTTTATAGTTGATCCCACTCTAATATCAAGAGAGCTACTTACAGTAACTCAAGGAGCTCCTGGCAGGCTGCCACACAAGTTAACAGTGTGTAGTGATAAGATTAGCTACCTATTTTTGACTAAGTCCAGCACCAAGTTAGGAATATCCCACTTCCCTTGTTCTATTGGTATGTAGTGATGCATATTCCTTTTTTTTTTTCAGAATAAATGTGCTGTAGAATATCAAGTTGACATCAGGAAAGTCTAGGTGGATAGACTTGACTTGACTACATCTCCTCCTTAGCAATTTGATTATGAGTCCAAGAAAAGGTAGGGCCTGTTGTCTTGACTTAAAGTCACCGATATTTTGACAATGAGTTGGAAGGCAAAATCATGTTACTTCAGGTGATCTTTTGTTGGTTCTCTGAGGAAGAATTTGGCTTTGATCATCCCATGGGCAGTGTCACAATTCCCTGCACTGAGGATTTTTTTCATTGATCTCACATCTTGCTTCAGGAAGTGAGAAGGAAACCATTCCCCAATTTTGCTCAATTTCGTATAGTTGTAAAGCAGGATCTCCACCGTGTCCAGTTCAGAGTTAGAATATACATTACGTAGACAATAATGAAAGGATGAACCTTTTTACTTCTATGATTCCATTCTAGTCCATATATTGATGTAATGAATTCATTGCAATAGAAAATTTTGCTCAACTCTCATCGTTTGCTAATCAGAATGAGCTAGAATCCAGTCTTCTAAAGTGGCATATATAACCCATTCAATTGGTGATATTATGGCCACTGCCATCTTGGTAAAATGATAATTACACTTGGTGGTTTCAAATGGATTTAGCTGCACTTGGTTGAGGCTGTGAGGCATAATTCAAGATGAACTAGAGCTGCAGCATTGTGGAAGTACTGAGTGTAAATTATTAATTCCTAATATGATATACTATCTATGCTTCTCTTGATTAACTCAAATTTCTGGCTAAAATAAGGTTTCGGCTGACTCATAATTTAGTGAAGATTTTGTAAGACAGACACAGACATGTTGATAGTCAGTAAACAGTACTATTCTCTACCGTTTGGAAACATTTCTTAAAATAACTTGAGAATGAGTTGAACATCAAATCCATGAGCTATTGTCAATTAATAGTGCAACAAATGCCTCTTCACTAGTGAAATCCAAAATAAGGCAAGCATGTTTTCTCTTATTCTTCTTAAATAAATGGAGACGCAGTTTGCATATATTTTAGTCCTTGAAATCAACATATGGCAGTTGGCACTGTTTCATATTGATGGATTTGATTCTGAGAGATACTTTGTTCCATGTATGAGAAAACAGTCGGACCTACTGTTCTTGTACTTATATGATCTAAACAATTAATCATGTCAATAAGCTGGAAGACAGGATCATGTGGTAATTGATATATACGTCATTGTTTTTCACTGATACCCAACCCAAATGGCTCTTCACCACAAATCGAGAAGATTTTTGACTTGCTAATCTCTGTTATTGATAAGGTTTGGAGAGAATAACTTGTTTATTGCTCAATGATTACAATGATATAAATCATATTATATTATTATAAGTGGGAAGCTCCAACATTCAAAGTTGAATTACCATTCTGCCCCTAAACTAAATAAAAATGTTATAAAACATGTAAATAATAAAATATTAAATAGTTAAAAGTTGAGTTCATTTTATCATTTTAAAAAAAAAAGTTATTTATTAGTAATTTAACTACATTTAATTGATAGAAATCTTTCATCTCCCCATTAATTAACCCAATACAGATTATTTGAACTCAATTTACAATCCTACTATTTCATATCTCACATTTACTATTTTTTCCCTTGAGCTTCCAAAAGTTATGTGAACTTTTCATGTTCCTTGTCAAATAGAATTGGAGTACTATATAGTGCATGTGCAGTGATTTTCTACAACTCGAGTCACATTAATCTTTCATCTTTAAGCTTTATATAATCTATATATATATATATATATATAGATTAGCAGCTATACGCCATAAAAGTTTGAATATATAAATATATATTGTTGATTGGTAACTACTTTATTCCTCTTATGCTCATTTTTGTTCTCAACAATATATATTTAATAGACGAAGATTTCCTTGAGTTTGCTAACTAATTATTATTTATTTCTCTACATTTCAGATTTTATTTGGTAACTATGCGCTCTTCACTTCTCATCATCAGGTACATAATGAATATGCTATTTACAACTCTCTTTTTATCAATTTTATTATTTCACATACATAAAATATAGTTTGTAGGAAACGTGATATAGAAATAAGATTTTTGAGATTTGAGAAATTGTATGTATAATTTTCAGGATATTTAGATCTTATACTTTTTAACATCTTTTACATATTTTAACTTTTTATATCAAGTCCCTTGTTCTTTAATAAGGATCGATTCTTATTATATTTCGTAATGCAATTATACTAATTAAACAATACAAGTAATACTCTTATGTCAAATTTTCATATGAAAGAATGTTCTTGAATAGAGATTGATTCTTATTATATTTCAACCATACAAATAATATTCTTATGTTAAAGAAATCCTAATCTTGAATCAAAGAAAGGATACATGTAGGTGCAATTATAATTAATATATATTGATTCAATTTTTTTGATGTCAGTAATAATTAAGTATCTTCGTCATAATATAATTACTACTTTTTTACTAGGTGTATACTATAAAATTGACAAGGATATTCTAGCCATATTAAAGAAGACATATGTTGATCAACTTTTTATTCAACATTTACAAAATACTACTTTCATTCGACAACAACTTCTTGTTATACATACGACTATAAGAGGAGGAATTCCCAATTTCTGAAAGTCATAACATAAGTTTTAATAGGTGAAGCATTTGAAAACATAACCAACCTTGCTTATGTTCACATTTAAACTATTAGGTGTTCCTATCAGAAAACATGGAAAGTGAATTAATATTTCAAATTTCAACAATTTCTATTTTATAATTTAATTTTTACAATATAAAGAAGTTTTATAATAAAATAATATGGGACAAACGTGCAAAGCACGTTCCCAAAGACTAGTACATAAAGAGTACTAACTAACTATGGAAACTAAATAATCAAATC
Source organism: Solanum verrucosum (assembly GCF_900185275.1). Taxonomy (NCBI): domain Eukaryota; kingdom Viridiplantae; phylum Streptophyta; class Magnoliopsida; order Solanales; family Solanaceae; genus Solanum; species Solanum verrucosum. The sequence goes on from NW_026020470.1 coordinate 1,754,832, forward strand.
CCTACAAATCAGCTAGACTACCATATATACAATATTGTGCAGCTGTAAATTGATTCTATAACACTCCCCCTCAAGCTGGAGCATAGATATTGATCGTGCGCAACTTGTTACAAAAGTAATCAACTCGAGTTCCATTTAACGCTTTTGTGAACAAATCAGCTAGTTGCTCTCATGTCTTCACGTAACCAGTGGAAATCATTTTTTTATGAATCTTCTCATGAATAAAATGACAATCGACCTCAATATGTTTAGTTCTTTCATGATACACCGGATTTGAGGCAATATGAAGAGCAACTTGATTATCACACCAGAGCTTAGCTGGTGTATGATGCTTTATGCCAATTTCTGTTAAAAGGTGATGTATCCACATAATCTCACAAGTAGACTGTGACATAGCTCTGGACTCGGATTCTGCACTAGATCGAGATACAACACTTTGCTTCTTACTTCTCCATGAAACTAAGTTCCCTCCAACAAACACACAATAGCCTGTAGTCGATCTCCTATCAATTTTTGGATCCAGCATAATTAGCAACACTCAACACGAGTATGACCTTGATTGCTATACAATACGCCAAGTCGAGGGGCTCCTTTCAAGTAACACAAAATTTGTTCCAAAGCTTCCCAATGTTTAATCGTAGGTGTGGACATAAACTGGCTAACAACACTTACTGCAAAAGCAATATCCGGACGAGTCATAGGAAGGTAGTTTAACTTCCCAACTAACCTTCTATATTTCTCTGGATCATCAAAAGGATCACTATCATCTGTCATAAGATACACATTGGGAACCATTGGAGTACTACAAGGTTTGGCTCCCAACTTTCCAGTGTCAGCAAGCAGGTCAAGAATATACTTTCTCTGAGACAGAAAAATTCCCTTCTTGCTTCTATTTACTTCTACTCCCAAAAAGTATCTTAACGGTCCCAAATCCTTCATTTGAAATCAGGTATGTAAGAAAGACTTAAGGGAAGAAATCCCCGCATAATCACTTCCTGTGATGACAATGTCATCAACATATACAACAAGGAGAATAGAGCCAAATATAGATTGCCGATAGAAGACTGAGTGATCTCATTTGCTCATTTTCAACCCAAAATCTTGAACTACCTCACTAAACTTGCCAAACCAAGCTCGTGGACTTTGCTTCAAGTCATACAAAGACTTCTTCAAATGACAAACTTTCGCATACTCCCCTTTAGCAATAAAACCGGGTGGTTGCTCCATATAAACTTCCTCCTGAAGATCACCACGAAGGAATGCATTCTTGATATCTAATTGATGCAAAAGCCAATTCTCATAAACAGCTAGAGAAATGAACAATCGAACAAAAGTGAGTTTGGCAACTGGAGAGAAAGTATCTGAATAATCTACCCCATATATCTGTGCATACCCTTTAGCCACAAGTCTAGCCGTAAGTCTTGTTACAAAACCATCTGGATTAACTTTAACTGTGAAGACCCACTTACATCCCACTGGTTTCTTTCCCTTTGGTAAATCCACCAAATCCCATGTGTGATTTTCCTCTAAGGCATGTATTTCATCTAACATTGCATTAGACCATCTTGGATGGTTCAAAGCCTCATTCACTGTTTTGGGTACAAAGATGGAGTCTAGAGAAGTAATTAATGATCTAGACGTGGAGGATAAACGGTCATAGGAAGCAAAATTAGCAGTAGAATATGTGGATTTGCAAGTGCGTGTACCTTTGCGAAGAGCAATAAGAAGGTCAAGATTTTCTGAAGGATCATGTGTGTCACGACCCGAGAGTACCCCCTAGTCGTAACATGACGTATTCGACCCCGAAGGGGTCTTATACGAGCCACATAGTCATTCATTGCATTCAATAATGAAAATAGTGCGGAATAAAAAAAAACTTATTTACATCCACACATTTAAACTTCATTAAAACAACTTTAAAAACACACAGCGGAAGTCTAAGTCTCACATGGCCATCTTAGACACAGTCACAAAACATAAGTAGGGACACGACCCTTTACAATCAAAAGAAGTCTATTAAGTCTATTACATGAACAAAAGAACTTAAAAGTCTTATCCTCGAATCCATGAGGACATACCAAGTCTTGGAGGAAAGCAATCCAACACTTCAAACTAGCTAGGAGGGATCACTTGCCGAAACCTACACTTATAGTAAAAATATGAAGAATATGGGTTAGTACACAAAATGTACTAAGTATGATGACCATGCAAAACATGCTTTAAAAGGGACATTTTGGCTAGAAACCATGCATTATGCCACTTTTTGAAGTACCATGAATAGTTGCATAAAAGACATACAATACAAGCATAAACATCAAGTAAGTCATAATATTACCTTTAAACAATTTCAACATGAAAACATTTACCTTGGACCTTCACCTCAAGAAACCCTTATACTATACCTCGTGCAATGTATGGATGGCGTCCCATACCACCATTCATACTAAGGCACCACATTTAGGTCACTTAAAGTAACTTATCATTCATTTCTTTCACCTTTGCACAATATTCATACATAAGAGGTATATCATTAATTAAGACATGACAAGGGAAAATAACTCATAATATAACCCAAGTATAGCATGCATCTCATATTAAGCATTTGAGAGCCAACATTCTTTAATAACCTTATTTAGGCCACAATTGTGTCACATACGTTAGGATTTAGAGAAATTCACTATGACCCTCTCCAAGCCTACTCGTGCAATGTATAGGTAGCATCCCATACTACTACCTACACTTTGTAGAACCTATCAAGAAACCATAATGAAATCTCGCATGATGGGAAGTAAGCATTTAACCGACATAGACCATGAGAGCTTGTCATGGAATCCGGTGTCATAAGTCCCCACACCGTAAAGAGGTGGTCTACTTGCCTAAGGAAGACCGGTATATAGCTTAATGGATCCACTAGCTACCTATGCGGGCACATAGTTTATGGGATAAGGTAGACGATCATTGAAACTCATGCCTAACTATTGGGGGAGTTTCCATCTAACCAAATCCACTTGGTGCTTAGCCAACATTCCCATAGAATAGTTCGTTACATTGACATTATCACATATGAGAGGTGCCATTGGCCTACCAACTCCAAATTACATTTATTAACACGTGAAAGGGTGCTTTAAGCTTACCGTTTTAAGGTTCATTTAGGAAAGCTCATTAACTCCTCTTGAAAGGGTGCCATGGGCCTACCGGTTCAAGTCTCATCATTAACCTTCATGGAAAGGTGTCATAGGCCTACCGATTCCAAGGTTCATTATAAGCTCGTGTGGAAGGGTGCCACTAGCCTACCGATCCGAGGATTCAACAATTAACAATATAATCATTTATACAAGAAAATGATGCACAAGCTCTATCAATTCGAGATATGCAATAAATTGGAGAATCCTTCATATTCTATCATCAACATTCATGAGTGTCAAATTGAGAAAAATCCTTTCAATAATAACACCTTTATGTTCATAACATGATCACATTATCTTCATTGAATTCTCATTCATATAATGTCATGATAACACTCCAATTTCTCATACTATGCCTTTAAGGTCCTAAGCCTCACATACCCATACACCAACAATACACCATAAAATAAGCATGGGTAATGACATACTTCAACAATCTAAAGACCTTTAAACAAGTTTGATTCATATACATTCATTATCTAGCAACCCACTTCATAAAGGCATAAACTAGGAATAAAGAGAAATCATGGGTTCATGGAGTATTTTCATCTTAAATCGTCAATACAACAACAATATAACCATAAAGTGCCATTAGAAACCTTTTAAAACCATTTGGTGGAAGAACCCATGAGATTGAGTGAAAACCTAGATTTTTCATACTTTGAAATAACTTTGGATTTGGCTCCTTGAATGGAAATTTAGACAAGGATCAAGACCACCATACCTTTGCTATGATCTCCCACGAAATTTGATGAAGAAAGCCTTGAATCCAAAGCCCTAGCTCCCACTTCTTCTTCTTCTTAATGGAGGATTGTAGAGAGGGAAATGTTTTAGGGATGGGAATTGAATTAATGATATCTAGGAAATAATATATGTCCTTTGGAAGAATGGTCCAACACTTAGAAAAAAAATGAGGCGGGTGAACAGTAACCACGCCTACTGGAAATTGCCTTTTCCTGCCGAACAGATTTTACGAAAATGGGCATAACTTCTTCGTCCGAACTCCGAATGAGATGAAACGAAGTGCGTTAGGTAGCTAACTCAAAGGGCTTTCCATGGATATATTATTGGCCACCCAAATAATTTGTGTGCTAGGAGATATGACCCTCCAAAGTAGACCCTCGAAAAAAGCTTCACTTGGAAATTTCGGATTTTGATACGGTTGCTCTAAAATTTGGGTTAGACCCATTTCCCACTCAATTTGACCCCCTAAACAAGAATATGAAGTCGGATTTTTGAAAAACGAAATGGATCTTTTTATATACAGCTAAACAAGTTTCCGGTAACTTCCGAAGCACATTTTTAAGAACTTTTTGGGTCAAATTCAATTATAATCATTTCATTAAGTTCTCGACTCCAAACTCACATGTGAGGCTCTAGTTTTACTCTATCATTTTCCGGGTCGTTACAATGTGACCGAGCAGGTGCATGACAAGTATCATCAGTCTCTCGCCTCCTTGAATATACTTGAACAATTGGCGGTCTTGCTACCACAGATGGATCAGGTACTGAAGGTACAACAGTTGGGTGGTGATTAACAGAAGGACTGAGAGATAAAGGAACAACATCAAATTGTTTTGTCAAAACATAAGTGACTTGATAGACTAACCACTCATCTTCCTCCCCCTGACTTATAGAATTAGGAGGTGCATAGAAAAATGGTGTGGTCTCTGAAATACCACATCAGTTGACACAAGATATTTGCCAAGTTCAGTAGAATAACACCGATACCCTTTCTGAAAGCAAGATTAACCTATAAAAACACATTTCAATGCCTTAGGATCTAACTTGGTAATAAATGGTCAAACATCTCGAACATAACATGTGCTTCCAAACACCTCGGTTCCATCGAAAATAGTGACTTATTAGGAAAAAAGACACTATAAGGTATATTACCAACAAGCACAGTAGATGAAATGCGATTAATCAGAAAGCAGGCTGTAGAGACTGCATCTGCCCAAAATTGTTTAGTAACCTTCATTTAGAATAAAAGTGCCCGAGCTATCTCAAGTAGATGTCTATTCTTCCTCTCAGCAACTCCATTTTGAGAGGGTGTATCAACACACAAGGACTGGTGGAGAATACCATGTTGTCTTAAATATGATTGAAACAAATTTGACATATATTATTTAGCGTTGTCACTTCTTAGAGTGCGAACCGAAGCATTGAATTGGGTTTTAACTTCAGCAAAGAAGGCACAAAAGTGAGTAAACACTTCAGAGCGACTCTTCATAAAATAAATCCAAGAGAAATCATCCACAAAAGTGACAAAATACCTATGTCCCGTTTTGGAAGTGACTGAACATGGTCCCCAAACGTCAGAATGAACTAACTCAAAAGCCGACTCAGCCCACTTATTAACCCTTGGACCTACTGAGTTGCGATGATGTTTTGCCATTCGACATGACTCGCATTCCAGTGAAGAAATATTCTGAAATTGAGGACAAAACTTCTTTAACAGAGGTAGAGAGGAACAACCCAATCGACAATGTGCTTCAAACGGAGACACGACACTTGAGCAAGCTACAGACTAAGGCTCTCATTCATCAAGGATATATAGATCATCAAATATATGTCCTTTACCAATAATCTGATTTGTTGTAAGATCACGAAATAGGCAATGATCGGGAAAGAAAGATATATAGTAATTAAGGTCTCTTGTAACTTTGCTAACAAAAATCAAATTAAAGGCCAACTCTGGTAGACTTAATATAGATGACAGGGTAATAGATGAGGTTGGTTTAACAATCCCATATCCAACACTGTTGCAAGTTGATCCATCAGCTACAGTAACCGAAGAGGGTGCTTTGTTTGATTGAAAGCTAGAAAATACATTAGGATTACCTGTCATGTGATTTGTTGCACCTGAATCAATCACCCATTTATTTGAAGACGTGATAAGACATGACTCCGTAAAAGCATTAACTCAAGTGGGTTCCTTCACTGATTTATGATATTGAGAGATTTTAGCAAATTCTTTCACCGAAACCAAAACCTTTTTATCATATAATGAACTTGAAGTAGTCATTTCCCCAAACTCACTATATCAAATCAGAATAATAGGGAAATAGCCAAAGCTCTCCGATCAGAATACTAGAGAAGCTGCCAAAGCTTTGCACCAAAATGTTATCCCAACAATTCTGTCCATGCCAACAAGTCAGATTGTTTGAATCAACTCAAAAAGAGCTCCACTCACATATAAAGGTCTTAACAGTGAAGCAGCCAACTCTCAGCTAAAGGGTTCAAACTCAAATAGACTGAAACACCCAGTTGTTCTAGAGATGGTCCAGAAAATAAAATATGAAATACCCAAATGATCCAGATGTGAAACTAATTGAACAGTGAAGAATAGAATTCTAACAACAACAACAAAATTCAAACAACGTTGCAGCTCAAAACAAATCAAAGCGGCAAACAAAGAAATTCAAACTCAAATATGACAAAAAGAAATCACAGAACCTGGTTGTTGATGATTATTCTTCAAAACTTGGTCCAATATCCAAAAGACTACCATAAGTCGGCTGAGAATTTTAAGGCGTCATAAATCAGGAATCCATACCAAGATTGGTCCACACACGCGCCTCCACTTCTGGCTAATTCCGACGACGACCAGCCGTGAAGTTCGACATACTACACTTTCTAATCCGACAAGGCTCTGATACCATGTTATTGATAAGGTTTGGAGAGAATAACTTGTTTATTGCTCAATGATTACAGTGATATAAATACATAAAGAGTACTAACTAACAATGGAAACTAAATAATCAAATCCCTACAAATCAGCTAGACTACCATTTATACAATATTGTGCGGCTGTAAATTGATTTTGTAACACTCTTATATAAACATGTTTGGAGAAATAGCCACCACCACTACAACTCTCTCAAAAAACTATGGAACTACTCAAATATTTTCCTGAGCTTTCAGAATATTTAGTAATTCTTCTTTTCATCATTTGCTCATCTTAATCGAAAGATCATGGCTCTCCATGTTCCTCGTATAATAAAGAAGTCTTGGATGTTTCCAAGGGCCATTTTGCTATTTATGTTGGGGAGAAGCAGAAGTAGAGATTTGTGATACCGATAATGTTGGGGTGGTGCTTTTTGACTCACAAAGACTAATTCAAAGAATACAAATTAAATACTCCTCTCCGCCTAAATGATTTATTTAGACAATTATGTGTTATTGTTTATCACTTTAATCCGACAGTGAGAAAAACTATACATCATTAGTGCAACAACAACAACGTACCCAATGTAATCCACAAGTGAGGCCCGGGGAAGGGTAGGATGTACACAGACCTTATCCCTACGCTTTGTAGGATAAAGAGGTTGTATCCGATACATAACTAGAGCATAAAAGTAAAATCCTTTTGGTTTTTGATATTTTTCATAAGCTTAATGATATATATTTCAAAATACTAACAGCTCAACTAAACAAAGCACCAAAATGACACAAGTAAAATAATAAGATTAGAGAAAGCTAGGCTATGGTTAAGAGGCTCTTTTTATAAGTGTTACAAGTAAAACTTGCTGAGCCATGTGGACATTGGATATTCCTCAAAGTATTATGATACATATTATACATAAATAATCCCCTTTTATCCCAATAAAATACTTAAATACCAGTTCACCATCCAGGAAGTGCAAAGGCTTTATTTGCCAAGACATGTGCATAACTACTTCCCAATAACTATAGTGAAGAAAACGCATATTGCGATAAACACCTTGGTTATTAAATACAAGTTTAACCTTACATTTTTTGGTCCATACCATTTTTCATAGTCCTCCAAGATCCATACATCCATCATATTATTAAAGATAAACAATTGGCATAGAGACAAAGACTCATCCTTCACTAAAAGAGATATCGTTTGATGTATTTTCCATGATCTGCAACTTCTGGGATGAGGCATATTGGAGAACTCTTCTTTGTCCATTTTAAGCACCATGATTCCTTTAGCATAAGGAGGAATATCCGGTTTCTCTAAGGGTGTGTTTGGTATGAAGGAAAATGTTTTCCTATAAAATGTTTTCCTGGAAAACAAGTTGATTTTTGACTTCTTTTCCCATGTTTGGTTGGTGAGTAGAAAATATTTTTCGGAAAAGATTTTGTGTTTGATTTATGAATGATTTTTTTTTTTGAGAAATATCTTTTATTTTTACTAGGGTAGAAAATAATTTTTGAAATTGAAAATATTTTTAAAAAACAAACTTAAATTTTTTTGGGGGTGGGTGGGGGGGCTGGTAGGGGTGAAAAAAAATGAAATTTTGAAATTGAAAATATTTTTGAAAAACAAACTTAAAATTATTTTTGGGGTGGTGGTGATGGGGGGGGCTGGTAGGGGGTGGGTGGGGGGTCGAGGGTAGGGGTGAAAAAATAAAATTTTAAAATTGAAAATATTTTTTAAAAACAAACTTAAATTTTTTTTGGGGGGGGGGGATGGTAGGGGGTGGGTGGGTGGGGGGTCAAGGGTAGGGGTGAAAAAATGAAATTTTGAAATTGAAAAATATTTTTAAAAACAAACTTAATTTTTTTTTTTTGGGGGTGGGGGGCTGGGTAGGAGGTGAGTGGGGGGGGGGGGTCAAGGGTAGGGTGAAAAAATGAAAATTTGAAGTTGAAAATATTTTTTAAAAACAAACTTAAAATTATTTTTTTTGGGGGGGGGGGGGGGGCTGGTAGGGGTGGGGTGGATGGGGGGCTGGGTAGGAGATGCGTGAGGGGGGGTCAAGGTAGGGTGAAAAAATGAAATTTTGAAATTGAAAATATTTTTTAAAAACAAACTTAAATTATTTTTCTTGGGGTAGGGGTGGCGAGTAGGGGGTGGGTGGGTTGGAGTGGGGGGGATTAAGTGTAGGGGTGAAAAAATAAAAAATTGAAGTTGAAAATATTTCTTAAAAACAATAAAAAAAAAATGATAAGGGGGGGAGGGTAGTCGGTGGGGGTAAAAAATAAAAAATTGAAATTAGAAATATTTTTTGGGAGAGGGTGGGGGTAGGGGTAGGGGTAGGGGTAAGGGTGGGTAAAAAAATTGAATTTAAAAACAAACTTTAAATTTTATTTTTTGTGGGGATTGGTTGGGGGCTGGTTTGAGGGTAGGGACAAAATAAATTGATTTTTTCAACAAAAAAATAATTGTAGTTTGAAGTTAGAAGAGTGGTTTGGAAAATTTTTTCCTTAAGTTTTGAAGGGAAGTCATTTTCCTTAAATTTGAGAAAAATGAGTTGATTTGAAAAATATTTTCCAAAACATTTAACCCAACCAAACATGAGAAAATTGGAAAACCTTTTCCAGAAAATGTTTTCCTTCATACCAAACACACCCTAAATCTCTAGCGACAAGCAAATGCACTGCTCCATTGACAATTGCAGGAGAGACATATGGCAAAAAATTGGGAGTGGGACAACGGATTTTCCTCCTCCACGTCTGTGTCCTGACAGAGTATATGGAATACTCCAAACGATAATTTTTTTCTCGTGCATAAATCAGTTTGAATTGTCTTGTCAATAAACAATAATAAAAAGCACACAATTTTCCAGGGTCGAACATATGTTGTACAATTACTTCCTCTTGTGTTATTGGATTGAAAATGACATAGGTAGGCGGAGAATACTCAAAAGTGAACAGAAGAACACCTTCACAAGAGTATCTAAGACGAAGTTTGTGCTGTCTATCCGCATTGGTCATAATGTTGTGTTTGAGAAGTACTTTTGTGAATATCTTCTCCTCCTCCTTATTAAGGCTTTCATCAAATACAAAAAGGTTCTGCTCAATAGTAGTAGCAAAACAATGGTAGTGTAGGATTAGTAGAGGTGTCTAGCTCTTTTGAGATGTAAGGTGGAAAATTACCGCGATGAGATCAATGTCTTAGACACTCCAACAAGGCAATCTGCTGGAAGTCTATAAAGGATTTCGATGAGGAGACAATCAGGCAAACATCTAAGAGATGATAATTCTTCATCATTATCATATCTACGACACAAAAGTTGTGTAATCCAACTGAAACATTCAAGTGTCATCACCTATATACAAAATTAAGCATAAGATTACAAAACAATATGCAATTATTCATAGTGAAAAAAATAATTGTTCAAAGTTTTCTGAGAAAGTAAAATAAAAAAAATGTATAAAGGAACTCATCATAAAACATAGACAAGATTGAAAGGATCTCTACAAATTTCTTTCATATGAAATCACAAATTTTATATGAACCAATCAATTCCTTTAAAATGAAAAATCTAGCTGCAGGGGTCGATTGGTTCATGAGATCAGGTGAAATGTTCGAGATTAAAGTTTGGGATTAAATTTATATCTTCACCCATACAAAATATAAATTTAATCATCCCAAACTTAATAGTCATGACTATAATCACAAGATAACTTAGTTTTCGAACCAAACACCCTAAAACAGTCATGACTATAATCAATGCTGTATTCGAACTAATATCAATCAAAAGTAAAAAAAAAAAAGTGTATCAAAACAGTAAATTCAGAGTTAGAGTAATACCACAGTCCCAAAAATTTAAATATATACACTAAAGTTATTAGTCAACAATTAATATAGTCATATTTTTAGGGGGAAACTATATATATAGGACATACAATAGGAATAATTAATCCACATATATATTTAAGACCTTATATTATATCCTATACATCTACTAATTATTAATAATTTGTAATATAACAAATTAATTAGTATCGAACTAAAATTATTTTCTCTATTTATTTTAATATTTAATGCATGTAAAAGAAGGTAAAAGATGTATGTTTTAAGTGGAGATACCGAGGATATTAAATTACTATCATTTTGGAAGGAGTTACTAGGAAATCAAATTACTACAATTAAGGGAGCAGTTACTAAGGAAACTAAATCACAATAATTTAGGAAGAAGCTAATGAGGAAATCATTTTACACATTTTTTTGTTTTTTTCAATAAGATAAATTAACTTCAACCATATCTTGTAATCTCAAACCTCTCTCCATAATCTTCTTAAAAAAAAATAATCATAATCATCTTTATTTCCGTGTTTATAGATTTCGATAATACGGAAAGTTACAATATTGTCATTCAAATTAGTTCTACAAAACAACCCGACAAAAAAAGATGCAAGAATAATGTTGTCTCTCCTCCATCAGCCGATTTTAACTTAGATTTTGTACCATAAACACATCACAAAAAGGTAAAAAATTTGTGAAGAGTGAGACATCACAAGCAAAAAAAGCCAAAGTCTAGTGTGAGTGTGAAGAACGATTTGAAGGATTCCAAATCTAAAAAGGGAAAGTTGTTCCAATAGTATTAATAGTTCAATTTTTATTTTTCATATTTGATGATTTTTATTCATTAGAACTTGTATGTTGTGTTTTATAATTTTACTAGGTGATATATATTCTAAACACATATTTGTTGTATGGATTATGAATAAATTGAAATATGTTCATTTATTTGCAAAATAGATATAAAAATAGCATTTATTGGTAGATATGCATATAAAGTAGGTATTAAAAGTGCATTCTTATTATTTTATTTTAACAAAGCTAACTTTATACATCATTGTGAATTATTGTTGGTGGATTAGAGTATGGAGTAGGTATTAAAATCCTAACCCTTTTAATAATAATAATAATAATAATAATAATAATAATAATAATAATAGTAATACTAATAATAATAATAATAATAATAATAATAATAGTAATAATAATAATAATAGTAATAATAATAATAGTAAATAATAGTAATAGTAATAGTAATAGTAATAGTAATAATAATAATAATAATAGTAATAGTAATAGTAATAGTAATAGTAATAGTACTAATAGTAATAGTAATAGTAATAGTGATAGTACTAATAGTAATAGTACTAAGGGGTCGTTTGGTGTGAGGGATAATACCAAATAGTCCTGGGATTAAATTATAGTACCGCTTATTTTGTTGTTTGGTTGGCAAGTTCGGGATAACTTATCCCGGGATTAATAATTAATACCGGGATAAGTTATCCCTCTCTTGGGTGGTATAATAATCCCGAGATAACTTATCCCGGGATAAAATAGGTAAATGACAAAAATGTCTCTTTCAACCCTTTTGTTATATCACTTTTTACATTAATGAAGGGCATTTTTGTAAACAAATAAATTGTTCTTAAAATTTATTATTTTGAATACAACAAACCACACACTCAATAAAAAATAATCCCAACACAACTTATCTCATCATAACTAATCTCAACATAACTTATCCCAACATAATTTCTCTCATCATAACTCATTTTCAAACCAAACGACCCCTAATAGAAATAGTAATAGTAATAATAATAATAATAATAATAATAATAATAATAATAATAATAGTAGTAGTAGTAATAATAATAGTAAAAATAACAATAATAATAAAAATACTAATAGTAATAATAGTAGTAATAATATTAGTAATAATAATACTAATAGTAATAGCAATAGTAATAATAATAATAATAATAATAATAATAATAATAGTAATAATAATAGTAATAATAATACTAATAGTAATAGTAATAATAATAATAATAATAGTAATAATAATAGTAATAATAATAATAGTAATAATAATAATAATAATAATAGTAATAATAATAATAGTAATCATAATAATAATAATAATAATAGTAATAATAATAATACGAGTAATAATAGTACTAGTAATAATAATAATAGTAATAATAATACTAATATAGTAATAATAATAATAATAATAATAATAATAATAGTAATAATAATAATAATAATAATAGTAATAATAATTATAATAATAGTAATAATAATAATATTCTTATGTGTCTGGAGCGACCACTATCAATTACCCACATTCCTTTTCCATAGGTTTTCCTGGTGTGCTCCTGCCAGAAAAAGAAATTAGTTTCTTTTAGGTACCCAAGTTTTCTTGGATCCTTGATGGTTAGTATTTCTAGTTTTTGGTCTCTAGATCCATTTACCGAAAGAGTATTTTCTACAGTTAAAGGATTTGTGACCAATGTCACCACAAGAAAAACAAGTAATATTGAGAGACGATTTATTAAATTTAGGGGAGGAATGTTGGGAGTTGAGAATAGATCTGTTTGATCTAACATAACTATGTCTAAGAGATTTCCTGATACTGTTTAATTGCATTTTTACATCCTCGAGTTCTGCTGATAGCAAGTCAACTTCAATCTGACTTACTTCGAGAAGGATCTGCCAGTCTTTCTTTTCTTGAGCAATTTTATTGTATTCATCAATAACCATCTGCAATTCGTCAGTAACCATATCTAGCGAATTTTGAAGGTCATTACACTTGGCACAGTTAAAGGATCTTACCTCACTTGATTCTCCTAGTGCCATGAAACATATGTTTGTTGTTTCTTCATGATCATCTTCAGATGCTTCATCTTGACTCTATGCTCCTAGGGATTTTGGATCTCCATTTCTTCTCTTTCGCTCAGGACAATTTTGTTTTATGTGTCCTGGTTTTTCGCAATAGTAACATCGATCATCATTTCTTTTATAATCATTGTTTTCGAAGTCTTGATGAGGTCTTTGTCTCCTTTGTCTTAGCATTTGTCTGACTCCACGGTTTATGAGAGCCATTCCCTCACTTTGAGTTTCATTTATGTCTTCCTCATCTTCAGTTGGTGCAACAGTGAAAGTTACAATTTTCTTCTTATCATCCTTTTGACATCTATTGATGTGATTTTGTTCATATGCCATTAGATTTCCTCTGAGTTCATCATAGGTCATTTTCTCTGGGTCTCCGTCTTCAAGAATAACTGCCTTGGTTTCCCAGGCCTTTGGTAAGCTTCTGATAAGTTTTCTGACCGCTAGTCCATTTGAGTATACCATTCCCAAGGATTTAAGCTCGCATATAATCTTACTAAATCTTGAAAACATATTTTCAACGTTTTCATCATTCGCCATTTTGATTAGTTCATATTCATTGACTAAGGATTTGATTCGGGCCTCTTTCACTTTGCTGGTTCCTTCATAGGTGACTTAGAGTTTGTCCCACATTTCTTTAAAGATGGGTAATTTGTAGTAATTGGGCATATAAATATGCCCAAGATCAGTAACACATATATAAAGTAATAGTAAATGCAGTAAGTAAATGACACAGAAAATTTTATATTGTTTCAGAACACCGATGTGGTGCCTACTTCCAGTCTCATTGGGTTTTAAGGGTTTCCTTAAGAGCTTGAAGTGAACTTGGGCAGTACAAAGTGATTTGACTGTAAGTCATGTCTGATGTGCAAATCAGAATTTCTACTTTAACACAACCTCTACTTGTATAACCTACACTCAAATTCTTCTCTCTCTTTTCTTTTTCAATTGTATACTCACGAGAATACAATGCTTTTATGAAAGACAACAAAAGATGATAGTACAAGCTCAAGTGAAGTGCATAGTCTTCTATGAGATTGACGTAGGCTTAAATAGGTGAGGATCCTTTGCTCTTCTTAAGGAAAACCCAAGGGATTTTTCATTCAATCAAGGATTTGTAGAGATTCCTTGATTGAGGTTGATTTGGAGAGGATTGTAATCATGTCCATATCATATATGTTCATGATGCCCTTCCTTCTTTGGTGAGGAGTCTTCATTCCTGGATTCCTTAGGTCTTGCGGCTGTCTTCCTTGATGTGCTGAGATCGGATCTTATCCTTGTCAACATTCATTGATTTCTGGAGATTTGTCAATCAAAGGGAATCTACTGATCTTGCATAATCTGATTTTATCCTTGTCAATATTCCTTGATCCCTGGAGATGCATCAATCAGTGGGAATTTGATTAGAGTGTGATCGGGAATATCCATTCCTTTCCATCTATGTGGTCCTTATGGCTTGATTTGATCCTGACCGTAATGCTACGTTGGTGTTCGTCTGTTCCTGCATTTGATGGTGAACTTATTGTTATTAATCAAAATCCTTGAAGGCCAGGAAGGGTAACAATATAAAGCCAATTTGAAATGGTTCGAGCTAGTGATGTTCTGTCAATGGGAAATGGTTCCGACAAGAGATTAATTATTCTGACTTGATGCATTGATGCTTATGCGTGATTGGTTTGTTACTTGAGATTGATGTACTTGTTGTGTGTGACTGAACTGCTTGACTTTGAGAATGACATACATGATTCGTTTGATTTGTGATTGTGACTTTTGAACTGTGGATGTTGGGCCTTGTGAGCCGTGTATTGTAGAATTGCTAGGTCGGACTGATTTCTGTGCAGGTTGTAGTTTGAGGAGGTTCAGCTAGAGTGTAAGGGGTATTCGATTTCTAGCTAGTTGCTTTATTTAGTAGGTTGTTTGTTGGGTACCATGTGGTTGGTACTCACCCCTTGCTTTTGCACTTGTGTAGGTTTTGACCCCGAACCTGCGTGAGCTCTTTCTCCTTCTTCTGAGTTCGAGGCTTGTCGAGGAACTGAAGAGGTAGCTGCTTGTCACTTCGGGGGGCACTCTATCTTCCTTTTTCTTTACTTTGTTCTATTTGAGAAACAAAGAGTGAGACTTTTACTTATTTCTAATTCCGCACTTTATACCAGTATATTATCATAATATATTGCCAAATTAAGATAAACTTCTGGTTGCTGAGGTCCACACATGATCTGGAGTGGCACAACACAAGTACTGAAGTACACAAGTACCCTAGCTAAAACATTTTTCAAGAAAATGACATTTCCATCTGTTCTTTGTTGTGAACATCAGTGGGACCTTCTGCTTTTACATTAGTCTCAATATATAAATGACATGACAATGAATGGCAAGGCAAATAATGGCTATTGTCTTTAGTTGGTACCCAAATAATGGCTATTCAATGCATATCAATAGGATTCTACAACTTGTTAGTAGCCTATATAAACACATACAAATTAAGAAATGTTTACCATAACAGCTCTCACCAATACTTGAAACCATACAAAGCTTTTCTCTGCTTTCAACTTGTTAGGTGCTATTCTCTCACTAATTCTTCCAATCCTTATTTGTTCATCTATATTGAACATAACGACCATGGCAATCCGTATGCCTCCTCTAATCAAGAAGTTTTCTGCATCTGAAGACGTTCAAAAAGGCCATTTTGCTGTTTATGTTGGGGAGAAGCAAAAGAAGAGATTTGTGATCCCCATTTCATTCTTGAGCCAACCTTTATTTCAAGACTTGCTTACTCAAGCTGAGGAAGAATTTGGCTTTGATCATCCAATGGGTGGTTTCACAATTCGCTGTAGTGAGGATGAGTTCATTGATCTTACTTCTCGCTTGAGCAGGTTCTGAGGTTTTTCCTTCCACAGTTTTGTAAAGAACTAACCTTTCTAGTTTGTACATCAGGATATTTAGGAAAGACTCTTTATTCGATACACATTACTGAAAATTAAAACGAGGAGGCCATTTGTCTTCTATGACAGTAGATCCCAATTTTGAATGTAATTTCAGTAGCTGATGTCAAAAAGACATACTGCACATTCTTTAGCAAATGAAATATGTTTAGATTTATTCTTTCGCCAAGTGATTTTTCAGTATTCTTGTCGGGAAGATATCTTTTCCTGATTTTGTTTCATCAAAACAAGGGAATTGGAGATTCTGAAGTGGTGAAGTCTATGTTAATTAACTCTATCTGTGAATACTGAAATATTTTGGTAATTACAACAAAGAAAACTTTATACTGCAGCGAAAAATCTCAAAAATATGAATGAACTGACATTAGTATCACACTCCATCAGACATTTCCTTTGTTCTTATTTGGCAGAACTTCGAAATTTTCTGTCACGATATTAGATACTGATTAAAGAATCCATCTCTATTCATTTTAGGAGTTACTGGCAAGCTGCAACACAAGTTAACAGTGTCCAGATGCCAAGCTGTCATCATTAGCCACATTGAACATCCCACTTCCCTTTGTTCTATTTGTATTTGGTGACGGATAATCCTTTTTTTTTTTCAATAATAAAGGCTTACTAGAACACCAAGTTAAAGGTAGGGCGTCCTGTCTTGAACTAATGTGAATTAGACTCACAAATACTTTGACTATTAGTTGGAAGGCAAAAACATGTTACTTCAGGTGCTATTGCCTTCTGCTGGTATATAGACACTTACAGAATAACAGGACTCTCTTAGTTGCCATTGTCCTATATAGACACTTTCAAGAAGGTGTCTACCACTACAACACTCAGCAACCTCGAAAGTATTCAAAGTTTTCTCTACTTTTGAGGTCTTCAGTATTTTCTTCTTTCTTTTCTCATATGTGCTAAAGCAAAAATAATGGCTATTCGTATGCCTTGTATAGTTAAGAAATCTGGAGATGTTTCTAAGGGATATCTTGCGGTGTATGTTGGAGAGGGAGCAGAAGAAGTGATTTGTGATCCCTATATCATTTTTGAGAGAACCTTTATTTCAAGACTTGCTCAGTCAAGCTGAGAAGGAATTTGGTTTTGATCATCCAATGGGCAGTCTCACATTACCCTGCAGAGAGGACGTCTTCATTGAACTTACTACTCGTTTGAGGAACTGATAAAGAAACATGGCTTCACATTTTTTTAGAGCAGTTGAATAGTTAGAAAAAATTGTAATTAGTGTTAGAATGAGGAATATTAGTGAACTTAACTCCATGAAACCTTATTGTGTTATTCATGTCAATGAGAGGAAAGACACTTTATTTTTTTCTACCTCAAAGATATTGGAGTATTGAACTTTTTTCACTTGATGTTTCCATTCAGTTAGCATTGGATTTTTTTCTACTTGTGATTCCCATATGCTCAAGTCCCTTGTTAGTCTCCTTATGAACGCGAAAGAGCTTTGCTTTCCTATGATGATATTCCCAAACCACTAGTTAACAATGTGCTCGAATGATTATTTTTAAGTCACAGTTTTATATATGTAGTTAATCTAACTTATTAAAGGATGAAACTCTTTATTCAAGTCAATCGTCCTTCATCTGGAGTTGCCAATGTACTCATATCGATGTCTAAACTCTAACACCTTCTTTTATTTCATTTGCAAAGTATTCTTTGAAATTGTATTTGAAATAGGTCGTTCATGTTCAGGCACTTGTGTAGTACCGTCCATTTGAATTAACGTAGTTTGCTTGATGTGAGCAGGCAATGACATTGAGAATATTTAAATAGTGCATGCAGGTCGCGTTCTAATGTCGTTAATATAGAGGAGCATAAATAGATATATATCAAATTATCTGATCGAACAATGATAACATTACTAATCTAACTTGAAAAGAAAAAAAATATTAGATACCAGAAAAGCAAATCTGAAGTACTTAAATAAACAATGTATTGAATTCGATAACATTACAGAATGTGGTATATATTACAATAGGAAACTCACTACTCATCTCATGCTTATTCCTTTTAAAACCTGGTTTTCTAGTTTCAACATATTGTCCTCTAAATGACTCTTCTGGTAAGACATGATGACCATATCTCTTGTATTGCATACCCAAACAATGAGGATGATATGCAGTAGGGTTCATCGTCAACATATAACTCTCAATAACAACAGCGTCTTGTGCAACTCCCCATTATATCTTTACAGCAGCAGCATCACTTGGTTTCTTCCTTTTCATTTATAAAAAAAAAGGTTTCTTCCTTTTCCTCATCTTTACTTCTTCAACAGCTACTGTACACTCTTCTACCATCTTTAATGTCGTTCAAGTCTCTTCTTTTCGAGGAGGTAGAGATAATACCAACTCTGATGGGAATGAAATTTTAGCCAGGGTATTGTGAACACTAAGCCCGTACTCTAAAGAACTACTACTAGACTCCAACATTCTGTTTATTGCGACCCTTAGAATTAAGTTAGGCAAGAGGGCATCAACAAGTATTTCTAATACTCGGGAAATGCTAATCTCATGGCTACTGAACTCTCCATGTGCAGGTACTAAGATTCCTTTTAGGGCTTCTTTCTGAGAGGCTTCTCAACATCTTCCCGCTTCTATAGAAGTCTTTCTATAATTGTTACCTGCAATGGCTTATAAAGTCGTTTAATCTAACTCTTCATAGTTTAACTTCTCTTTCTTGGCCCACTAATACCGTCCTTTTAAGATCATATCTACCTAATTGGAGGAAACTTGAACTATATTTAAGAGGCTCATCATTGCCTATATATGATCCCTTCGACCAAACTCTTAAGAGTAATAGATAATGCTTACATCAGCCTACTCCACATTGATAACTCAAATATACTATCTAGGCACACATAGAAAATCATAAAATTAATTAGAACCTCGTCTGACTACATACGATCTCTGGTACACCTCTTGTAACACCAAGAAAATTTCTAAGCTAAGACCTGAATCATTCTTCATTGTGAAAAAGGTCGTATCAGTTGATTCTTAAATTGTTCTTAGGTGTTAAGATCAATTCTTTAGTGTGGGAATGGACTTGGATATAAATTAAGATCACTAGAATCCCCTAAGCACAAAGTTCAGTTGAAAGCTTCCTTACCGATTAAGTTTTGATATAAGATTATACTTAGGTCAACTTCAAACAATCATATCTCTCACCATATAATGAATTAGGTGGCCAATGACATAACAAATTAAAGGTCTATGAGTCTTCTTTCCAACACCATCAAGTTTGCCTCATTTCGAATTCAGAGTAAAACGTTATGCGTATTTTAGTGAAGTCCTATCATGTAGTCGATGTTCTACGACTGAACCTACGGACGGTGTAAATTTGACGAATGGTAGACCCTTCCATGAGGGCTTGCTATACTCTTTTTTTTTAAAAAAATTGTTGCACACGTTCTAGGTTTATTTTGGTCCATTCCCAAGCCTTTTAACCCTATTCTAAGTCTTTTATGAGTGTTTTAACTGAATATATCATTCAGTTAACTAGTTTCCTCTCAAAACCATCAATCTAAACACTCGAGCATTTAGAAATTCTCTTAAGACTCACCTAGGGTTCCTCTTCTCCATCAAGAACCCTAAAACCTTCAAGTCAAAAAAATTAAAGATACAAAGAGAAATCTTCCATCCAAGGTTTTCTCAAGTTCTTCCACTCTAGAAACTCCATAAAAGAATTTCTTTTATCAAGATCAAGCATTAAGATTCCATGACGAAAGATTTCATCCAAGAAGCACAATGTTCTTACTCGGGCTCAAGAAAAATCAAGTCTCCACCAAATTTTTCAGTCTAATAGCTTCATAATCAGGTATGTATGGCTATCATAGTGTTGGACTATTTCGTCCCCACACCCTACATCTACTTTTAAATCAATAAAAGAGTATCCAGGGTTCTATCCTTAGTTTGAGTATTCTTTAGATGAGTTGATGTTGAGTTCTAAGTTCCGAGTTCTTGAGTTCCTACTTATTGAATTTCTATTCCTAATTATTGAATTGTTGTATATTGTGCATTGAGATTTATCGAGTTGATTGTTCATGTCTATTTTTTAGCATGAACCCTATCCCTGATAATTCATTAAGCTCTTATTGAGATTCTTTTAAACAAACATAATTGTTTTAAACCGAGTTCTGAGAAAGCAAAGAGGAATCTTGAGAAAGAGTATAAGGGAACTAAGAAGTTCCAAATGTATCATTTTATTATATAGAGAAAAGAGAAATTTTGAATTCTAAATGAGTTATGAGTTCAGAGAAGTTACCTCTGTTAAGATGATATTTTGAATAATTACCTCATAACATAGAAAGAGTATATCATATACATTTGAGCATGAGTATATATTTTGGGAGTAGTATTGAGTACCGATATGAGGATGAGTTCAAATAACTCAAAATCCTCATAAACCATGTCTGCCAATATGGGTAAAGGATCATACTTTTTAGATGAATATTTATTGCTTAGTGGATCCACTTAGTTGAGAGGTTCTATACCCCCATCACAGTATAGGACAGTTCTGGCAGCGTGGGTGAGACGTTGTATCATCACGTAGCTCATAATAATGGTTGTCGGTTAGAAAATCTCCCAAATAGAGTTAAGATGTATTTTTACTATATCACTTATTATGTTGAGTTTCAGATATGAGTAAATATTTTTGTAAAGTTTAAATGATTTCATTCCTTTAATTCTTTACATTCACTTGAGTTTATGTTATACTTATTAAAGTCCTTTCATTCAGTTATTTCGCTTCAGCAATATTACATACTCGTAAATTTAATGTATTGATGTCATTTGACTTGCATCTTTTAATGATGCAGGATATATACAGACACTTAGGATCCTCAACAAAATTCCATTGGGGTCACTTCATCCGCTCATCAGCTTTTGAGTGAGGCCATCTTGCTTTTGGAGGACTCCAGTTTGTGAGTCATTAGTATTAATTTTTGAGAAGTTGTGGGTCTTGTCCTGTCACGCCCCGAGCCTACACTCTGGGCGGGACTGACACTCGAGAACCCTTGCTGGCCCCAAGCGAACCATTGGCCTGGCTTAACTCTTAGCGGAAGACTTAACTCATGATAAAGAAAGTATTAAAATACAATCATACTAAACTGTCTCAATGAATAACTTAGAATATTGTAAAGATCAACATTCAGCTGGCCAAAAAGGGAAACTCAAGATTCAACATAAGCCAATAACAAGAAAATGACAAATGAACTAACTAATTGTTTATGAAGCCTCTAAACTATGATGGATGTCGGGACAAGACCCTCGATCATCCAAAAAACTAAAAACTACTAAAGCAATGTTAATAGGGATCCTCCAGAAAGCAAAGAAGCTCGCCACAAGACTCTGAATGCTCAACTGTATCAACGAAGCGCTGGAAACTGATCCTAGTTACCTGTATTTGCAACATAAAAACGATGCAGGCCAAATGACGTTAGTATATTGAATGTACGAGCATGCGAGGGGAATACTAAAATAAGACATAAGCTTTAAAGGAACTGAACGAACATACCTGGGCTCAACTCAACTCGACTTAACTCATTTCAATATAAAGCAATAATATCAATTCAATATGCTTTTAAAACATGGATAACAACTCTGTGTATTTAAAAATACAATAGTAACTCTGTATGTATGCAAAGATACAATATAAACTCTGGAATGTATATAAAAATACAATTTACTTTTGTTTATATAAGAATACAAAATACTTCTATATGAGTTTCTCTAACCGACAACCATCACTTAAGAGCTATTGTGATGATACATCATTTTGCCTCACGCCGCCAGGGCCGTCCTATAAGGGTATATAGCCTGACTACTAAGTGGATCCACTAGTCTATGCTAAAAAGCACTAAGGAATCATCTAAAAAGTATGACTCTTTTCAACCCATGATGGCTACATGGTTTATGGGGGCTGGGAGTTGTCTGAATTCTCCCCCATATCGGTGCTCAATACTACTCCCAAAAGATACTAGCTCATATGTTTAAAAACATAACTTCTTTCTGTGGTTTGAGATAATTGCTCAAAATTTAGCTCAAAGGCTCTCTTGGAAATCAAAGTTTCCTCTCTTGCTTAATTGTGAAAGCATTTGTTTTTTACTGAAAACTAGCTCATAGGCTCTATTGGAAATCAGTGTTTCCTTTCTTGTTTAAATGTGAAAACATTTACCCTTTGGGAATACATAGTCCCGATATACTCTTTTGAAGAAATGAACTTCAATCTTTACTCTTTACTCAACTCAAAACTCATGTCTTAAAATAAAGTTAAAACATTTGTAAAAGACTTTTGGAAAACTCTCTGAACTTTTCTTGACTTGACTCTTAACTTTCCTTGAATTTAATTATGGATTCAAGGCTCATGATCTCATGTTATGGATGATTTCATCTTGTTTAGAAGTACCTTAGAGTGTAGAAATCAATTAGAAAACGTAGGTACGTTTCAAGGGAACTCATACGGAAAGAAGTGGGAAAGGGTAGGGAACCTGGCGTCCCTGACGCTCTGAGTGGTGCGGGGCGCCAGAGCTTAAACTTCAGAACCAACGTTGGAGAACACTGGCTGGTGCTGCGCCCCAGAGCCCAAACTTCAGAACCCAAAGTGGGGCGCTTCGGCTGGCGCGGAGCCCCAAACCCTTGCCCAGTAGACTCCGATTTTTCTTGCTCGTTTTTCAACTCTAAACTCTCTAGTTTCACTTGGTTCTTTCCCCAAACACTTAGATTCGAATACATAACCACAATATGCAAGAATCTACTCAAAACAACATTAATTTTCATGAATTTAACTCAAGAACTTCTCAACAACTTCAACAAATCAAGAACCCAATAGAAACTTCAAACAAATCTATCAAGAACTCAATTTCTATACTTTCTAGAACATAATTTTGCTGAATTAAATCATGATTGGCGCGTGGGTGAACTAACCCAAGGCTATGTGATCTCACATACCTCGTAGGGATCAACCCTTGGCGAAATCCACAAGTAAATCTTCAAGAACGCGACGATTCAAGCTTCTTCTCCTCTTTTCTCTTCTCTCAAAACCATTACTTATTTTTATGAAGCGTAAACTGAATCCAATCAGTTCAGACCCCAACTTAATTACCAAAACTGAATTTAATTAATTGGGTAGTGAAAATACCATAATACACTTCTAAAATCCGGTTTTGACTTTCCTTATCTACAACTCAACTTCAAATGGGCATATCTCCCTCATACAAACTAGAAATTGATCAAACTCGGTGACGTTGGAAAGATAATTCAAAGATATTTCCTACGGTATCTTTTAGCACACCTAAATTATCCTTATCTAGGAGTTATGGTCTTTTGAAGTTGACCCAAAGTTTATACTTAACTTTGTCAAAATTTCCAAATTTGATTATTTCCAAAAAGGGTTTCTTCTACTTTTAAGTCTTTCAAGTAGCGGGGTGTTACAATATCTCCCCCTTGGGAAAATTAGTCCTCGAATGAGATTACTCTTAGTAGGCTAAGGCATAACATCTAACACCTAGCTCAAACACCCACAAGCAAAATGTAAATACAACACGCCAACTTAAAATAAAAGCCAAGAAAAGGATTAGTACTTTAATTTGGAACTTTTCCGGATTTGAAGAGATGTGGGTATCTCTTCTTCATATCCTCCTCAGCTTCCCAAGTAGCTTCCTCAAAAAAATGATTTCTCCACAAAACTTTGACTGATGCTACTTCTTTCATCCTCAACTTGCGAACTTGACGATCTAGAATCTGAATAGGAATCTCTTCATATGATAAGATGTCCTTGATACTAATATCTTCAGTAGGTATGATAAGTGAAGGATCGCCCATGCACTTCTTCAACATGGAGATGTGAAATACCGGATAAATCACAGCTAACTCTTGGGGTAGCTTTAACTCATAAGCTACATTGCCAATCCTCTTGGATATTCTGTAAGGACCAATATACCGGGGACTACGTTTACCATTCTTGCCAAATCTCATAACACCCTACATGAGTGAAACTTTCAAGTAAATCCAATCATCTACTTCGAACTCTAAGTCTCTTCTCCTAACATCTGTGTAGGATTTTTGACGATTCCGCTGTTTCCAACCTCTCTTGAATAACTTTCACCTTCTCCATAGCTTGGTGAACTAAGTCTGGTCTTATCAACCTAAATTCACCAACTTTAAACCATCCAATAGGAGATCTGCATCTTCTCCCATAAAGAGCTTCATAAGGAGCCATTTGGATGCTAGAGTGGTAACTATTGTTGTAGGAAAACTCAATGAGAGGTAGGTGATCATCCCAATTACCCTTGAAATCAATCACACAGGCTCTCAACATGTCTTCTAACGTCTGAATAGTGCGCTCTGCTTGACCATTTCTGTCTGAGGA
This sequence comes from Solanum verrucosum, assembly GCF_900185275.1. Taxonomy (NCBI): domain Eukaryota; kingdom Viridiplantae; phylum Streptophyta; class Magnoliopsida; order Solanales; family Solanaceae; genus Solanum; species Solanum verrucosum. The sequence goes on from NW_026020470.1 coordinate 1,779,725, forward strand.
TGAAAAGCAGTACTCAAGTTCATCTTTGAACCCAAGCCTTTCTGGAATGACTTCCAAAACTGTGCAGTAAATTGTGCTCCCCTGTCTGAATAATCGATACCGAAACCCCATGAAGTCTGACTACCTCTTGAATATACAACTTAGCATAATCTTCTACTTAATGGGTAGTCTTTACTAGAAAAAAGTGGGCTGATTTAGTCATTCTATCAAGAATCACCCAAATAGAATCATGTTGCCTGCGAGACCTTGGTAAACCTCTGATGAAATCCATATTGATCATCTCCCACTTCCATTCCGGAAGTTCTATATTCTGAGCCATACCACCGGGCCTTTGGTGCTCTACTTTAACTTGTTGACAATTCAGGCATTTAGCATGAACTCAACAATACTTTTCTTCACACTATTCCACCAATATACTTCCCTCAAGTCACGATACATCTTTGTGGAACCCAGATGGATAGAATATCTAGAGCTATGAGCTTCCTCCATGATTCTCTCTTAGAGTTCATCCACCCTTGGTACACAAAACCTACCTTGATACCTCAATACACTATCTCCCCCTTGTTCAAAAACCATTATTTTTTGCTTATGAACATTTGCCTTCAATTCAAGCAAAATAGGATCTTGGTCTTGCTTTTCTTTCACTTTTGACACTAATGATGATTCAGCCCCATTCATCACCACTACTCTTCCTTCTATGGAATCCATTATCGAACTCCTAATCGGGCGAGTCTAAGCACATATTTTACTAGTTCCTTATTCTCTTCCTAACATAGGCAGTACTGCCCATAGACAACCTACTCTCGAACCACGGACATAGAATTCATGGGAGGTGTATCAACACTAGTATCCTGAATGAAAGCTAAGTAGGACAAACACCCTCTATCAACCAATCTCTGAGCTCTAATAAAGGAGATATATTTGTTAGGGTAAGAACCACTAGCACTCGTCCACTCAACTCTCAGAACACCCGGCATCGTTAAGGTCACAATTTTAACATAACATTCAAGAATAACATGATGCGTAGAAAGTCAATCCATACACAAGATAATGTCAAAGTGTACCATTCCCAAAAGTATTAGGTCTACCAAAGTATCATACCTAGACAATAACAACATAGGATCGGTACACTCAATCCACCACTATGGATTAACCCATCGGGTAGAATCGTGAATAGGAACAAACATGAAATTAAACATCATATCAACCCCAACATCAAAATAGGTGGACACAAATGAGAAAGTAGAACCCGGATCAAATAATACAGACGCAAGTTGAGGAAGTTCTACTCACATACTAATGTGGATTCTAAGGTTGAAAGTACATTCTCACCTTTAATAAATCTATGAGCTATTTTGATAAATTGTATTGAATGAAGGATAGAGCATTCCTTCACACATGTAAATACAATTCAAGACTAATTATGTATAAATTGGGAAATAATGTTTAGTACCGAGTGGATATATACAATGAGGTAAAGGCTCTTCCGTCAATGCAATAGGTTGGGTTATCTAAAGTAAACTCATGAGAAGGAAGCTCCTCCGCCAATGCAATAGGTAGGGTTTCTAGAAGCAATCTCCCCTATTCCATAACTATGTGCCCACATAGGTCTTTAGCTAGTGGATCCACCTTATAGCTATACATTTAGTTCTACCTTAGGCAAGTAGGACACCTTCTTTCGGTGTGGGGTTACACGACATTGTATTCCATGTAGCTCACATGGTCTATGTCGGTTATGGCTACTCTTCCCTATATAATAAAGATAATGAATGAGACATGAACTATACTATGACCTTTTGGTGAGTTTTACTTAGTAGGAGTGGGGGTATGGGACTTCACTTCCACATTGCACAAGTAGACTTAGTAGGATGTCATGGGATAGTTCTTTTATATTATGATGAGATTTGAATGTATGCATGTATGTTGAATAGATAGTTGTTATGAATGACTTTCCTTATAATTCAAGTAATGTACATGACTAGTTCCTCATTTGTGACTATTGATTTTGATGAGGTCTAAAGATGATATATGTGTGACTAAGGTAGCTTCAAAAGAGTACTTGGTAAGGTTGGTATTATGGGATATGCGAACCATACATTGCTCAAGTGTTCCATAGGGGTTGCTAAAGTATTGATGTTACTATGTTGTGAGTATAAATGTGATTATAGCCTGTCTTTTACATTGAAAATGCATGTTGGTTTCCAAACTTGATAAATGCATACTTTGCAACTAAAATGTCCCTTTTATCATATTTAAAGGATTTTATGCATGTTTCCATACTTAGTACATATTTGTGCTAACCCCTTCTTCTTTTTCTACATTTTGATAAGTGTAGGTTTCTGGTAGGTGACATACACTGTCTTTTATTGAAGAAGACTTGGATTGCTTATCTCCAAGTTGTGGTGAGTCCTCAAGTTTGAGGACAAGTTATCTATTTCTTAGTTCCTATTGTAGTTCTCATACTGATATTTTTATTGATGTAAAGGTCTAAGTCCCAAATTTTGTATTCTTTTTGTTTTAGATGGTGTATGAGATAAAGTCAAGATTCCTATGATTTTTCCTTTATGAAAAAAATGAAGTTAGACTTCTATTGTAAAAGTTTTAAATTTTTTTGCATTATTTCTATGTCTTATGTTATGATAATGCTAGAGGCTTGTATGAGACCCCTTCGGGGTCAAGTACGCCGTGTTACGTCTAGGGGTACTTTTGGGTCGTGACAAACTTGGTAGAAAGAGCATAAGGTTTTGGGAATAATATTTAGGTTGATGTCTCATGCACCACATCTAGTAGAGTCTTGTTCATGAGTGTGAAGCGCACCACATTTATGAATGAGAGGCTATAAGATGTTTAGGAACTTCCACTTCTTTCATTACTCTTTAGTCGTGCTTTGGAGTCCTAACTCTATGAAGTCCTTTCTCCTAACCCTTTTCTTGTGATTATAGGCAATGAATACAAGAAGGGATCATGCAAGAAGGGCACAAGAGGAGAATGTGAATGAGGGAGTTCCTCCCCAAGCTCCTCAAGACCCTCAAGTTCCTAATGAAGAAGAGGCTATGACTAATGTGGAGATAAGGGCGGCTCTCCAAACTTTGACTCAACTCATAACGGTTCAAACTCAAGCCGCCACCACGCAAGCCCAAGCTAAAACGGCCTAAGCCAACCGAGAAGTTGGGCCCTGGGTAATCCCTAATGTGAGTACCATGGCCTTGATGTTCGACGTAATCAACTAACACTATTTCGATTCAAGTGCCAAACGATCGTGTATAGTGATATAACTCAACCAAGGGTTGAGATCGTTCCCACAGGGAGTGGTTTCGAGAATTAACAGAAAAATAAAATTTAGTTCTAATCATTCATAGCTATAAAAATTATCGAATACAAACATACTAAATCTAATGGGTGATGCAAGCGTCAATTATCAATGGGGGTTTGTATTAGCTAATCAACAAAAATGACAAAAATATAAGGAAATGAGATAAGGAGACAAGATTATTGGGATGGGATAGGAATATGGGATAAAAGACACTATCGGGTAGATGCTATTGATAGTACATCACTGAATATTTGTAACTAGGCTAGACTTTAGTGGGGGTAAATTCTCTCTCGAGCAACTTTGCCCGTATCAACTTGATTTCTCTCGAACACTGAGTTGCCAAATTTAAGCATAGCTTCCACCTTAGCCCATTCACTCTCTCGAGCTGAAAGTGTGGGAGAGGGCCTAGGATTCACTCTCTCGAGCTAAACCCACGACGACCCAATAACCACCGGCTATCGATTTAGTAGTCTTAGTTTTAAAACCTCTCTCTCTCGCAAGCCAATAACACTAAGATGAAATCGTATTTGCAACTACAATCTCATTAAGTTCAAATACAACTACTAAACAAAATCACATTTAAACAGTGAATATACCAACAATAAGCAACACCCAACAGTAAACTTAACCCATATTCACAAAATCACACCCCAAGAATTGGGGTTTTAGCTAGACATGAAAAAGAGATAGAAATCGATACCAACAAGTGTTTCCATCAAATGGGTATGATGAATAAAGTCTTTAAACAGGTCAAGGATGAAGATTCTTCGAAACCCACTTCTAATTTCTTGGAATTGAAAATCTTCAAATCTTTAAGTTCAAGCACAATGTCTCCAAAAAACTCTAAGAACTAAAACTGAAAATATTCTCCTAAATAATCTCTCTAAAGTCTGATGTTTGATACTAAGCTAACAATTTAAACAAGTATTTATAGTGTTAAAAAAATGTGCTGCGAAGGATCACTCGGCGCAGTTAGTCAGGATCACCGATGCACTCGGCGATCTGCCCTTTGGTTTGCTTCATCACCTTTCAGTTGTTTCCTTCAGCATCTTCGCGTTCTGGATCATTGGACGATATAGTACTGCTTCGCGGAACTGTTCGACGATGCGCTGACTATTCCTTTTATCGCTGACTTGATCTTTTCCTTCAGGGCTCAGCTCACTGGAACTTTGGGAGAGGTTAAGGCCATTCAGTGACTCGCCTAATGCTTTAGGCGATCCTCATGCTTTCTTCGTCTTTTTAGCTTCCTTGTTCCTTTTTGCCAAGTAATGTCCATGTTTTGCCGCAAACTCCAAATACCTGAAACTTAAGGATTTATTGAGACAAAATATGCATTTGAGGACACTAATTCTATTAAAATGAAACCCTAAATGAGTTCAAATTGTGGACTCATCAACACCCCAAACTTAAACTTTTGCTTGTCCTAAAGTAAAACTCAAGTTCGGTAGTTCATAAAGGATGTCTCAAATAGTGCTACACAAGACTCAATCATGAATGCACACATAAGACTCAATTTACTCATGCGAAGATCAAATGTGCACTGAAAGTTTCAAGTTGTGACACACCATTATCAAAGAATCTTAAGCTCACCATACTTGCTTCAAATGCAAGTTCAAGCTCAACTAAAGTGTTCAAATGCCCTCACACAAAAAATGATTCCATATTAACACACAATGATGCAACGCTCACACTCACAAAGAAAAACAATGTGCATGCTTTCACCCATATGTTTGCCCTTATTTTCCAATTGACAATTGCTTCAACTCACTCAAGATCAAAAAGGTCTTTCCAAGGCTTGTAATGGGGCTGAGTGCAAAGGTATGGTCATTTAGGCTCAATGACTTTCATCCTCATGAAATGTGGTGCTCACAACACTTCCTTTCCTCTTCTTTCATCATTTTCTTTAGTGCTCATAAGTCATCCCATTATTCACTTTCCATGGATTGTTCGGAAACCCCATTTATTTTGTACTTTATTCCATGACTTTTTATTTTTCATTCTTTTCTTTTCTTTTATTTTTTGTATGGAGGGGTTCCATTTTTCTCAAAGCCATAGGTTAAAGGAGACTTTTCTTACACTTCTTGACTTGCCTTCACTTTTCACCACACCCCTAACTTAGGATTTTGGCCTAAGTTGGCTATTCAATCGATCCACAAATCAAGAGGATTATAGGTAGTGGATTAAGGAAGGTTATGTTTTCATCAAGTTTCTTCCCAAAAAGGGTAAGGCCCAAGGGGTGTTCAAAAGAAATTCGCACACGCTCACAAGGTAGGCCACAAAAGAGGTATATGTCAAATTGTTTCACACTCTTCAAAGTTGCCTAAGATCATATCAAGAGATAGCCTTACTTAGTCGACCGGACCAATGGGACAAATTCTAGGTGTTATCATGCATGGTTCACAATAAGATCATCACACAAGGCATTGACACCAAAGTCAAACAAGACTCCACACTTTTGCTAGTGTGCAATGTTCATCACAAGAGACTCAATTCGATACTTGGCTAGTCACAACGAGATGCAAAGAGTTCACATATTGATTATGCAACTTCATTTGGCCTCATCGTAGTCGCACATTCATTTTTGTTTGATTATGAGCACTATTCAAGTCATCGGTATTGATCAAAATCAATACTCAAATTTGCACAAGAACATCCACATTCAATACAAACAAGAGGTGGCAAATTTTTTTTGGAAGGGTCAAAAATCATTTATAATTAAAAATACAGAGCCACAATCTCAAACCTTCCATAAAAAGCAGTGTACAACACAATTTTAGCTCAAAACCCAAATATATAAACAAAACATCAATATTCACAAGAAGTCACACAAAAGGTGGGCCTCACCCCACCAAAAATAAAAGTTTTTGTCCTCAAATGCAAACAAGAATATCCAACAGTTAAAATAAAAGTATGATAGAGAGGAGGTAAAGAGGGGATCATGTCTACGCAGTCGCTCCATCTATCTGGGCATCAATGACCGGTGCATCAGTCTGGTCTCGAGCCTCAGTACCCGGGGTCGCCTTAGAAGAAATAGCAGTACCAGACCCACTAGGAGCTGCCAAGGGTGTATCCGCCAAAAAAGCCTGCACAATTGCATAAAATCCTCGGGCCCATGAAGGAATATAGGGGCCTCGGGGAGTAGTCTCCTTGTCAAAAATGGGCCTCTTTCCCTTGCCTTTATTTCCAGGTGGAGGTTCTTGTCTTCCCTTCTTGGGAGGATTTGACCCACCCCTTTCATTTATTGTGATATCCCGTGCTTTTTTTTGGGGTGGCATGACAATATTGGCCTTTACCATATCTCGGGATACTCAGACTTCTCCCTGCTAGACTCAACAACATGAAAGAACAACCCCATAAGATTTAACCGATTTTAAGGCACAAAAATACGGGATTTTAACAATATAAACACTGCATGCAAGATTTTCACAGGCATAAGCAAAAACAATTAAGATCAGAGAGGCCCAACACATATCACTAAGATAAGATCATTGCAAATGAGTACAAAATTGCTAAAAATAAATTTGGGGTTCGGGAATCAACCTTTGATGCTGATTAAAATACTTTTGAAATGCTAGGCGGCAATGTAATCCACTCCGAACACAAATCAACGACTAAAATACTTTAAAATTGCAAAAATATAGAAACTAAGGTGCGGGTGTGAGTTTGTGACGATTGAAAGTGAGGAGAAGTGAAGAGTTTGAAAGTTTAAACCTTTGGCCTTTTAAGAAACCATCCAGTTCTCGCCCATTGGCGACATTAGTCGTGCTCGCTGACCCACTCGGCGACATGATGAGTAGTCACTTACCTCGCCAAGTTTTACAGGATCCTCAATTGATGTGGGGATCCAAACGACGGATTAGATCGGGATCACCGACCTGGTCGGCGATTCGCCAATAATTTCTTGGGCTCGCCGGCTTTTATAGACTCCAATGTAAAATTGTCTTGAGTCCAACGACGGTCTGGGTCGGGGTCGCCGACCTCTTCGGCGATGTGCCGACTGGACCTTTTGCTCGCCAATCTACATTTTTCAACATCTTTCCCACTTCAACCTACACAAACAGTCTTGGGTTGCCTCCCAAGCAGCGCCTTAGTTAACGTCGTGGCACGACGCAAGTCCCCACTTAAGTTCCATTAGTGGGGTTTGCCTCACTTTCATAAGGCAACCCGTTCTTCCGGCTCTAGGTAGAGACATTCCAGAAGCATCTTATCTAGAATTCCATGAGTCGGGCACTGCTTCAAGAGAGCCTTAAACCTTTTCCACAACTAATAAACTGACTCACCCTCCAATTTATTGAAACTTCGAATGTTATCCCTTAGCATCATTATTTTCAGAGGAGAGTAGTCCATTGTGTCACCATTGCTAGAAGATATGCTCAATTTTTCTATTCAAAACAGCAAAACAAAAACAAAAACTAAAAACTAAGTAAGTTCAACAATAATTAACAAGAACAAAATTCAACGTAACTAAAAATTCTCAACTAACACCACTCCTCGGCAGCGGCGCCATTTTGATGTTCGACGTAATCAACTGACACAATTTTGGTTCAAGTGCCAAATGATCGCGTGTAGTGATATAACCCAACCAAGGGTTGGGATCATTCCCACAAGGAGTGGTTTCAAGAATTAATAGAAAAATAAAATTTAGTTCTAATCATTCATAGCTATAAACATTATCGAATACAAACATACTAAATCTAATGGGTGACACAAGCGTCAATTATCAATGGGGGTTTGTATTAGCTAATCAACAAAAATGAAAAAAAATATAAGGAAATGAGATAAGGAGACGGGATTCTTGGGATGTGATAGGAATATGGGATAAAAGACAATATCGGGTATATGCTATTGATAATACATCTCTGAATATGTGTAACTAGGCTAGACTTTAGTGGGGGTAAACTCGCTCTTGAGCAACTTACCCTGAATCAACTTGGTTTCTCTTGAACATCGAGTTGCCGCATTTAAGCACAGCCTCCACCTTAGCCCATTCACTCTCTCGAGCTGAAAGTGTGGGAGAGGGCCTATGATTCTCTCTTGAGCTAAACCCACGATGACCCAATAACCACCGGCTATCGATTTAGTAATCTTAGTTTTAAAACCTCTCTCTCGAGCAAGCCAAAAATGCTATGATGAAATTGTATTTGCAATTACAATCTCATTAAGTTCAAACACAACTACTAAACGAAATCACATTTAAACAGCGAATATACCAACAATAAGCAACACCCAACAATAAATTTAACCCATATTCACAAAATCACACCCTAAGAATTGAGGTTTTAGCTAGACATAAAAAAGAGATAGAAATCGATACCAACAAGTGTTTCCATCAAGTGGGTACGATGAATAAAGTCTTTAAACACATCAAGGATGAAGATTCTTCGAGACCCACTTCCAATTTCTTGGAATTGAAAAATCTTCATGTTCAAGAACAATGTCTCCAAAAAACTCTAAGAACTAAAACTGAAAATATTCTACAAAATAAGATCTCTCTAAAGTCTGATGTTTGATACTAAGCTAACAATTTAAACATGTATTTATAGTGTTCAAAAAAATTTGCTGCGAAGGATCACTCGGCACAGTTAGTCGGGATCGCCGATGCACTCGGTGATCCGCCCTTTGATCTGCTTCATCTCATTTCAGTTATTTCCTTCAGCATCTTCGCGTTCTGGATCATTGGGCAATATAGTACTGCTTCGCGGAACTGTTCGTCGATTCGCCGACTGCTTTTTTTATCGCCGACTTGATATTTTCCTTCATGGCTTAGCTCACTGGAACTTTGGGTGAGGTTAAGGCCATTCGGCGACTCGTCTAATGCTTTAGGTGATCTTCATGCCTTCTTTTCTTCGTTTTTTCAGCTGCCTTGTTCTTTTTTGCCAAGTACTGTCCATGTTTTGCCTCATTTTCCAAATACCTGAAACTTATGGATTTACATTAGTTATTGAGACAAAATATGCATTTGAGGACACTAATTCTATTAAAATGAAGCCCTAAATGAGTCCAAATTATGGACTCATCAGGCCTCAAGGTTGAGAGATTTTACTAGGATGAACCCTCTTATTTTCTTGGGTTCCAAAGTGAATGAAGACCCACAAGAGTTTTTGGAGGAGGTCTACAAGATAGTGGAGGCTATGGGGGTCACTTCTATTGAGAAAGACGAATTAACCGGCTATCAATTGAAAGATGTGGCCCAAGTGTGGTATGCACAATGGAAGGAAAATAGGCCTATAAAGGTGGGTCCCATAAGTTGGGAAGTATTCAAGAAAGCCTTCCTTAATAGGTTCTTTCCCCGTGAGAAGATGGAAGCCAAAGTTGAGGAGTTCATCAACCTTCGCCAAGGAGGTATGAGTGTCCAAGAATACTCCTTGAAATTCACTAAGTTTTCCAAATATGCCCCCATCTTTGTTGTCTAAACCGAGAGATGAGATGAGTCACTCTTTCACCGGTGTGTCTGATGCTATTGAAGAAGAGTGCCGAGTGACAATGCTCCATGACAACATGGATATCTCATGGTTGATGGTATATGCACAACAAGTTGAGGAGACAAGGCTTAGAAAGAAGAATAAAGAGGTAAAGAGGGCAACGACCGATGATGAAAATTCTTCTAAGGGTAAGTTTGAGGGCCAAAGTGGACCAAGGTTCAAGAAGAGGTTTTCCAACCAAAGCTCCTCCAATGCTCCAATGCTCAACAAGGATATGGTGTCTAACCCTAAGCCTCAAAGAGGCAATAGGGGTGGACTTTCCATGGAGAGACCTACATGTGCCAAGTGTTGTAAGAAGAATGAGGGGAAATATCTTGCCGATATGGGTGTGTGCTATGGATATGGAAAAAGTGGGCATCAATTGAAAGATTGTTTAACCAGTATGGCCAATGGAAGAGAGGGTAATCAAGCTCTTCCTAGTGGTTCCAATTCTGATGCTCATAAGAAGAAACACTTCTATGCCCTCCAATCTAGAAGTGATCAAGAGGGGTCCCGAGACGTTGTTACCGATATGTTGCAAGTATTATCAATTATGTTTATGCATTATTAGACCCCGGTGCCACTTTATCTTTTGTTACTCTTTTTGTGGCAATGAAATTTGAAGTACCTCCCGAAGAGTTAAAATAACCTTTTTCCATGTCTACCCCGGTAGGTGATTCGGTTGTATCTAAGAGAGTTTATAGGAGTTGTCCTATATCTTTGTCTCATAGAGTCACTTTGGTTGATTTGGTAGAATTAGAAATGCTTGATTTTGATGTAATCTTGGGGATGTATTGGTTGCACACTTATTTTGCTTCCATTGATTGTAGAACTCGGGTAGTAAAGTTTCAATTTCCAAATAAGCCCATTTTGGAATGGAAGGGGGGCAATTCAATCCCTAGAGGTCAATTCATTTCATGTCTAAAAGCTTGTAAAATGATTTCTAAGGGTTGCATCTATCATATTGTAAGAGTTAAGGACATTGAGTTCGAGACTCCTCCTTTAGAGTCGGTCCCCGTAGTAAGGGAATTTCTGGAAGTCTTTCCCGATGACTTTTCCAGAATTTCTCCTGAACGGGAAATAGACTTCGGCATTGATCTTTTGTCGGATACTCATCCCATATCAATTCCCCCTTACTGGATGGCTCCGACCGAATTTAAAGAAGGCACAACTCAAGGATTTGCTAGACAAGGGTTTTATTCAACCAAGCATATCTCCATGGGGTGCACTAGTATTGTTTGTGAAAAAGAAAGATGGGTCTCTTAGGATGTGTATTGATTACCGCCAATTGAACAAGGTCACTATAAATAATAAGTACCCTCTCCCTAGAATTGATGATTTGTTTGATCAACTCCAAGGGGCGAGTTACTTTTCGAAGATTGACCTAAGGTCGGGCTACCACCAACTTAGGGTGAGAGAGGTTGACATTCATAAAACGGCCTTCCGAACAAGATATGGTCACTATGAATTCCCAGTCATGTCTTTTGGTCTAACAAATCCCCGGTGGCATTCATGGATCTAATGAATAGGGTATTTAGACAATATCTTGATTTGTTTGTGATTGTCTTTATTGACGATATTTTGATCTATTCAAGGAGTGAGGGTGATCATGTGAAGCATTTGAGGATAGTATTGCAAGTCCTTAAAAACCACCAATTATATGCTAAGTTTAGCAAGTGTGAATTTTGGCAATGGTCAGTTGCTTTCCTTGGTCATATTGTGTCGGGCATGGGTATAGAGGTTGATCCTAAGAAGAAGGATGTGGTCAAGATTTAGCCTAGACCTCTAGCTCCTACCGATATTAGAAGTTTTTTGGGTTTGGCCGATTACTATAGGAGTTTTGTTGAGGGTTTCTCCTCTATTGCTTCTCCATTAATGGCCTTAACTCAAAAGAAAGCAAAGTTTGTGTGGTTGGAGGGTTGTGAGTAAAGCTTCCAAGAATTAAAAGATAGACTTAAATCCGCTCCGGTGTTGACCTTACCAGAGGGTACCGGTGGAGTTATGGTTCATCATAGTTCTGAATCGTCCTTTGTGGTTGATGTGAAATCTAAGCAACATTTTGATCCTATATTGATGGAGTTGAAAAAATCAGTTCTCAACAAGTCCATTGAGGTTTTCTCCCAAGGGGGAGATGGGGGTGCTTAGGTATCAAGGTAGGTTGTCTGTGCCAGATGTTGATGGCCTAAGGGAGCGAATTTCAGAAGAGGCTCATGGTTCGATATATTCGATTCATCCGGGAGACACCAAGATGTACGGGAAGTCTATTGGTGGAATGGCATGAAAAAGGATATAGCGGGTTTTGTGGCCAAATGTCTGAATTGTCAACAAGACAAGGCCGAACACCTAAAACTGGGAGGTTTGTTCCAAGATATAAATATTCCCACTTGGAAGTGGGAGGAGGTGAATATGGACTTTGTTGTGGTTTGCCTCGTACTAGAAGGCAACATGATTTTATTTGGGTCATTGTTGATAGGATGACGAAATTAGCCCATTTCATTCCCGTCAAGGTTACTTTTTTGGTGGAAGACTATGCTAAGTTGTACATCAAGGAGGTAGTGAAGTTGCATGGGGTTTCTTTGTCTATCATATCGGATCGAGGTACTCAATTTACTTCCCATATTTGGAAGGCGTTTCAACAAGGACTTGGTACCAAGTTCAACTCATAAAAGAGAGGTTGAAAACGACCCAAAGTCGGCAAAAATCTTATGCCGATGTTAGAAGGAGGGATCTTGAATTTGAGGTTAGTGATTGGGTCTACTTGAAAATCTCACCTATGAAACGTGTGATGAGGTTTGGCAAGAAGGGGAAACTTAGTCCCCGGTATGTGGGCCCATACCAAATCTTGAAATGCATTGGGAAAGTTGCATATGAAGTGGACTTGCCAAATGAGTTGGGTCTGGTTCACTCGGTGTTTCATGTTTCCATGCTCAAGAAGTGTATTGGTGAACCGGTATCCATCTTTCCTTTAAGAGGGTTTAGGAGTTGATGAAAACCTTTCTTATGAAGAGGTCTCGGTTGAGATCATGGACCGGAAAGTGAAGAGGTTGAGAAATAAGGAAGTAGCCTATGTTAATGTTTTATGGAGGAATCACTTAGTTGAGGGTGCTACATGGGAGGCCGAGGCCGATATGAAGTCCCGTTGTCCTCGTCTTTTTCCTTCTACTCCCATTCAAACTTGAGGTAAATAATTCCTCTTGAGTTTTAAGTGTTTTGGGGAGTCATGTGTATTATAGGAGTTTCCATGATTTCTTTATATTATACATGTTCTTGTGAGAATTCATGTTAAAGAATAAATTGAGTTTTCATGATTTATATGTTCCTTATGTCGAATTGTATTTTAGTACGATGATTGCATTTTTTTACATCATGAGGTAAATTGATGAACATGCTTAATGATATGTTGATGAGATGACATGTTGACTCTACATTGTTGTGTTGAGCTTGTATGAGTTGGAGAAGGTAGTTCCTCCCATATTGATGTAAATTGATGAGTTTCATGCATATTGGATTAGTAGATTGAGTTCCTACTTTCTTGTATTGCATTGGCCATGTTGTGAAAGGGAGTTGAAGTTTCCTCCTTTGAAATTGTGCATGATGTGATTGGTGCATTTTTAGTTTTTGCACATTTTTGATGTTTCATGCATGATAGGCTGCTAGTCTAGAGTTTCTGACTTAGTTTGGGGTTTTGGCCATCATTCAGGGACGAATGTTCCCAAGGGGGATATAATGTAACACCCCAGAAATCTAACGACCTAAGCTAGAGCCTAATGTGTAGTCTAGTAGCCTAATGAAGTTAAAACATGAGGTTAGAGTCCTAAAATAACTTCCCTATTATAGTACTAGGGTTTTAAAGCCTAAACGTCAAGGCACAACCCCCTAGGCCCCCCAAGGGTCCATGAGGAGGACCCAAGGGAAGGTCCAAAAGCTGTCAAAAAACAGTTTGAACCACGTTTGGACACCCATGAGCCGTGGGTGGAACCATTCTCTATGGTTAGGAGTCGTGGTTCGAGACTTAGTCGTGGTCCCATCCACGATCCGTGGATGGGGGTAGTGGAACACCACCTGCAAAAGCTGGTTGGGTTCGGCCATAGGGGGTGTTTTTGTAAATTACTAATTAAATTAATTAACTAGTAGGGACGGTTATTATTCGTTATTTTAAGTATATTAAAGTATTTTTTAACTATTAAACAACCCTTTTGACTCTCATAGCTCACAAAACTCAAAACTCAACCAACTTCCCTCCCAAAACTATTCTCTCTCTAAACTCCATTGAAGAACAAAGAAGAAGGTCAAGATTAGGGTTCAAGGTCCAATCTTTTCACTCCAATTTCGTGGGAAAACATCAACTAAGGTATGGGAACCTTGATTCATGGAACACTTTTCTCCATGAATCCCTTCTCTAATTTCAAAATTAGTAACTTGTTCAAAAACTAGGGTTTTCATTCTAGCCATGGATTCTTCCTAAAATGATTTTATTATGTTAATTGCATTATATTTTGGATGGTTTGATGTTTAATGGTGATTTTCATTGTGAAATTCCCCATGAACACCCCCATGACCCCAATTTCATGAATTGTGATGGGTGTATTAATGCAAGATGATTACTATGAATTGTATCTATGTTAATATAGTTATTGAATCTTGTTGTATTCATGCCTATTGTAGTATCTTTTGGTGTAATTGTGAGACATGATTCATGACCTTGAAAGGGGTAAATTGCTAGGGTTTGTACATACTGTTGAAAGTTGTGTATAAACTATTGATTCACTTAGAAAGTAAATCTCCTATGACTAATGTGTAAAGTATGGTATTGTTGAAAGGTTGTTCTTCCCTTACCCTTACACTTGATGAAGTATGAATGGTCTAGGATGATGATGATGATGTTATTGTGTTGATTGAAACTCTATTCTCATGAAAACACTATGAATGTAATGTGAAAGTTCTACTCACATACTAATGTGGATTATAAGGTTGAAAGTACATTCTCACCTTTAATGAATCTATGAGCTATTTTGATGAATTGTATTGAATGAAGAATAGAGCATTCCTTCACACATGTAAATACAATTCAAGACTAATTATGTATAAATTGGAAAATAATGCTTAGTACCGAGTGGATATGGACAATAAGTTAAAGGCCCTTTCGTCAATGCAATAGGTTGGGTCATCTAAAGTAAACTCATGAGATGGAAGCTCCTCCGCTAATGCAAGAGGTAGGATTTCTAGAAGAAATCTCCCTATCCCATAACTATGTTCCCACATAGGTCTTTAGCTAGTGGATCCACCTTACATCTATACATTTAGTTCTACCTTAGGCAAGTAGGACACCTTCTTTCGGTGTGGGGTTACACGACACCGGATTCCATGTAGCTCCCATGGTCTATGTCGGTTATGGTTACTCTTCCCTATATAATAAAGATAATGAATGAGACATTAACTATACTATGACCTCTTGGTGAGTTTTACTTAGTAGGAGTGGGGGTATGAGACTTCACTTCCACATTGCACAAGTAGACTTAGTAGAATGTCATGGGATGGTTCCTTTATATGATGATGAGATTTGAATGTATGCATGTATTTTGAATAGATAGTTGTTATGAATGACTTTCCTTGTAATTCAAGTAACGTACATGACTAGTTCCTCATTTGTGACTATTGATTTTGATGAGGTCTAAAGATGATATGTGTGACTAAGGTAGCTTCAAAAGAGTACTTGGTAAGGTTGGTATTATCGGATGCCAACCATACATTGCACAAGTGTTCCTTAGGGGTTGCTAAAGTATTGATGTTACTATGTTATGAGTATAAATGTGATTATAGCTTCTCTTTTACATTGAAAATGCATGTTGGTTTCCAAACTTGATAAATGCATACTTTGCAACTAAAATGTCCCTTTTATCATATTTAAAGGATTTTATACATGTTTCCATACTTAGTACATATTTGTGCTAACCTCTTCTTCGTTTTCTACATTTTGATAAGTGTAGCTTCCGGCTAGGTGACATAGACTCTCCTTTATTGAAGAAGATTTGGATTGCTTATCTCTAAGTTGTGGTGAGTCCTCAAGTTCGAGGATGGATTATCCATTTCTTAGTTCCTATTGTACTTCTCATATTGAAACTTTTATTGATGTAAAGGGCTAAGTCCCAAACTTTGTATACCTATGTTTTAGATGGTGTATGAGACAAAGTCTAGATTCCTATGATTTTTCCTTTATGAAAAAAATGAAGTTGGACTTCTATTGTAAAAGATTTGAATTTTTCCGCATTATATCAATGTCTTATGTTATGATGATGCTAGAGGCTTGTATGAGACCCCTTCGGGGTCAAATACAACGTGTTACGTCTAGGGGTACACCTGGGTCGTGATTGAAAATGAAGAAGGAAAAATTTGGGCGAATCTGGGTACCAGGTCCGCGTCGTAAACCTGTTCCTCAGGATGGGAAAATTATCCTCGCGGAGCGGAGCGGTCATGGACCGTTCTGCCTCAAAATTATTTTCGCGACCAAATATTTAAATACATCTCCGCGTCGCGAACTAGTTCCCAAACAATGATTTTTTTATCTTATCTCATGTTTAAATATCTAAAAACACTCCTAAACATATGAGATCCTTCCTATCACAAATCACAATCCTTGAATCCATAATTCAATTCAAGGAAAGTTAAGATTTAAGTCAAGAGAAGTTAAGAGTCAAGTCAAGAGGTTAAGAGTTAAGTTAAGAGAAGTTCATAAAGTATTTCAAAAGTCATTCACAAACATTTTAACTTTGTTTTAAGACTTAAGCTTTGAGTTGAGGAAAGAATAAGAGTAAATTTCATTTCTTCAAAAATTATACGAGAACTAAGTATTCCCAAGAGTAAAAAATGTTCACATTTAACACCAATTTCCAAAGGTGCTTTTAAGCTAAGTTTTGAGTAATTATCTCAAACCAAAGAAAGAAGTTTTGTTTTAAAAACATATGAGCTAAGTATATTTTGGGAGTAGTCTTGAGCACCGATATGGGGATGCGAGTTCATAATAACTCGAGTCTCCATAAACCATGTACCCATTATAGGTAGTAACGAATCATACCTTTAAGATGATTCCTTAAGTGCTTTTTAGCATAGACTAGTGGATCCACTTAGTTAATGTCACGACCCGAGAGCACCCCCAAGTCGTAACATGCGTATTCGACCTCTCGAAGGTCTCATACAAGCCCTTAGCATTCATCACATTAGATATGTAAAATAGTGCGGAATTAAAAACTCTTTAAATAAAATCCCATAAGACTCAAAGGTCACTTTTAAAAACATCATTCAAAAGTACACAAGCGGAATACTAAGTCTCTTAGCCATCTTAGACATATACGTGAAAACATACTAGGGACACGGCCCTTTACAATCAAAAGAAGTCTATTAAGTCTATTACAAGAATCTTATCATAAAACTAGAATAGAAAAGTCTTGCCCTCGACATATGAGGACATACCACAAAATCTAGGAAGAACTTCAAATCCCAAGTTACTACAAAACCCGCTCACTTGCCGGAACCTACACTTGTAGAAAATAGAGAAATATGGAATTAGCACAATTAAGTACTAAGTATGATGACCATGCAAAAACATGCCAAAACGGACATTTACAAGGAATAAATGCTTTCATATTATTTTGATAAAACCTTCACTTCACAAGTATAAGAGACATAATACAAGTCAATGTTCACATATAAAACCATAGCCAACAATATACATACTCAACATATATTCATATACAACCCATGCTTAACTTTAAAAGAACACACATCATTTCATTACCGTAGGACCTCTACCTAATATAACCTTAAGACACACTTGAGTGAGACAAGAAGTGACCGCCCATACAACCTCTTCAAGCACACTTAAGTGTTCCTCAAGATTACCTTAGATAAGGACATTTCCTTTATAACATAACATCAATAGACCAACATTCTTTAAGAAACCATTTAGGAGACATTCAAGCACATAAGGGGACTTTCACATAATAGTCGTTAGACTTAGGAAATTCACTTTAGTATTTTCAAAGCCTACTCGTGCCATGTGTAGATAGCATCCCATACTACTACCTACACGTTGTAGAACCTATCCAATAACTAGAGTGCACATCCCACATGATGGGAATAGGCATAACCGACATAGACCATACTAGCTAGGCATGGAATCCGGAGTCTATCCTACTCCGTAGAGGTTGTTCTACTTGCCAAAGGTAGAACTAGTAAGCAACCCATGTAGTCACATGGTTTAGGGGATGTCCAAGGAAGTTCATTGTGCATAATCTCATACTCAACTAGGCCACCTTCCTAACCACATCCACTCGGTGCTAGCCTTGTTTCCCATAGAGTATTCAATCACATATGTACTTAGAGAGGGTTCCTTTTCTAGTTCAACCAATTCATAGTACCTCTTCCCAAGAAAGGCCCCATCTCTAAGTCATGGCCAATCAAGGTTCATAAGGATAGCTCATTTGACTTTCTTAGATAAGGATTTTCATGCCGTTCCGGCTCCATCCATCTCTAAGTCTATCATTTCACTCAAGAAGGGAACTTCGCCCTAAGGCCCATCCTTCAAGGTTATACATTTACTTAGGAAAGCTAGACTTATGAAAGGGCACCATTTCTTAGTTTTGCCGATTCAAGTCTTGGCCTAGAATTCCTCTTTTAGCATTTATAGAAAGGGCACCATTTCTTAGTTCTAGCCCACTTCACACATTCATGCATTCAAGACTTTAAGTAACAAGGAGAGACACTTTAGTCTACCAACCAAGTCACAACATTATCATCTAAGGATACTTCATAATCCAACATCATTTCATATATACATCATGAGAAAAATCATAATTTAAATCACAATGCTATCCACTTTACATAGGATCATCACAAGATCACATAAACTCATTCACATCATACCTTCACACATAAAGCTTCACATAAAACTTTACATATAGCTTCATATAGGACTTTACATATAGCCTCATTTATATATATAATATACAATACAATAACACTTTGTACAAGATCACCTTATAACCATAAGAATACCTTCACATAGTACAATAACATTTCATAACTTGATAACACTTTAATTCAATAGATAATGCATTTAAGTCCATGTTCATAATACATTCCATAATTAAACACCTCCACCATAAGTGGATCAAACTAAGCAAGAACAATTTTATCCATAATAAGAGATTAAGCCAACTTACCATCCTCCAAAGCCATAATCAACAACACTCAAGTCCCAACCATTTTACTTACCACAAGAGAATTCATCCATAACTTGCCCATAAGGCCACAACTTTCAATTCATCCATACATCATCAATTCATCATAGATAGATGTAGAAAATCATAAGAGTCACTAATACAATCCAATCCAAACACAATTTCATAAACTTTGAATCATAAGCAAAAGACCCACTTCATAAGCTAATTTAGGAATTTAGGGAAAACATGGGTTCTTCAAGGAATTCCATACGAAATCATCTTAAAAAATATTAATTCATCAATATAATGGCTTATAAAACGTTTTGCCAATGAACCCATGCTTAGATTAGAATTTGAGATTTTGTTCTTTGAAACCCTTTTGATTGGACTCCTTGAAAGAAAGATTGATCAAGGATCAAGGGTCACCATACCTCTAAGTTGAAAGCCCACGAAAAATTGAAGAAGAAAGAACTCAAAATCTTCAACCCTAGCTCCAACTTCTTCTTCTTCTTCCTCTCTTCTTCTCTTCTTCACTCAAGAACCCTAACTCTTACTCTTTTAAAATGGAACAAAAATGATCCACAATCAGCCTAACACAATAATATAACCTCAAAAGAAAAGATTTGTGAAATGACCAAAATGCCCTTAAATTTCCGGACGGACTCCTTGCCAACTGCCCAACTTTCAAAGGGCATAACTCACTCATACGAACTCGGAATCGAGCAAACTCGGTGGCGTTGGAAAGATCGTTCCAAGGGCTTTCCAAACATAACTGGAACTACTTCTGGATCATCCTGAGCTAGGAGTTATGACTGCTCAAAATTGGCCAAAAACTCACTGATTTCCCACACTTAACCAAATTTCCAGGTTTTGAACTTAGCCAATTTCCAGATTCAGAACTTTTTTTTCCAAAAGTGACTACTTCCAATTTATGCTTAAACTTTAAAAATTCATACGTTAGGCTCTAGTTTCACCTATCTATTTTTAGGGTCGCTACAGTTAAGGTGTTCTATATGACGGCAAAGTATAGGACAGTTCTGGCAGTGTGGGCAAGAGGTTGTAGCACCACTTAGGCTCATAGTGGTGGTTCTCAGTTAGAGAAACTCCCATAGTATTACATTACTTTATTATATGAGTAAGCTGAGTTGTTATTGTATTTTCTTTAACAAATGGAGTTGTTTTCTACTGTTTTAAAATTTTTTCTATATATTGCATGTGTATTATTGCTTTATATTGAGTTAAGTTATTCATGAGTTGAGTAAAGCCAAGGTATGTGTTTCTTTCAGATTCCTTTCAAGCTTATATTATGTTTAGTATTCCCCTCGCATACTCGTACATTCAATGTATTGATGTCATTTGGCTTGCATCATTTTATGATGCAAATAAAGGTAATCAGGATCAGCATCCAGGGCCCCGTTAATCCAGTTGAGCACTCAGAGTCAGTTGGTGAGCCTCATTGCTATCCGGAGGACTCCTCTTTATCATTTGTTTTAGTATTTAGTTCATTAGGATGTTGTGGGTCTTTTCCTGACATCCCTCTTTGTTTTAGAGGCTTCATAGAGAGTTAGTAGTTCAGTTGTTTTTACATTATTATTTCATATGTTAAGAATTGAGTTGCCACTTTGGCCAAGTTGAATGTTTGACCTTTAAACATTCTAAGTTATTTTATTAAACAGTTGAGTAGAGGTGTATTTGATCATTGAAATAATGTTTAGAGTCTTCCGCTGAGTAAGTAAGCCAGGCCAAGGGTTCGCTTGGGGCCAACAATGGTTCTCGAGTGCCAGCCACGTCCGGGGTGTAGGCTCGGGGTGTGGCAAACTTGGTATCAAAGCCTAGAGTTTAAGAGTCCTAGGGAGTCTATGAAGTCGTGTTTGTAGAGTCCTAGTTATCGGTGTGAAGCACGCCACATCTATAATTAAGAGGCTGCGACACTGAAGAAATTATCTCACTTCTTTTACACTCATTTCATGCGATATAGTTCATCTCTATAAAGTCTCTTTCTAATTCGTGTTTGCTCGTGTTTTTAGTTAACCGTGCCTCCATGAAGAGCTGACAGAGGTCGTCCTGCTAGGCATAATGTTGAGGAGCAAGGGGTACCCAATGCACCTGAAGTGCAACCCCAAGGAGAAGTTACCAATGTTGAGTTCAGGGAAGCAATAAGAATGTTGAGTCAAGATGTGACCAACCAAGCTGGGCGGAGAGAGAACCGACATGAAGGGAATGATACTTTGAGGATTCGTGAGTTCTTGAGGATGAAGCCTCCAAGTTTCACTTGTTGAAGCACTACTGAGGATCCAGAGAACTTTATTGAAGAGCTGCAAAAGGTATTTGAAGTTATGCACGTTGCCGATGCTGAGCTAGTAGAACTAGTTGCATATCAACTGAAGAATGTTGCTAGGACTTGGTTTGACCAGTGGAAGAAGGGTAAAGCTGAGGAAGCACCACCTGCGAATTGGGCTTGTTTTGAGGAGGCCTTCTTGGGGCATTTCTTTCCCCGAGAACTGAAAGAGGCCAACGTACGAGAGTTTCTCACCCTTAAGCAAGATTCACTAAGTTTTCATGAGTATGGGTTGAAGTTCACCTAGATATCCCGTTATGCTTCGGAGATGGTTGTGGATATGAGGAGTAGAATGAGTTTGTTTGTTACTGGGATGTCTCATCTATCGAGTTAGGAAGGTAAGGTTGAAATCCTAATAGGTGACATGGATATAGCAAGGTTGATGGTCTATGTACAGCAGGTTGAGGAAGCTAAGTTAAGGGATAGGGAGGAATTCAGAAATAAGAAGGCTAAGACGTCAGGGAATGAGTCCGAGCAGCAAAGAAATAATGTGAACCGGTCTTCTTTCCAACAAAAGCAAAAGGGACCTACTCCATCATCTGCTAGTGCACCTACACCCAGAAACAAAGGTGAGTACAATCAGAATTCACAGCACTTCAGCGCTAGACCTGCCCAATCTCAGGGTAGTGTGGCACAAAGAGGTAACTGGGCTCCTACATGTGCTAAGTGTGGTAGAACCCACCCAGGTAAATGTCGCGATGGCTCCACAGGTTGTTTCAAGTGTGGACAAGAGGGTCACTTCATGAAAGAGTGCCTCAAGAACCGACAAGGTAATGGAAATCAGGGCAATAGAGCCCAATTTTCATCAGTTGCTCCACCAGACAAGGCTACACCTAGAGGAGCTACTTCTGATACTAACGGAGGAGCAAACCGCCTTTATGCGATCACTAGTCGTCAAAAGCAAGAGAATTCTCCAGATGTTGTCACTGGTATGATGAAAGTCTTTACTCTTGATGTTTATGTTTTTCTAGACCCAAGAGCTAGTTTATCTTTAGTGACTCCTTATGCTGCAAATAATTTTGATGTTCTTCCTGAGAAACTTTGTGAACCCTTTTATATTTCTACACCTGTTGGGGAGTCTATTCTAGCTGAGCGAGTATATTGTGATTGTGTCATTTCCATCAATCACAAGAACACCATGGCTGATTTAGTTGAGTTAGACATGGTAGATTTCGATGCATTCTTGGTATGGACTGGCTTTATGCCTGTTATGCCTACATTGATTGTAGAACTCGAGTTGTTAGGTTTCAAATTCCTAATGAGCCAGTTATAGAGTAGAGTAGTAGTTCAGCAGTGCCTAAGGGTCATTTCATTTCATACTTTAAGGCGAGAAAGTTAGTTTCCAAGGGGTGTGTCTATTAGTTAGTCTATGTTAATGACTCTAGAGTTGAGATACCTCCTATGGAGTCAGTTTCAATAGTAAAAGAGTTTCCAAAAGTCTTTCGTGATGATCTTCCCGGAGTCCCTCCTGAGAGAGAAATAGACTTCGGTATAGACCTTCTTCCAAATACTCGTCCAATATCTATTCCACCATATAGAATGGCTCCAGCAGAGTTGAAAGAGCTTAAAGAACAATAGGGCTTTATTGCCAAGTGTCTCACCTTGGGGCGCTCCAGTCTTATTTGTGAGAAAGAAAGATGGTTCCCTTAGGATGTGTTAGATTACCACCAATTGAACAAGGTTACCATCAAGAATAAGTGTCCTCTTCCGAGAATTGACGATCTTTTTTATCAACTTTGGGGTGCTACTTGTTTCTCTAAGATAGACCTCAGATCAGGCTACCATCAGTTGAGGGTAAGGGAATGTGATATTCCAAAGACAACATTCAGGACTCGTTTTGGTCATTATGAGTTCTTAGTTATGTCATTTGGTTTGACCAATGCGCCTGCAACATTCATGGACCTCATGAATAGAGTATTCATGCCTATTTAGTTCAGGGCCCCGTTGATCCAGTTGACCACTCAGAGTCAGTTGGTGAGCCTCATTTCTATCCGGAGGACTCCTCTTTATCATTTGTTTTAGTATTTAGTTCATTAGGATGTTGTGGGTCTTGTCCCGACATCCCTCTTTGTTTTAGAGGCTTCATAGACAGTTAGTAGTTCAGTTGTCTTTACATTATTATTTCATATGTTAAGACTTGAGTTGCCATTTTGGCCAAGTTGAATGTTTGACCTTTAAACGTTCTAAGTTATTTTATTAAACAGTTGAGTAGAAGTGCATTTGATCATTGTAATAAAGCTTAGAGTCTTTCGGTGAGTAAGTAAGCCAGGCCAAGGGTTTGCTTGGGGCCAACAATGGTTCTTGAGTGTCAGCCACGTCTGGGGTGTAGGCTCGGGGTGTGACATAAATGTTAAAATTCATAAATAATCAATGGAAAATGAAGGTTTAGGATCAAGAACACTTATCCAACTGATCTAGCATAGGAAGGTAAAAGGAAAAATATTACACTTGTTATTTTCTCATCATTTATCTTTCTTTGTTATTTTAGTTATTTTTTATCCAAGGAAAGAAAATTTATCACATAGAGTACTGTTAAAAATAGACGAAAAAAATCATTTCCCCCAAAAAAATCAGACAAAATATTTATGTAATTATAATGAGAATATTAGATGTTTAAAAAAAAGGAAGATTAGAACAAGATTCTTGTGGCTGCTAGGGTATGAAATTCATTTACTATAAAGCTACTTCTGAACACTTTTAACACTAATAAGGAGACAACTTTATAAGTTACAATCGTGATATTCCCCATATTGAATGTTGCACATTTGGACACTAGAAGAGTCATCTCCTCAATTGCAATTATCCCTTATTGATCATAAGAACAAAAAAAAAGCTATTTATGATCCCACAAAACATGAGTAATAATATACTACAATATTTTAGGCCTAAGGCCGCACTAGATCTGGACAACTCTTTTAAAATTTTGCTAAAATTATTTTTAGGTACGCGTTTAAAGTGTAGCCATAATTTTTTAGCTTTTAGCCATCATAATATTGACAGTTCTTGATGAGTCTGAGATTTCGACTCATTTAGGGCTTTGTTTTCATAGTTTTATTGTCCTTTGCCTAATTTATGCTCTAAACTGATGTTAAAGTGTTAATTTGCAGTAATTAAGGTGAAGGAGCAAGGCAAGGACATTACCGGGCAAAAAGGAGCGATAAAACTTAAGAAGTTGAAGAAAGGCATTCCTGGTGATCACCAAAAACACTCAGTGAACCGCCGAGTGGCTCTTCATCTCGCCAAAAGTTCAAGTGTGCCAGCCTTGTGGAAACACCAACTAGGCGATGGACATGGACAGTTGGCGAACCGTCAAATAGATCGGCGACCTCGATCCTGATCACCTAAAGTCACAGAACCCTGAGGTTAAAGAGCCAAGGCAAACCGACGATGGAACGGAGCCATTGGCATATCGCTGACTTGGTCAGCGATGCTCGACTAACCTCGCCTAGTGGTCCTAAAGGCCAAATTTGAGAAAGTATAAATTGAATTTCAAAAAGGTATAAAAGGAATCCAATCATTTCCTAAGTAATATTTCTCGTTATTGAACTTGGAACTTTGGTGTGGACCATTGTTTTACTTAGTTTTAGGAGTTTTCTAGTAGATTTTGAGTTGACTTTTAGATATTGATCATTTTGGATCATTGTAAAGACGTGGATTGCAATACCCAGATTATGGAGAACGTAATTGGTATTGATTTCTTCCTTTTTATGATGTGTGGCTAAAACCCGCATTCTTAGAGGTATGATAATGTGATTATTTTCTCTAATCATCTTATGGGTATAGTTGTTTACTAACTTAAATGTTAATTTGAAGTGGGTTTAATCTATAGTTGTGTATTAACCCATGAATTGTAGTTGCAAATGCAGTTCTCACTTAGTGTTCTAGGCTTGCTTGAGAAAGAGGTTTTAGAACTAAGGTTATCGATTGATGATTGTCGTGATTGGGTTGTTGTGGGTTCAGCTCGAGAGAGTGAATGTTAACTCGATCCTACCAATCTAGCTTGAGAGAGTAGATAAATTGAGGTATTGGGCTGCTTATAGTGTTATGCTTGTCGAGGTTCGAGAGAACTCGCTTGAGTTGTAATACTTGTTCGAGAGAAAGATATTGCATCCATTGCCTAGCCTACTCACTAAGATTCAACAATCGTTAGTGAATTATAACTACCCATATAACGAATTAGCCTTTAATCGATCACATCCCCAAGTATCTCATATCTATTTGATTACTCTTCTGCCTTTCTTAGTTGTTAATTGACAATCCTAACCCCCCCCCCCCCCCTTTGGACACTTGTTTTCAACCTTAAGATTTAATTGAATGATTTTGATAATTTATATTTCTACAATTGATTAGATCACATTTATAACTTCGTAACTGAATTCTGACTTGTATCACTCCTTGTGGGATCAACCCCAACTCTTTGTTGGGTTTATACTAGATTGTGATTGCCTACACCTAGTATTGGATGAGGTGTAGTTGAGTGTTTATCAAAAATGGCGCTGCTACCGGGGAGTGGTGTTTAAAATTCTATTAATGAAGTTTAGATTGTGATCTTTTTCTGTTGTAGATGAATCGATTTACCTTATTTTGTGTTTGTTGTTGCTTGTTTGTGAATAGAGGATGATATGAGTATGAACGGAAGTAACGCTAGCCAGCTTGGTCACCAAGATGACATTAGAAATCTTAATGATGTCAATGAACTAGTTCAATTGGATGGTGTAGGTGCAATATGTTTACCTTAGGTTGTGGGTAATGCTGTATTCCCCGTGACTAGCTCGATGTAACAACTCTTGCAAATGAAAGGACTATTTGGAGGTCTAGCTCATGAGGATCCCCATGATTATATTTAGAACTTTGTGGATGTATGTGGACCATTCTCATTCAAAAACATCTCACAAGAGTCAGTCCATCTCCGGTTGTTTCCTTTTTCTTTGATGGGGGAAGCGACCAAATGGTTAGTTGATCTTCCGAGGGATTTTATTACATCTTGGGATGAACTTACCGAGGAATTCTACATAAGGTTTTTCCCTCTTTCAAAAATGATGGTGTTGAGAGACAATATTCAGGGCTTCAAATGTTTAGAAGGTGACCCAATCCATCAGACGTGGCTGAGATTTAAAAAGTTGACACTTCAATGTCCAACTCACGGGATGCCAAACAACGTGTTGTTACAACACTTCTACCGGAGTCGTCTCGATGAACAAAGGTGTGGCTGATCAACTTGTTCAAGGAGGTATTTGTAACGACCCGTAAAATGAATAAATGAAACAAGAGCCTAACTAGTGACAGTGTGAGTTTATCATGGGGTTTGAGGTGGTTTGATATTGTCCCGAGCTTTGGTTGAGGGGTTTAGGGGTTAAACGTCAAGGTACGACTCCCAAGGACCACCCTAGGGGTCCTTGAGAAGGACCCTTAGTCTAACCCCCAAGACCCCAAAGAAACTTGAAGTTGGCCAAAATGGGGTGAACAACGGAAGGGGTATCCATTGTCCGTGGATGGCCTCTGTGGGTCAGACCCCCATGACCCAAGTTGTAGCCCCAGACCACGGACCTACAGCATAATCCGTTAGTGGACTCACAGTCCGTAAGTCTAGGGTGTGAGTCACACCAGGTTTGTTGGTTTGGTTCGGTCAAGTTGAGAGGTGGTTTGGTAATTAGCTAATTAATTTAGTTAAGTTGTGGGACGGTTATTTTATGTTAATTATGGTATTTTAAGAGTATTAAAAGTATTAGACTCTATTTTTCAACTCATTATTTCGAAACACTGAAAGTTAGAAACCTCTCTTCTCCAAAAGTTCTCTCTCTATAGAAACCTCCATTGGAGGTGAAGACTTCAAGCTCTCAAAGTCAAATATTCAAGATCTTCAAAGGATATTCGTGGGGAATCAATAGCAGGTTTGGTAGTCTTGATCCTTGTCTAACTTTTCATTCAAGGAGCCAATTCAAAGGTGATTCCAAAGTATGAAAAATCTAGGGTTTCACTAAATCTCATGGGTTCTTTCATCAAACATTTTCAAATGGTTTCTAATAAAAATATTATGACTGTATTAGTGTTTAATTGATGTTTTATGATGAAAATACTCTATGAACCCATAAATTCTCTCAATTCCTAAAATTGTGCCTTATGAAGTGGGTTTGTTGATCATGAATAAATGTTGATGGATTATGCCTAAATTGAGTTAGATTGTTGAAGTATTGATGTTTATGTTGAATTAAATGATTGATTCATGTCAATTTCCTATTCTATTGTAGTAGTTTTGATTTTTGAGTTGATGTTGGTTCATGGCTTTAAAAGGGCAAGTTATGACCTAATTACATGTTGAAGTAGAATTGTGCTAGAGATGCTGATCCACTTAAAAGGTGGAGGTGTTTAATTACTATGTATGATTATGATGTGAAGGATATGCATGTGATTTCAATTATAGAATGATGATCATGTATAGAATATAATTATGTTATTGTTCATAGTATATTCTCAATTGACACTCATGAATAATGGTTATGGAATGTGAAGGGTTTTTATAATGTATTGTTGTATCTTTAATTGATAGGATTAGGCATCCTTTTCTTATACAAATGAAAGTAATGGGAATGTTGAATCTAGAATTAATAGGCTATGGCCTTCCTTTCATATATGAGTAATGAATGTGTTTTGACTTGATGGATATGAATCGATAGACTTAAGGCATTCCTTTCATAAATGATCTAATCTAATGAAGACTCTAGAATAGATAGGCTAATGGCATTTCTTTCTTAATGAGTCAATGTCCCAGTAATCGATAGGCTTATGGCATTCCTTTCATGAGTATAAAAATGTAATAAGGAACCATGAATCGATACGCTTATGACATTCCTTACATGAGGACTCTAGAGCTATCCTTGAATGCACCATGGATCGATAGGCTTATAGCATTCCTTCCTTGGGTAATGATGTATCTTGGGTCGATAGGCCTATGGCATTCCTCCCTAATACACTAATGTAATGTGAATGAAAAGATCTATGGGAATGTAGGCTAAGCACCAAGTGGATATGGTTAGATGGAAACTCTCCCAATGGAAGGTTAGAGTTCCAATGAACATCTTCCTATCCCATAAACTATGTGCCCACATAGGTCTAGCTAGTGGATCAACGTAAGCTAGGTTATTGGTTTACCTTAGGCAATGTAACATCCGACAATTTAAAATGAATATGAAGAAGCTTGAAATTGGAAGTAGTCATTTTTGGAAAAAAATTCAGAATCTGGAAATTCGGCCAAGTGTGGAAATCAGTGAGTTTTTGGCCAACTTTGAGCAGTCATAACTCCTAGCTCAGGATGATCCAGGAGTAGTTCCAGTTATGTTTGGAAAGCCCTTGGAATGATCTTTCCAACGCCACCGAGTTTACTCGATTCCGAGTTCGTATGAGCGAGTTATGCCCTTTGAAAGTTGGGCAGTTGGCAGGGAGTCCGTCCGGAAATTTAAGGGCATTTTGGTCTTTTCACAAACCATTTCTTTTGAGGTTATATTGTTGTGTTAGGCTGATTGTGGATCATTTTTGTTCCATTTTAAAAGAGTAAGAGTTAGGGTTCTTGAGTGAAGAAGAGAAGAAGAGAGAAAGAAGAGAAGAAGAAGAAGAAGTGGGAGCTAGGGTTGTGGATGCAAGACGTTTTCTTCTTCAAATTTCTTGGGGAATCTTAGTAAAGGTATGGGAGTTCTTTATCTAGGGCAAGCTATCACCCTAGAGCCAATTTCAAATGGTTTTCAACTTTTCCAAAGTTTGTGAAAAAGCCTAATTTCTACTCAAACTCATGGGTTCTTGCATGAAACGATTTCAAATGATAATTAATGATATTATTGATGTTATTTGATGTTTTAAGATGAAAAACTCCATGAATCCTTGTATTCTACAAAACCCCAAAATGTGTTTATGAAGTGGGTCTATTTCTATAAATTCAAAGTTGATGGAATTATGTGTAAAGTGAATTGTATTGATATCTCTTGTGTTGTTTAATGTTTATTCATGATTAATTGTTGATAATGGGTGAATTAAGGGTGGTAAGCCTTATGAGGGAAGTATTGGTGATTGCTTGGATTTTTGGTGATTTTGGCTATGGCTTTGAATTATGGTAAGAAAGTTTGACCTCTCTTTATTGAATTAATTGTTGTTGGTAGGTTGAATCCACCTTTGGTGGAAGTGTTATATCTTGTTCTTGTGTGGTATTATTGTGAATTGTAGCCATGAAGGCATTGGGGAAGTTGTTGCATAATGTTGGAATATTGTATTATTGTGAATTGAGGCCATAAAGGGCATTATATGAGTGTTATTGTATTGTTATATTATTATATATGAATGAGGCTATATGTAAAGTCCTATATGAAGCTATATGTAAAGTTTTATGTGAAGCTATATGTGAAGGTATGATGTGAATGAGTTTTATGTGAAGCTATATGTGAAGGTATGATGTGAATGAGTTTTATGTGAAGCTATATGTGAAGGTATGATGTGAATGAGTTTTATGTGATCTTGTGATGATCCTATGTAAAGTGGATAGCATTGTGAGTTAAAGTATGATTTCTCATGATGTATATATGAAATGATGTTGGATTATGAAGTATCCTTAAATGAAAATGTTGTGACTTGGTTGGTAGACTAAAGTGTCCCTCCTTGTTACTTAAAGTCTTGAATGCATGAATGTGTGAAATGGGCAGAACTAAGAAATGGTGCCCTTTCTATAAATGCTAAAAGAGAAATTCTAGGCCAAGACTTGAATCGGCAAAACTAAGAAATGGTGCCCTTTCATAAGTCTAGCTTTCCTAAGTAAATGTAAAACCATGAAATCGATAGACCTAATGGTGGTAGCCCTTCTCATGTGTGAAATGATGAACCTTGGACCGGCAGGCTTAAGGCACCCTTAATGAAAAATCGGTAGGCCTAAGGCACCCTTCCAGGAGGATTTAATGAGCTATCCTTATGAACCTTGATTGGCCATGACTAAGAAATGGGGCCTTTCTTGGGACGAGGTACTATGAGTTGGTTGAACTAGAAAAGGAACCTTCTCTAAGTACATATGTGATTGAATACTCTATGGGAAATAAGGCTAGCACCGAGTGGATGTGGTTAGGAAGGTGGCCTAGTTGAGTATGAGATTAGGCACAATGAACTTCCTTGGACATCCCCTAAACCATGTGCCTACATGGGTTGCTTACTAGTTCTACCTTTGGCAAGTAGAACAACCTCTACGAAGTAGGATAGACTCCGGATTCCATACCTAGCTAGTATGGTCTATGTCGGTTATGCCTATTCCCATCATGTGGTATGCGCACTCTAGTTATTGGATAGGTTCTACAACGTGTAGGTAGTAGTATGGGATGCTATCTACACATGGCACGAGTTGGCTTTGAAGATACTAAAGTGAGTTCCCTAAGCCTAACGACTATTATGTGAAAGTCCCCTTATGTGCTTGAATGTCTCCAAAAATGGTTTCTTAAAGAATGTTGGTCTATTGATGTTATGTTGTAAAGGAAATGTCCTTATCTAAGGTAATCTTGAGGAACACTTAAGTGTGCTTGAAGAGGTTGTATGGGCGGTCACTTCTTGTCTTACTCAAGTGTGTCTTAAGGTTATATTAGGTAGAGGTCCTATGGTAATGAAATGGCATGTGTTCCTTTAAAGTTAAGCATGGGTTGTATATGAATATATGTTGAGGATGTATACGGTTGGCTATGGTTTTATATGTGAACATTGACTTAGTATGTTATATTGTAATGGCAAATTTCCTTATCTATGGTAACCCTTAGGAACACTTAGGTGTATATGAAAAGATTGTATGGGCGGTCACTTCATGTTTCACTTAAGTGTGGCTTTGGGTAACTTGAGATAGAGGTCAAGAAATGATGAAAAGGCTTACTTGTCAATTATGTTCATGTATTGTACATTGGTACTAGTTGTGCATGATGGCTTGTGATATGAAGCATGATAAGTGGTAAGTTCACATTTGGTGGCCTTAGGATGATGCTTTAGTGTGGATGGTGGTATGGGACGCTATCCATACATTGCACAAAGTGTTGTCCAAGGGTTACTTGAGGTGGATGGTTTAAGGTGAAGGAATGGGTTATGTGTGGAGTATGTGCTAAAGTGGTTAATGACTTGTATGTTGGTTATGGTTGGATATTGTGACTCTTATACTTGTATTTTATTTCATGAAGTTTTACCAAATGGCATAAAAGCATGTTTCTCCAATAAACGTCCTTTTTAGCATGTTTTTGCATGGCTTCCATACTTAGTACTTAATTGTGCTAACCCCTTTCTTTCCCTTTTTGACTAAAGTGTAGGGATTTGGAGATGGGTGACATGTCATGGCTATTTGATAGGTTTCTAAGTGTTGAAGATGAAGACTTGGTGAGTCCTCATATATTCGAGGACAATACCCCATATGTTCTTTTATGTCTTTTTAGTATTATTTAAGTTGTGTATGATATTGGTCCCGAATTTTGTACTCTAAAGTATTAGATGGTTTTGAGACATCATGTATAAAGTCTAGAAAGTCTTCCGCTTGCTATTGTTTTTTTTTAATGAAATGTTTTCTTGGTAAAGAAAGTTTTTAATTCCTTATGGTTTTAGTGTCTATGCGATGAATGAATGCTAAGAGGCTTGTATTATACCTCTTTGAGGTCGAGTACGCCGGTTACGACTAGGGGGTGATCCCGGGTCGTGACAGGCAAGTAGACCACATATTTACGGTGTAGGGCTATATGACACCGGATTCCATGATCTAGCTCTCATGGTCTATGTCGGTTAAACGCTTATTCCCATCATGTGAGATATGCATTATAGTAACTTGAGAGCTTCTACAAAGTGTGGGTAGTAGTATGGGATGCTATCCATACATTGCACGAGTAGGGTTTGAGAGGGTTATAGTGAGTTCTAAGTCTTAATGACTAATGTATAAATGTGTCTTAAATGAAGTTAATGAAGAAGGATGACTTATATGCTTAATTGTAAAGATGCATGCTATACTTGGATTGTATTATGAGTTATTTCCTTATCATGACTTATCGTATATGAATGTGCCTTGTCTATGGTGACTTCAAAGGAGTACTTAGTGTGAGTAGTAGTATGGGATGCTACTTGCACAAGTATGACTTAGAGTTGTCTTGGATGTAGGTCTTAATGTGATGATGTGACTTATGTAATGTTATGTCTCTTATATGCTTTATTATGTAAAGGTGGAAAGGATGAATGGTAAGTTCAATTGTGGTGACCTTAAAGTGGTACCTTAGTGTGGGTAGTGGTATGGGACGCTATCCATACATTGCACAATGTATTGCTTGAGGGTAACTTGAGGTGAAGGTAAAGGTTCATATGTGGATTATGTTCTAATGTGAAAATATGACTTGTATGTTGGTTGTGACCTATATTATGCCTCTTTTATCAATGTTCATGAAGTTTTACCAAAATGGCATATATCATGACTTTCAAACAAAAATGTCCTTTTTAATCATGTTTTTGCATGGCTATCATACTTAGTAATTTATGTGCTAATCCATTCTTCTATGTTTTTACTACAAGTGTAGGTTCCGGCAAATGATTTGCATTAGTCTAGTCTAGCTTGGATTAGAGTTCTCCAAGACATTTTGGGTATGTCCTCGTAGATTGAGGATAAGTGTTTCGAAGTTTCTTTCATTTTCATGTAATAGACAACTTTAGATTTCTATTGTAAAGGGTCGTGTCCCTATTTTTGTTCAAGATTGTGTCTAAGATGGCCAGGTGAGATATAGACTTCCGCTTGCGTTTAAATGGTAGATTGTATGGTTTTAAATAAAAAGTTTTAAATTATGTACTATTTCTATTACCTATGCAATGAATGAGCTATGAGGCTTGTATAAAACCCCTTCAGGGTCAAGTACGTCGTGTCACATCCAGGGTGTAGACTCGGTCGTGTCAAACATGGTATCAGAGCATAAGGTTTTGGGAATGGTCTTTAGGGTCGATGTCTCACAAGCCATGTCTAGTAGAGTCTTGTTCATCGGTGTGAGTCATGACACATCTATGAGCGAGAGGCTATAGGACGTTAGGAAATTACACTTCTTTCATATTCATGAAGTCGTGCCTTAGAGTTTAGCTCTATAACTGCCCTTTTCTTAATCCTTCTCCTCTGTTTATAGGATATGAATACAAGAAGGACGCCCGCAAGAAGAGTGGAAGAGGAGAATGTGAATGAGGGAGTTCCTCCCCAAGGTCCTCAAGGTGGCAAAGTTCCTCAAGACAACCAAGTTTCGGTGGATCCCCCGGCCATGACCAATGAAGAGATTAGGTCGGCTTTTCTAACCTTAGCCCAAGCCATGAAGGCTCAAGTTAATCGGGATCTGGGGACGAGGGTGAATGCTAATGAGAGTACCATGGCCTCAAAGTTGAGAGACTTTGTGAGGATGAATCCTCCGATATTTCTTGGCTCTAAAGTGGGAGAGGATCCCCAAATATTCTTGGATGAAGTTTATAAGATAGGCAATGCTATAGGGGTATCTTCTAAGGAGAAAGCGGAGTTGGCTTCCTATCAATTGAAAGATGTGGCCCAAGTGTGGTTCACTCAATGGAAAAGCAATAGGCCCTTGAAGCGGGTCTTATAGAATGGGAGGAGTTTACGGGAGCATTCCTTGTAGGTACTTTCCCCGTGAGAAGAGGGAGTGTAAGGTTGAGGTTTATCAATCTTAAGCAAGGTAGCATGAGTGTGGAAGAGTACTCCTTGAAATTTACTCTCTTGTCTAAGAATGCTCCATCCATGGTGTCTAACCCTAGGGATGAGATGAGTAGGTATGTGACGGATATATCCGACCTAGTTGAGGAAGAGTTTCATACGACGATGCTCCCTAATTATATGAATATTTCTAGGCTTATGGTGTGTGCTCAATCTATTGAGGAGTCCAAACTTAAGAGGAAGAATAGGGAGTTGAAGAGGGGTAGATCTTATGAGCAAGGTCAACCTAGGTTCAATAAGAGAGCTCCTAACCAAGATTCTTCAAGTGCTCCTAAGGTTAATGAGGAGAAATGTGGTGGACCTCCATTTTCTAAACCTCTTTGCACCACTTGTGGGAAGAGGCATCATGGGAAGTGCCTAACCAGTACTAGTGGGTGATATAGTTGTGGAAACCATGATCACCAAGTGAGAAATTGTCCTACTCTTACGACTAGAGGAAGGGAGGCAAAACAAGCTTCTTATGTTGGCTCAGATACTAATGCTCCAAAGAAGTACCACTTCTATGCACTTCAAGCCAAAGGGGGCAAAGGAGCTAATCCGGATGAAGGTACCGGTAAGTTATAGTTCCTTTTTGTTGTATAGAGGTTCTTATGTTGTTTTTCATGTTAGCCTTAGTTGGGTTTTCTCCTAAGTGAGGGATACTATGTTGAATAGTAAGGTTGTTGAGAGTTGTGATATCCTTATCTCTTTCCTTCTATTCCTATTCAAGCTTGAGAACTAGAGTTCCCTGTAGGTTGTTTCATGTTTTGGAGCCATGTGTGATTACGTGTTTCCATGGTCTCCTTATGCTATGCATGTTCTATTTGAATTCTTGTTTATATGAGAAAATGAATTTTCATGCTTTATGTTCCTCATGTTGATTTGCATTTAGTATGAGTTGTATATATGCTTAATGAGGTGAAATGTTGAACACGCCTAAACGTGCTTTTATGAGAAAATTGCTTAAATTTGCTTAATGATGTTGTGATGAGCATGATTTGACTTAGAGATGGAAGTTCCTCCAATGAAATGAGAAACGTTGAAGTTTTGGTGCATAATGAGATTATAGATGTAGCTCATACTTTCTTATGTGCATTGAAGATGTATGAGTTAGAGTTGATGTTTCCTCCTATGGTTTATGCATTATATTGATGTTTCATGATTGTGGGCTACTAGTCTTGAGTCGTTAACCCCTGAATGTGTTTTAAGTGTCATTCGAGGACGAATGTTCCAAAGTGGGAGATAATGTAACAACCTGTAAAATGAATAAGTGAAACTAGTGACAGTGTGAGTTTGTCATGAGGTTTGATGTTGTCCCAAGCTTTGGTTAAGGGGTTTAGGGGTTAAACGTCAAGGTACGACTCCCCAAGGACCACCCAAGGGGTCCTAGGGTGGTCCTTGAGGAGGACCCTTAGTCTAACCCCCCAAGACCCCAAAGAACCTTGAAGTTGGACAAAATGGGGTGAACCACGAAAGGGGTCACCGCCCCGTAGGTCCATCCACTGTCTGTGGATGGCCTCCATGGTTCAGACCCACATGAACCAATCTGCAGCCCCAGACCACGGACAAACAGCACGGTCCGTTAGTGCACTCACGGTCCGTGAGTTTAGGGTGTCAGTCACACCGGTTTGCTGGTTTGGTTCGACCAAGTTGAGGGGTGGTTTGATAATTAGCTAATTAATTTAGTTAAGTTGTGGGACGGTTATTTTATGTTAATTATGGTATTTTAAGAGTATTAATAGTATTAGACTCTATTTTTCAACTCATTATTTCAAAACACCCAAATTTAGAAACCTCTCTTCTCCAAAAGCTCTCTCTCTCTAGAAACCTCCATTGGAGGTGAAGACTTCAAGATCTCAAGTTCAAATATTCAAGGTTTTCAAAGGATATTGGTGGGGAATTAATATCAAGATATGGTAGTCTTGATCATTGTCTAACTTTTCATTCAAGGAGCCAATTCAAAGGTGATTTCAAAGAATGAGAAATCCAGGGTTTCACTCAATCTCATTGGTTCTTTCATCAAACATTTTCAAATGGTTTCTAATGACAAATTATGATTGTATTAGTGTTTAATTGATGATTTATGATGAAAATACTCTATGAACCTTTGAATTCTCTAAATTCCTAAATTGTGCCTTATGAAGTGAGTTTGTTGATCATGAATAAATGTTGATGGATTATGCCTAAATTGAGTTAGATTGTTGAAGTATTGATGTTAATGTTGAATTAAGTGATTGAATCATATCAATTTCCTATTCTATTGTAGTTGTTTGGATTTATGGGTTGATGTTGGTTCATGTCCTTGAAAGGGCAAGTTATGACCTAATTACATGTTAAAGTAGAAATGTGCTAGAGATGTTAATCCACTTGAAAGGTGGAGGTGTTTAAGTACTATGTATGATTATGATGTGAAGTATATGCATGTGATTTCAATGACAGAATGATGATCATGTATAGAATGTAATTGTGTTATGTTGATAGTATATTCTCAATTGACACTCGTGAATGATGGTGATGGAATCTGAAGGGTTTTTATAATGTATTGTTGTATCTTGAATTGGTAGGCTTAGGCATCCTTTTCTTATACAAATGAAAGTAATGTGAATGTTGAAACTAGAATTGAAAGGCTATGGCCTTCCTTTCATATATGAGTAATGAATGTGTTTTGACTTGATGGATATGAATCCATAGGCTTAAGGCATTCCTTTCATAAATGATCTAATGTAATGAAGACTCTAGAATTTATAGGCTAATGACACTCATTTCTTAATGAGTCAATGTACCATGAATCGATGGGCTTACGGCATTCCTTTCATGAGTATAAAAATGTAATGAGGAACCATGAATCGATAGGCTTATGGCATTCCTTTCATGAGGACTCTAGAGCTATCCTTGAATGTACCATGGATCGATAGGCTTATAGCAATCCTTCCTTGGGTAATGATGTATCTTGGGTCGATAGGCCTAAGGCATTCCTCCCTAGTACACTAATGTAATGTGAATGAAAAGATCTATGGGAATGTAGGTTAAACACCAAGTGGATTTGGTTAGATGGAAACTCTCCCAATGTTAAGTTAAAGTTCCAATGAACATCTTCCTATCCCATAAACTATGTGCCCACATAGGTCCAGCTAGTGGATCCACGTAAGCTAGGTTATTGGTTTATCTTAGGCAATAGACCACATCTTTACGGTGTGGGGCTATATGACAGCGGTTTCTATGATCTAGCTCTCATGGTGTATGTTGGTTAAACACTTATTCCCATCATGTGATATGTGCACTATAGTTACTTGAGAGGTTCTACAAAGTGTGGGTAGTAGTATGGGATGCTATCCATACACTGCACGAGTAGACTTTGAGAGGGTTATATTGAGTTCTCTAAGTCTTAATGACTAATGTATGAATGTGTCCTAAATGAATTTAATGAAGAAGGATGACTTATATGCTTAAATGTAAAGTTGCATGCTATACTTGGATTGTATTATGAGTTACTTCCTTTTCATGACTTATCGTATATGAATGTGCCTTGTCTATGGTGACTTCAAAGGAGTACTTAGTGTGAATAGTAGTATGGGATGCTACTTACACATTGCACAAGTATGACTTAGAGTTGTCTTAGATGTTTGTCTTAATGTGATGATGTGACTTATGTAATGTTATGTCTCTTATATGCTTTATTATGTAAAGGTGGAAATGATGAATGGTAAGTTCACTTGTGGTGACCTTAAAGTGGTACGTTGGTGTGGGTGGTGGTTGATGCTTATCGTAACCAACAACACTAACCTACGGTATGAGTGTCTACGATCGTTGATAGTATAGTAACCCACTAAAGGTTGGGGTCGTGTCCCAAGGGAGTGGTTTTGAGAATTGATAGAAAAATAAAATTAAGCCCTAACTAGTCGTAGCTAAAGACATTAATGAACAAAAACATTGTAAATAAAGGGGGTGACACGAAAGTGTCAAATATCGATTTTAGGGTTTTGTTACAAGTAGTAAAAGCAACAAAAATTAACAAGAGAATCAAGTATGGGGAAATGTTCTTGAGGTGTGACCGCAATACTAGTTGAGATAAATAGTTGGGTACATGCTTTTGACAAGAAATTTGTAAGATAATAGTGACTAGGCTAAGCTTTAAATGGAAATAAGTTTCCTCTCGGGAAACTTAACCCGTTTCAAATGCGTTCCTCTCGGACACCCATTTACCGCATGAAGACCAACATACGCCTTACCCCACTCACTCTCTCGAGCTGAGTATTAGGATATGGGACTAGGGCTCACCCTCTTGGGCTGAACCTCATGGCGACCCACTATTTAGGCCATCAGTCTAGTGGTCTTGGTTTCGCGACCTCCCTCTCGGTTAAACCGAAAACACATGAGTGGCTTTGTATTTTCAACTACAAACCCTTTAGATTAAACCACAACCACTAGGTGAAATCACCATTAAATTACATCTAACCTATCAGCAAGCAAGGCCCAACAATAATATCAACACATATTTACTAAATCACACGCAAAGAATTGGGGTTTTAGCCACACATCAAGAAATAACAAAATGCACCTAAAATGATAGTAAAATCAAATGGGTATAACAAATTAATCCTTAATTTAGGCAAAGGAAGAAGAATAGAGAAGACCCACTTCCAACTTAGGGAAGATGAACTCTTTTCTTCAAGTTCCAAAAACCCTCTCCAAACTTGCGAGAAAATATCTAAAAAGTACTATTCTATTCTGGAAATTAAAATAAAAGTTCGACTCTTAAAAATAATAATAAGTTAAGTACTCCCTCCGTCCCTTTTTAGTTGTCCACTTTAGAAATGGCACACAGATTAAGGCAACAATGATTAGCACAGTGAAGTTACAATTTTACCCTTATGACAAATTTTCACTTCAAAATTACAACCACTTATTTGAATTCAAGTGAAATAAATTGGAGGGAAACAACATACACTTTTACAATTTTCAAGAAGTGTAAATAAGGGTATAATAGGAAAAAATTTGTTGTCCTTTCTTGATTTGTCAAAATGGACAACTAAAAAAGGAAATATGGACAAGTAAATAGGGACGGAGGGAGTATTTATAGACTTCAGAAAACAGCGTTGGCGGATCTTTCGGCGAAGTTAGTCAATGTCGCCGAATGACTTCGGTGACTCGCTATTCGTCTGTCTCATCGCTGTTTCATGCTTGCCTTCAACACCTTCACGTTCTGGACCATTGGGCGGTATAGTACTGCTTCGCGGAACTATTCAGCAAAGCGCCAACTGCTCCTTTCAGCACCTTTTTTATCCTTCTCCTTCAGGGCTTCGCGTACTGGAACAAAGGGCGGAGTAAATCCCTTCGACCAATCGCCAAGTGTGCTTGGCGATGCTCGGGTTTCAGCTTCGTCGTTCTTTTCAGCCTTTTTGTTCCTTTTGGCGCCTAAGTGTCCATGCTTTCACTAAAACTTCAAATACCTGAAACTTAAGAGTTTCATCAGATATTTAGACAAAATAAGCATTCGAGGACACTATTCTTATCAAAATAAAGCCCTAAATGAGTCCAATTTGTGGATTCATCAACACCCCTAACTTAAACTTTTGCTTGTTCTCAAGCAAAATCAAGTTCAACTGTTCAAAAAAGGTGTCTCAGACAGTGATACACAAGACTCAAACATGAACATACACAACAAGATTCAAATTACTTATGCACAGATCAACTGTGTACTCAAAGATTCAAGTTCTAACACACCATTACCAGAGATTCTCGTGCTCGCAATACTTGCTACTTGTGCAAGTTCGAGCTCGACAAAAAGTATCTAAATGCCCTCACATGAAGAATGATTCCATATTCACACACAGAGGTTAATCAATTCAATATCAAGAATCAAATGCAACGCTCACATTCAAAAAGAGGAACGCAATGCATGTTTTTACCCATAGGTTTTCCCTTATTTTCCAATCGACTTTTGATTCGGCTTACTCAAGATCAAAAAGGTCTTTCTAAGGCTTGTAATGGGGATGAGTGCAAAGGTATGGTCATTTAGGCTCAGTGGCTCCTTCCTCGTGGGATGTGGTATTCTCAAGGCATTCCCTTCTTTTCCTTTATCGATTCTTTTTCTAGTGCTTCTAAGTCACCTGTTTATTAACCTTTATGGATTGCTTGGAAACCCAATTTCCTTCATACTTTATTCCATATTTTTTTTTGAATTGAAGGGGTTTCCACTGTTCTGCAACACCATGGGTTAAGGGGGACTTTTCCTGCACTTATTGACTTCCCCTTTTCCTTTTCACCACACCCCCAACTTAGGCTTTTGGCCTAAGTTGGTAATTCACTAAACCACAAATTAAGAGGATTATAGGTAGTGGGTCAAGTGAGGTCTAGGGTTCATCTAGGTTCTTCCAAAGAAAGGTAAGGCTCAAAGGGAGTTCGAAAAGAGTTTCACACACTCACGGGTAGGCCACAAAAGAGGTATATGTCAAATTTGGCTCACACTCTTTAAAGTTGCCTAAGACCATATCAAGATGACAACTTTCTAAATCAATCAGACTAACAGGGCAAATTCTAGGTTTATTCATGTATGGTTCAAAGCAAGCTAATCACACAAGGCATCGACACTTAAGTTAAGCAAGACTACACACTTTTGCTAGTGTGCAACGGTCATAACAAGAGAATCAACGATAAATGGCTAATCACAATGAGTTACAAAGAGTTTACATATTGTCTATGCAACTTCATTTGGCCTCATCGTAGCCATACATT
The DNA here is from genome assembly GCF_900185275.1 of Solanum verrucosum. NCBI lineage: Eukaryota > Viridiplantae > Streptophyta > Magnoliopsida > Solanales > Solanaceae > Solanum > Solanum verrucosum. The sequence goes on from NW_026020470.1 coordinate 1,820,499, forward strand.
CATGTTCGTTCAATTGAGAGAACTATTTAAGTCATCGGTATTGATCGAAACCTAGATTTAAATTTTTGCAAAAGAACAACCACATTCAACTCACGAGGGGTGGCAAAAATGTGCAAAAAATTTAAATTTTTTTGGAAGGGTCAAAATCATTTTGCAATTAAAAGTGAACGGAGCCACAAGCTCAAACATCCACAGAAAAAGTAGTATTTAACACAATTATAAACAGACAATCCAAATGTATTCAAAACACGAATATCCAAAACAAGCAAAACAAGGTGTGGGCCTCACCCCACCACAAATAAGATCATTTGTCCTTAAATGCAAGTAATAGGAATCCAAAAGTAGAAAATATAATAAGACAGAGCCTGTAAAGAGGTTATCCTGGCTAATAGGTCTCTTCATCTGTCTTGGCATCAATACTTAGAGTATTGTTTGCCTCTGCCTTGGCCTTTACAGCAATATTAGCTGCAATCATCTGATCTATCTCCTGAACTGCTCCGAAGGGCCGTATTGCATTAACAAAACTTCGAGCCCATGAAGGAACATTAGGGTCGATGGGAATTCGTCTCTTTGCTCTAGCTTCATTGGTATATTTCCTTTGTCCTGCTAGCTCTGCTTTCTTTTCTTCTTTCTTGAACTCTCGTGCTCTTATGTGCCTGGGTGGATCATTTCTCCCTACGACTTTTGATCTAGCCATTACTGCAAAGACTTCGAGGATAAGTTAGATAGCATTTCAAACCGAAGAGAAAGGGTGTTTCAGGGTGTGGAATCGCTTTGCCAAGCTAGTTGGCGAAGTACTTATCATGTTAGGCCAATCGTTGAAAGTGATATACAACTGATACAAGGGTGCAGACAAAGGGCGAGCAAGGGATCTTTTAGTGAGTCGCCGAATACATTTTATGAATTAAACTAACCACCGAAAGTCACAGATTGATTAATACATAAAGTATTCAGCTAAAAGTGGAATAGGGACGTCAGGCGAACCACCGAGCAGTTCGGCAGATTTTGTTCATATCGCCGATCAGCCCAACGTGTCTGGTTTCAACCCATCCTTTCAAATTTCACCCCGCAACCCCAGATAGTGCAACTTACGCTTATATAACTTGATTTCAATGAAAATCCAAAGAAACTTCTATTCTCACCACTAAACAGTTCACTTCAAAGCAAAGCTAAGTGGTAGTCCCTCAAATCATGTAGAAAATATCAAGTCTTAATCGATAATACATCCAATCCTAGTAACTCAGAGACTCAACAGAGATTTTCTACTATCAGTGATTATGCAAATGAGTAAAAAGTCTGATCAAATAACTGAGGAGTTTGATTACCAACCTTTGATACCGAATTAGATAGTACTGGCTTGCTAGGCAGCAATGTCATCTTAATCCGAGCATAATTTGACACATAAAATACTCTAAAAATGCGAGAAATATAACTACTAAAGTGTGAGTGTGAGTTTGTGAAAAGGCACAACGTGAAAGAAAGTGAATGAAATGGAACTTTTAAACATGTGGCTTGTGACCGTCCAGTCTCTGCTCATTTGGTGATGTTAGTCGATCTTGCTCAATCACTCAGCTAAACGCTGAATATCTAATGTCCTCATCGAATATAATATATTTTTTAGTTCAGGTGAGCAATGCATTGGCGGTCTTTATCGAGATAGCCAATTGGATTGGCGATGCGCAGACAAAATTCATACTCTGCCGAGTTTTACAGACTCAACCTTTAAGATGTATTGCGTCAAATGGTGGGAATGATTGGGTACGCCGAACTCGTCGGCGATCCGCCAAGCTAAACTGTTGCTCGCTTCCATACATCATTTCAAGCATTTTCCATATTCAATATGTACAAACAGCATATCATTATTTTATTAAGGTAAAATTTTAAAAAAAATGAGTAAATGATTTTGGGTTGCCTCCCAAATAGCGCCTTAGTTAACATCGCGGAACGACACAAGTTAACCTTTAGACCTCACTCTTTAGGTTAGCCATAGTGTCACTAGGCAAACCCCCTTGTTGTCTCGGATTGAGATGAGACGAGATATGACCCATTTGGGTCTCTAACTATTTGATTGAAACTGAATGAGAGGTGACAGTCTGGCTGAGGGTAGACACGTCTTTCATACCTTTTAGCATTTTGTCTGACCCTTCAACTTTTTTTAGGATACGTGAGAGCATATCCTCAGACCTACAACCATTCGAATCCTTGGGCTTCTGACGCTTGTGGGGTGACATATATCTATCCTTCTCCCCATCCTTCCAATTTAGATTACGGTCCCTCCATTCACGATCTCGATCCTTCCAGCCTTCGTCTCTAACCCATTCTTGATTACCACCCTGCCTTGGGTAGTTTGAACGGTAGCTCCCGCCTTGGTAAGCTAGGAAATTTACTTCCTCGTCATACATGGCTTCAAACTTCATCTCCTCAGGATTCACACCCCTGACTCATACAACATTGACACCACGGGCACTAGCCCCATGATATTTTTAGATAAAATGTCAAGTTGCGTGATGATCTTGGCCATGTTTTGGTCTCTCTAATTATCTTTTTCAACCTGCTCCTTGGATAGCTTAAATGTGACCAGTAAGACCTGGTCCTCGCGAGTGTACCACGCCCTGTTGATGGTTGCCATCCCATCGAGAAGTTGAGTTGCTACTGCGTATAGTTGTTTTATTAAGCATTCGGGCAAGAGTTGGTCAGCTACACCTTTGTTCACTGAGTCTAGACTCCGATAAAAGTATTGAAGGAGCACATTATCAGGTAGACCATGGGTCGGGCATTGAAGCACCAATTTCTTAAATCGGAGCCACAATTCATGCAGAGGCTCTCCATTCAAACGCTTGAAGCTTTGGATGCTATCTCGAATAGTCATCATCTTTGAGGGAGGGAAAAATCACACGTTTAATGTGGTGACCAACTCCTCCCACAAAGTGATCGAGTTACGTGGTAACTCAGCTAGCAACTTGCACACCTCCCCCATCAATGAGAAAGAGAATAGCCTTAATTGAACCGAGTCCTGCGAGATGTTTTTGAAGGAGAATGGTCCACACACATCTATGAAGTTTCTAAGATGCTCATGTGGGTCTTCATATGCTAATCCACTGAAAAGTCCTTTTAGTTGTAAGAGTTGCAACATGGTGCTCTTTATGTGGAACACCGCATTTCCCTCTGTTGGAGGTACACGGATGGCCCCAACACCTCCCATGAGATGTGGATCATTGATGTTAGGCTCTTGAACATCGTTGAGGTTGCCGATGTGGTCCTGATGGCCCACCTGGCTCTAGTAACTACCATTAACACTCATACTTTCTGAAATGATCACATAATCAATCAAAACAAAACTAAAAATTAAGTTAGTATATTACAACTAAGAAGAAGAAAAATTCTACTAATCTAAAAACACTCAAATAACACCACTCCCCAGCAGCGGTGCCATTTTGATGCTTATCATGACCAACGACACTAACCTATGGTATGAGTGTCTACGATCGTTGATAGTATAGTAACCCACTAAAGGTTGGGGTCGTGTCCCAAGGGAGTGGTTTTGAGAATTGATAGAAAAATAAAATTAAGCCCTAACTAGTCGTAGCTAAAGACATTAATGAACAAAAACATTGTAAATAAAGGGGGTGACACGAAAGTGTCAAATATCGATTTTAGGGTTTTGTTACAAGTAGTAAAAGCAACAAAAATTAACAAGAGAATCAAGTATGGGGAAATGTTCTTGAGGTGTGACCGCAATACTAGTTGAGATAAATAGTTGGGTACATGCTTTTGACAAGAAATTTGTAAGATAATAGTGACTAGGCTAAGCTTTAAATGGAAATAAGTTTCCTCTCGGGAAACTTAACCCGTTTCAAATGCGTTCCTCTCGGACACCCATTTACCGCATGAAGACCAACATACGCCTTACCCCACTCACTCTCTCGAGCTGAGTATTAGGATATGGGACTAGGGCTCACCCTCTTGGGCTGAACCTCATGGCGACCCACTATTTAGGCCATCAGTCTAGTGGTCTTGGTTTAACGACCTCCCTCTCGGGCAAGCCGAAAACACATGAGTGGCTTTGTATTTGCAACTACAAACCCTTTAGATTAAACCACAACCACTAGGTGAAATCACCATTAAACTACATCTAACCTATCAGCAAGCAAGGCCCAAAAATAATATCAACACATATTTGCTAAATCACACCCTAAGAATGAGGTTTTTAGCCACACATCAAGAAATAACAAAATGCACCTAAAATGATAGTAAAATCAAATGGGTATAACAAATTAAACCTTAATTTAGGGAAAGGAAGAATAATAGAGAAGACCCACTTCCAACTTAGGGAAGATGAACTCCTTTCTTCAAGTTCCCAAAAACCCTCTCCAAACTTGAGAGAAAATATCTAAAAAGTACTATTCTATTCTGGAAATTAAAATAAAAGTTCGACTCTCAAAAATAATAATAAGTTCAGTATTTATAGACTTCAGAAAATAGTGCTGGCAGATCTTTCGGCGAAGTTAGTCGAAGTCAACGAATGACTTCGGTGACTCGCCCTTCGTCAGTCTCATCGTTGTTTCGTGCTTTCCTTCAGCACCATCACGTTCTGGACCATTGGGTGGTATAGTACTGCTTTGCGGAACTATTCAGTGAAGTGCCAACTCCTCCTTTCATCGCGTTTTTTTATCCTTCTCCTTCAGAGCTTTGCGTACTGGAACAAAGGGCGGAGTAAATTCCTTCGACGAATCGCCAAGTGTGCTTGGCGATGCTCGGGTTTCAGCATTGTCGTTCTTTTCAGCCTTTTTGTTACTTTTCCGCCTAAGTGTCCATGTTTTCACTAAAACTTCAAATACCTGAAACTTAAGAGTTTTCATCAGATAATTAGACAAAATAAGAATTCGAGGACACTATTCTTATCAAAATAAAGCCCTAAATGAGTCCAATTTGTGGACTCATCAATTGTATGGGACGTTATACATACATTGCACAAGGTATAGCTTGAGGGTTACTTGAGGTGAATGGTTAAGCTGAAGGTAAAGGTTCATATGTGGATTATGTTCTAATGTGAAAATATGACTTGTATGTTGGGTGTGACTTATATTATGCCTCTTTTATCAATGTTCATGAAGTTTTACCAAAATGGCATAAATCATGACTTTCAATAAAAAAATGCCTTTTTTAAGCATGTATTTGCATGGCTATCATACTTAGTACTTTATGTGCTAACCCATTCTTCTATGTTTTTACTACAAGTGTAGGTTCGGATAAGTGATTGGCATTGCTCTAGTGAAGCTTGGATTAGAGTTCTCCAAGACATTTTGGGTATGTCCTCATAGATTGAGACAAGTGTTTAGAAGTTTCTTTCCTTTTTCATGTAATAGACTACTTTAGATTTCTATTATAAAGGGTCGTGTCCCTATTTTTGTTCAAGATTGTGTCTAAGATGGCCATGTGAGATATAGAATTCCGCTTGCATTTAAATGTTTTTGAATGTTAGATTGTATGGTTTTAGATAAAAAGTTTTAAATTTCATACTATTTCTATTACATATGCAATGAATGAGCTATGAGGCTTCTATAAGACCCCTTCAGGGTTGAGTACGCCGTGTCTCATCCGGGATCTAGACTCGGGTCGTGACAAAGATGGTATCAGAGCATAAAGTTTTGGGAATGGTCTTTAGGGTCGATGTCTCACAAGCCACGTCTAGTAAAGCCTTGTTCATCGGTGTGAGTCGTGACACATCTATGAGCGAGAGGCTATAGGACATTAAGAAGTTACACTTATTTCATATTCATGAAGTCGTGCCTTAGAGTTTAGCTTTATAAGTGCCCTTTTAATAATCCTTCTCTTGTGTTTATAAGATATGTATACAAAAAGGATGCCCGCAAGAAGAGTGGAAGAGGAGAATGTGAATAAGGGAGTTCCTCCCCAAGGTCCTTAAGGTGGCCAAGTTCCTCAAGACAACCAAGTTCTGGTGGATCCCCCGGCCATGACCAATGAAGCGATTAGGTCCGCTTTTCTAACCTTAGTCCAAGCCATGATGGGTCAAGTTAATCGAGATATGGGGCCTAGGGTGAATGCTAATAAGAGTACCATGGCCTCAAGGTTGAGAGACATTGTGAGGATGAATCCTCCGATATTTCTTGGCTCTAAAGTGGGAGAGGATCTCCAAGAATTCTTGGATCAAGATTATAAGATAGTCAATGTTATGGGGGTATCTTCTAGGGAGAAAGCGGAGTTGGCTTCCTATCATTTGAAAGATGTGGCCCAAGTGTGGTTCACTCAATGGAAAAGTAATAGGCCCTTGGAAGCGTGTCCTATAGAATGGGAGGAGTTTAAGGGAGCATTCCTTGGTAGGTACTTTCCCCGTGAGAAGAGGGAGTGTAAGGTTGAGGAGTTTATCAATCTTAAGCAAGATAGCATGAGTGTGGAAGAGTACTCCTTGAAATTTACTCTCTTATCTAAGTATGATCCATCCATGGTTTCTAACCCTAGGGATGAGATGAGTAGGTATGTGACGGGTATATCATACCTAGTTGAGGAAGAGTGTCGTAAGACAATGCTCCATGATGATATGAATATTTCTAGGCTGATGGTGTAGGCTCAATCTATTGAGGAGTCCAAACTTCAGAGGAAGAATAGGGAGTTGAAGAGGGGTAGATCCGATGAGCAAGGTCAACCTAGGTTTAAGAAGAGAGCTCCTAACCAAGATTCTTCAAGTGCTCCTAAGGTTAATGAGGAGAAAGGTGTGGACCTCCATTTTCTACACCTCTTTGCAGCACTTGTGGGAAGAGGCATCATAGGAAGTGCCTAGCCGGTACTAGTGGGTGATATAGTTGTGGAAAGCATGATCACCAAGTGAGAAATTGTCCTACTCTTACGACTAGAGGAAGGGAGGCAAAACAAGCTTCTTATGTTGGCTCGGATACTAATGCTCCAAAGAAGTACCACCTCTATGCACTTAAAGCCAAAGGGGGCAAAGGAGCTAATCCGGATGAAGGTACCGGTAAGTTATAGTTCCTTTTTGTTGTATAGAGGTTCTTATGTTGTTTTTCATGTTAGCCTTAGTTGGGTTTTCTCCTAAGTGGGGGATAGTATGTTGAATAGTAAGGTTGTTGAGAGTTGTGATATCCTTATCTCTTTCCTTCTATTCCTATTCAAGCTTGAGACCTAGAGTTCCTTGTAGCTTGTTTCATGTTTTGGAGTCATGTCTGATTACGTGTTTCCATGGTCTCCTTATGTTATGCATGTTCTATTTGAATTCTTGTTTATATGAGAAAATGAGTTTTCATGATTTACGTTCCTCATGTTGATTTGCATTTAGTATGAGTTGTCTATATGTTTCATTAGGTGAAATGTTTAACATGCCTAAATGTGCTTTTATGAGAAAATTGGTTAAATGTGCTTAATTATGTTGTGATGAGCATGATGTGCGTTGGAGAAGGAAGTTCCTCCAATGAAATGAAAAATGTTGAAGTTTTGGTGCATAATGAGATTGTAGATGTAGTTCCTACTTTCTTATGTGCATTGAACATGTATGAGTTGGAGTTGATGTTTCCTCATATGGTTTATGCATTATATTGATGTGTCATGATTGTGGGCGGCTAGTCTTAAGTCGTTAACCCCTTCATGTGTTTTAAGTGTCATTCGAGGACGAATGTTCCTAAGTGGGGGATAATGTAACAACCTGTAAAATGAATAAGTGAAACTAGAGCCTAACTAGTGACAGTGTGAGTTTGTCATGAGATTTGATGTGGTCCCGAGCTTTGGTTGAGGGGTTTAGGGGTTAAACGTCAAGGTACTACTCCCCAAGGACCACCCTAGGGGTCCTTGAGGAGGACCCTTAGTCTAACCCCGAAGACCCCAAAGAACCTTGAAGTTAGCCAAAATGGGGTGAACCACAGAAGGGGTCCATGCCCCGTAGGTCCGTCCACTGTCCGTGGATGGCCTCCGTAGGTCAGACCCACATGAACCAAACTGCAGCCCCAGACCACGGACCAACAGCACGGTCCGTTATTGGACTCACGGTCCGTGAGTCACACCTGGTTTGGTGGTTTGGTTCGGCCAAGTTGAGGGGTGGTTTGGTAATTAGCTAATTAATTTAGTTAAGTTGTGGGAAGGTTATTTTATGTTAATTATGGTATTTTAAGAGTATTAAAAGTATTAGACTCTATTTTTCAACTCATTATATCAAAACACCCAAATTTATAAACATCTCTTTTCCAAAAGCTTTCTCTCTATAAACCTCCATTGGAGGTGAAGACTTCAAGCTCTCAAGATCAAATATTCAAGGTTTTCAAAGGATATTCGTGGGGAATCAATAGCAAGGTATGGTAGGCTTGATCCTTGTCTAACTTTTCATTCAAGGAGCCAATTCTAATTTGATTCCAAAGTATGAACAATCTACGGTTTCACTCATTCTCATGGGTTCATTCATCAGACATTTTTAAATGGTTTCTAATGACAAATTATGATTTTATTAGTGTTTAATTGCTGATTTATGATGAAAATACTCTATGAACCTTTGAATTCTCTAAATTCCTAAATTGTGCCTTATGAAGTGAGTTTGTTGATCATGAATAAATGTTGATGGATTATGCCTAAATTGAGTTAGATTGTTGAAGTATTGAGGTTTATGTTGAATTAAGAGATTGAATCATGTCAATTTCCTATTCTATTATAGTAGTTTGGATTTATGGGTTGATGTTGGTTCATGGCCTTGAAAGGGCAAGTTATGACCTAATTACATGTTGAAGTAGCATTGTGCTAGAGATGTTGATCCACTTGAAAGGTGGAGGTATTTAATTACTATGTATGATTATGATATGAAGAATATGCATGTAATTTCAATGATAGAATAATGATCATGTATAGAATGTAATTGTGTTATTGTTGATAGTATATTCTCAATTGACACTCATGAATGATGGTGATGGAATGTGAAGGGTTTCTATAATGTATTGTTGTATCTTGAATTGGTAGGATTAGGCATCCTTTTCTTGTACCGATGAAAGTAATGCGAATGTTGAATCTAGAATTGATAAGCTATGGCCTTCCTTTCATATATGAGTAATGAATGTGTTTTGACTTGATGGATATGAATCGATAGGCTTAAGGCATTCCTTTCATGAATGATCTAATGTAATGAAGTCTCTAGAATCAATAGGTTAATGGCATTCCTTTCTTAATGAGTCAATGTACCATTAATCGATAGGCTTATGTCATTCATTTCATGAGTATAAAAATGTAATAAGGAACCATGAATCGATACGCTTATGGCATTTCTTTCATGAGGACTCTAGAGTAATCCTTGAATGCACAATGAATCAATAGGCTTATAGCATTCCTTCCTTGGGTAATGATGTATCTTGGGTGGATAGGCCTATGGCATTCCTCCCTAGTACACTAATATAGTGTGAATGAAAAGATCTATGGGAATGTAGGCTAAGCACCGAGTGGATATGGTTAGATGGAAACTCTCCCAATGTTAGGTTAGAGTTCAAATGAATATCTTCCTATCCCATAAACTATGTGCCCACATAGGTCTAGCTAGTGGATCCACGTAATCTAGGTTATTGGTTTACCTTAGGCAAGTAGACCACCTCTTTACGGTGTAGGGCTATATTACGCCGGATTCCATGATCTAGCTCTCATGGTCTATGTCGGTTAAATGCTTATTCCCATCATGTGATATGTGCACTATAGTTACTTGAGAGGTTCTACAAAGTATGGGTAGTAGTATGGGATGCTATCCATACATTGCACGAGTAGGCTTTGAGAGGGTTATAGTGAGTTCTCTAAGTCTTAATGACTAATGTATGAATGTGTCTTAAATGAAGTTAATGAAGAAGGTTGACTTATATGCTTAAATGTAAAGATGCATACTATACTTGGATTGTATTATGAGTTAATTCCTTGTCCTAACTTATCATATATGATGTGCCTTGTCTATGGTAACTTCAAAGGAGTACTTAGTGTGAGTAGTAGTATGGGATGCTACTCAATCATTGCACAAGTATGACTTAGAGTTGTCTTGGATGTTGGTCTTAATGTGATGATGTGACTTATGTAATGTTATGTCTCTTATATGCTTTATTGTGTAAAGGTGGAAAGGATGAATAGTAAGTTCACTTGTGGTGACCTTAAAGTGGTACCTTAGTGTGGGTAGTGGTATGGGACGCTATCTATACATCGCACAATGCGTAGTTTGAGGGTTACTTGAGCTGAAGGCTTAGGGTGAAGGTAAAGGTTTATATGTGGATTATGTTCTAATGTGAAAATATGACTTGTATGTTGGTTGTGACTTATATTATGCCTCTTTTATCAATGTTCATGAAGTTTACCAAAATGGCATATATCATTACTTTCAAACAAAAATGTCCTTTTTAAACATGTTTTTGCTTGGCTATCATACTTAGTACTTTATGTGCTAACTCATTCTTCTATGTTTTTACTACAAGTGTAGGTTCCGGCAATTGATTTGCATTGCTCTAGTGAAGCTTGGATTAGAGTTCTCCAAGACATTTTGGATATGTCATCATAGATCGAGGACAAGTGTTTAGAAGTTTCTTTCCCTTTCATATAATAGACTACTTTAGATTTCTATTGTAAAGGGTTGTGTCCTAATTTTTGTTCAAGATTGTGTCTAAGATGGCCATGTGAGATATAGACTTCCGCTTGCGTTTAAATGTTTTTGATTTTTGATTGTATGGTTTTAAATTTTAAAAATATCATGCTATTTATATTACCTATGCACTGAATCAGCTATGAGGCTTGTATGAGTCCCCTTCGGGGTCGAGTACGTCGTGTCGCATCCGGGGTCCAGACTCGGGTCGTGATAGTATTATGCAGCAACCTTTTGAGATAGTGTCAACATTCCTTGATGGGATGATGAAGATAACCCGAGCTTGGTACACTCGGGAGGATCTGGTGTCTAATTTGACTTTCAAGATGACAAATGAGCATATAGAAATAGACCAAGAGCGGGACCGAAATATGGACAAAATGATGACCCAATTGGATCTTTTGTCAAAAAATGTAATGGTTAGTGGTTCAATGGTCATGACTGTTGTTGGTGTTAGTGGGGAAATCCCCGAGGATGTACACTTTGAGGCTTTATATAATGAGGAGGTGAGTTTTCTTGCAAACCAAAGAGAAGGTTTCCGTCCAAACTATCTGAGGCTGGCCGGGAATCAAGGTTGGAATAGAGGGCGTGATGACGACTGGAAAGACCGTGATAGGGAATGGAATGATCATGGAACTAATTAGAAGGAACGGGATGGAGACAAGGAAACATACGTTCCTCCTTATGAGCGTCAAAATCCAAAGAAGCAAAGGGCTAACCCGAAGAACATTTGCACTGAAGATATGCTTACACGCATTCTCAATAAAGTGGAAGGGTCAGACAAGGTGCTTATAAAAATGAAAGAGGACGTCTCCATACAAAATCATATTGTTACCTCTCACTCGGTATCCATCAAACAACTGGAAACGCAAATGGGTCAAATCTCGTCTCATTTGAACCCAAGGCCAAAAGGGGGTCTACCAAGTAATACCTTGGCCAACCCGAAAAGTGAACCTTGAAAGCGTATCCACGTCGTGCCACAACGTTAAATAAGACACTTCTTAGGAGGCAACCCAAGTGTTTAAGTTTTTAATATTGTTGTTTAAATAACGGGTGTTAAATGTGCACATTGAAAGTTTGAAATTTTGGGAAATTGATGGTTAGGAAAGCCAAAGGTCTAGTCAGCGAGCCCGACCTGTACCGCCGGTTGAACAACCTAGCTTGCTGGAGGTTCTATAAAAATCAGCAAGCTAAAGTGCTACTCGGCGCATCACCGAGTGGGTCGGCGACGTATGTCGTGATCACCGACTGGCGCGCGAACTGAAGAGTCATTAAGGCCAAACCATTTTAAATTCAAAATTATCCCTCATTTCATACTTCTCGACTTCCAAACTTTCACAACCTCATATCTTCTTATTCACGTACTAGTTTACTCGTTTTTTCTATGGGATCAGTAACTCAGGGAGGATTTTTGGATTCGTTGCTTGCCTAGCCTTTCAAATTCTCTACAGAAAAGGTTGGTTTTCTGAACCCGGCTTTTACATTCTAGTGAAATCAAATGCATGATCATTGTATAGTTGTTATCTATGTATAATTTTGAATTGTTGACTGTGTGATGTTTGCCCGTATTTAGTTTAAATTGATGTTAATTGGCCTTAAATTGTGAAATCCCATGTTTTTGCATGTTAAATCGGTTGGGTTGTGTTGAATTTCTTGTGGGTCTAGTGTGGGTGAAGTCTAAGTAACCCCGAATTGTGTAAATTGTCGGATTTTTCCCAATAGAGCGCTTGACGTTATTCTTAAGGGAAAAAGACGTCAATTGGCCAATTTTGGCCAAATAGGGGGAAATTTGAGTACCCCGTGGGCATAGTTAGTATGGGTCTAAACCTAATTGCATGGAATAGTGGGTTAATTTTGTTTTCGTGGGCTTCGGGTTATATTTTGAAGGCGGGGTGAAAATATGGCAGGTAGGACTATTCGGCGAGCTAGGTCGAGCTCGCCGAGTAATTCGGCGGTTCACCTAAATCCCCTTAGATTTCCTTTCTATTATCCATGTTTGAGGAGGCTTGAGTTTTGTAACTTTTGGCGATGCACCTGAGCTCGCCGAGTTCACTCGGCGACTGGCCAAAAGTCCCTTCTGATCACCCTTTTTCGCCCCAAATTTCTGAAATTGTTCTGTAACATTCGGCGAGCTACTTCTAGTTTGCCGAATGGTGTCGGCAATCCACCGAATGGCCCTGGACATCATCAACCTATGCTTACTTTTGAAAGATTCTACTCTGGAATTTTTAGCGAGCCCGACTTGGCTCACCAAAGGTGTCCGGTGACTCACCGAATAGTTCGATGAGTCTTTCAGTGCAATTTTTCAACTTTGCATTTTTTATTTGAATCTAACGTGTGTGGTTTTGTTTTTCATAAATGGCTAGACCTAAGGTGGTAGGAAGGAATCAATCACCCTAAAAGCGGGCTAGAGGGATCGTTATTAATAAGGAGGGGAGCTCTGAAAGTGAGGGTGTCTATGCCACTCATCTCACTACGTCTGAGAGTGAGGGCCACTCTGGGGGCAGTTCTCCGGCTTCCGTCTCTGAGCTGGAAGATGACCAGCTCCTACAGGCTAGGAGAGCGGAGCTACACCAAGTCAATGAATGATCCGCCTAGGATCCTGGGCCTCCAATGCCTTCTCCAGGTCCAGCTCAAGCAGTAGTCCAAGCACCACCTCCAGTTCAGGTTCCTCCACCCAGTCACTCAATCGACTAAAGGCCGAGAGTGTGAGGACTATTCTAGAAGAGAAGCAGTTGTCTACCGATGGTGTGGTATACCGGTACACAGAACTGTGGAGCACCCTAAAGTTCCACAGGTTTGAAATTTTCAATAAACCCCGAGGCCCTTACATCCCTACTTGGGTCCGATAGTTTTATTCGACATACAGGAAATTGGTGTCGAAGGGAAAGAAAAAGGAAAGTGCTTTTAAACTGGTGGATTATGTGATGGTTTGGGGTAAAAGAGTGAAGTGCAGCAGTTCGGATATAAATGAGGCACTCGGCTATACACTTAACTCCATGCACTATTATATAGACAAAATCCAGAAGAATACCCTCGATTATTTGAAGGGTTTGTTAGCGCCACTAATTTCTGACACCACACCATGGTGGATTGAGGTTGGTGTTCCTATTAAGAAGAAAGATTTGAATGTGGCAGCTAGCTACTTGTTCGGATTCAACAACAACACTATAATGCCATCACAGAATAGGTCAACCCTCCGACACCCGAAGGTTGTGTGTTTCGGATGTATCTTGGATCGAGAGAAGCTAAACTTAGGTCTAATCATTGAGCAAGAGATGGCCATGAGGTCCAAGCAGAGTCAGACCTCTCTTCCCTTTTCGATTCTGATCACCAAGTTGTGGAGGCGGACCCGTGTCCGCATGATTGAGAAGATAGATGTAAAGGAGACTCTCACTTCTTTTACTGACATCTGATGAATAGAGGCTTAGTACATGTGGGATGAGGCTGATAGGAGGAGAACTACACCGGTAGATATGTCTCTGGTAGTTGATGTTGACATGTTGCCTACTGAGGCAATACTTCCTCCTCGGGCCAGTGAGTCTACAGGTACATCTGACCCCTCTACTTCTACATCTCCTAGTTCATCTGATGTAACCCCTCCCTCTACTATTATTGTTTCCACTTCTTCACAACCCTCTATCACCCAGGTCATGTTATATAAAATGGGCCATCTGGCTCAATCTGCTGATGTGTGTGCCTCTCGGGTTGAGGTCGTTGTGCCTGGGATGATAGAGTGGGCGATTGATGTTGCCTTGACCCCAATTAGGTCTAAGATGAGAGAGAATTGGGAGTTGATTGATGGACATCAACTTGCACTAGATGCCCTTGTTGTGAGGATAGAGGCTTCTAAGCAAGGTCGAGGTGATTATGTTGTTGTGACGGCCTTGAAGGCCGATATTGTTCGTTTGAGGAGAGATGTAGATGAGATGAAGTCTACAGATTTTTTGATGCTATTCGGCACAGTTGAGATTCCCTTGGTCCCGAGTACAGATGTCCCTACCAATACAGAGATTGCTTCGGCTACTACATTCGGAGATGTTGATAGAAAATACATAGTTGTTGAGTTTAAGGTTGAGACTAATGAAGAGGAGCTCAGTGTTAGAGATGCAGCTATGTATGATGACTTGGCGGATCTTCAGGGAGCCATGGTTAAGACAGTTGTAGAGGCATCACTCAGAGATACTTCGATGGTAAGCTCCAGTAGAGCCAAGGATGTTGTTGCACCGGGCACTGATTCCTATGATAATGGAGTCACGGAGATACAGAGTTCACCCCAGGCTTATCCTGGCAGGATGACCCTTTTGACTCCCATTTTGTTTTTATCTTGTTTTGTTTCTATATTTCTTTGCATTTGATGACAGCTGCTAGACTAGTTTGGCGGGGTAAGGTATTTCTATACCTATCTCTTTTGGGCTATTTTGTGGATATTTATGGGGTTTTTTGTGAATTTTGGATCGTATCTTGTGTTTATATAAATATATAGTTTTAATCCATTGTATTTGTCCTTTGTTTTGAGTTGCAAATGGTTTTGACCCAATTTTAAAAATTCCCACCTCTTGATGTGTTTTATTGTGGCTATTCTCTTACAATTTCGATCAATACCGATGACTTGAATAGTGCTCTCAATTGAACGATATGAGTGTGCGGCTAGGATGAGGCAAATTTAGTTACATAGGTCATATGTGAACTCCTAGCATCTTGTTTTGACTAACCGGTTGTTCAGTTAATCTCGTGTGATAATCGTTGCACGCTAGCTAAAAATTGTAGAGTCTTATTTGATGATTGTGTCAAATGCCATGTGTGGTAAGGTTGTATTGAACTAGGTGTTTGACGACACCTATAACTTGCCCCGTTAGTCCAATTGATTGATGAAAGCAAGCAATTGAAATGACCTTAGGCAAAATTTGCGAAGAGTAAACCAAAAATTAACCATATACCTCTTTGTGACCACCTTGTGAGAGTGTGAACCTACCTTGGCACCTTTTGAGCCTATCCTTTTCTTTGGAAGAAACTTGAACAACTTTTGCCTATTTATCCAATCACATATAACCTTCATGAAGTATTGGTTCATTTGAATAGCCAACTTAGGCCAAAGGCCTAAGTTGGGGGTGTGGTGAAAAAGAAGGAAAATCAAGGAATGTGAAAAATCCGCCTTTGAAGGATCATTAAAAAAATATATGGAACCCATCCATATAAAAAAAGAGAAGAGTTTGTGAAATAAAGCTTGTGAAAGGAGCAAAAGAAATAGGGCATCCAATGAGTCATGCTTAAATAAGTAATAGGGTGAATTGTGAACATTGTTGAAGGGTGAAAGAGAAGGAGAAAAGCGATTCGCAAGCCATACTTCATGAAGGTAGAAGTCACTAAACCAAAATGATCATACATTCACACTCAGCCCCATTACAAGCCTTGAAATACCTTTGTGATCTTGAGTGAGATGAAAATAATGTTGATTGAAAAATAAGGGCAAGCGTATAGGTAGAGTAATGCATGTGTTCATCTTTGGGAGTGTGAGAGTTGTATTTGATTCTGAAATTATAATTTGTTGATATTCTTTGTGTGAGGTTGGAATCATTCTTGGAATGAAGGCATTTGAATGCTTTTGTTGAGCTTGAACTTGCATTTGAAGCAAGTATTGTGAGCTTGAGTTCTATTTGATGATAGTTGATCCCAATTTGAAACTTAGAGTGCACAATTGAACATTGCATGCGAAATTCGAACCTCTTGTGCGCATTTGTGTTGAGTCTTGAGTAGCACGGTTTGTAGACATCCTTGTTGAACTGATTGATCTTGAATTTTACTTGAGGACAAGCAAAAGTTTAAGTTGGGGGTGTTGATGAGTCGGAGATTTTGACTCATCTAGGGATTTGTTTTCATAGTTTTATTGTCCGCAATGCCTAATTTATGCTCTAAACTGATGTTAAAGTGTTAATTTGCAATAATGAATGTGAAGGAGCAAGGTAAGGACATTACCGGGCAAAAAGGAGTGAAAAAACTGAAGATTTTGAAGAAAGGCATTCATGGTGATCGCCAAGACCACTAGCGAACTGTCGAGTGGCTCTTCAGCTCGTCAAAAGCTCCAGCGTGCCAATCCTATGGAAAGGTCAACTTGGCGATGGATATGGACAGTTGGCAAATCGTCGAATGGATTGGCGACCTCGATCTTGATCGCCTAAAGTCACAGAACCATGAGGTTAAAGAGCTAAGGAAAACCGGCGATGGAATGGAGCCATTGGCGCATCACCAACTTGTTCGGCAATGCTCGACTAACCTCGCCTAGTGGTCCTAAAGGCCAAAATTTGAGAAAGTATAAATTGAATTTCAAAAAGGCAGAAAAAGAAATCCAGTCATTTCCTAAGTAATTTTTCTCGTTGTGTAACTTGGAACTTTGGTGTGGAACATTGTTTTACTTAGTTTTAGGAGTTTTCTAGTAGATTTTGAGTTGGGTTTTCAATATTGAGCATTTTGGATCATTGTAAAGATGTGGATTGCAATACCCAGATTATGGAGAACGTAATTGGTATTGATTTCTTTATTTTTATGATATGTGGTTAAAACCCCCATTCTTGGGGGTGTGATCATGTGATTATTTGGTCTAATTAGCTTATGGGTATTATTGTTTAGTTATTTAAATGTTGATTTGAAGTGAATTTAATTGATAGTTCTGTATTAACCCATAAATTGTAGTTGCAAATGCAGTTCTAACTTACACTACAACAAAAAGGCTCATTAAAGACCAAAATATAGAGACAAGTTATAAATATGGTCCCTAAAATGTACTTATAAGGATGATAGTATTTACTAGTCCCTATTTGACTATATTATTTTCTAAAAATAAATTATCTGGTCCCTAAATAAAAAATTTCAGCGGGAACTAAAGTGAAATACTAAAAGGCTCTAAAAAAGTTTCTCTCTATAGGAATAACCTAAAACCCCAAAGTCCATTAATAAAGGTAGAAGATTTTTCTTTCTCTCTCCAGCAATATGCAAAAATCGCTATGTATCCTTAATTTTTTCTCTCTTGCTCTATGAAACAAGCTTTGAAGTCACTAAATCTTGAAAGTTGTAGGCTTTATTGGCAGAAAAATCTCCTAAATCTTGAAGCTTGAAGGCATTTTTGGAGAGAAACGTTTCATCTAGTATATATCTACATCTAAAGTAAGTTTATTCCTCCAGATTCATCTCCCTCTTCTTCTTTTTCAGTATAATCTTCCATTTTTCTTTCTCATGATTGAATATTATGTGATTAGGCTCTTATAGATACTCATTGTTATTTTGTTAAGACTGAAAATGATAGTTTTGTAGGTAATGCTGGGGGTTGAGGGTCAAAGAGGAGATATTTGAGAGTTTATTTAAGGATTTTCTGTGTTAGGGTTGCATAATTGCTAGGGCTGTCAAGAAATTTTGGTAAGGTTGACATTGCAAAAAAAAATTCTATCAGGTGATGAATTAGTTGAATATTTTTACCAGTAGTGTCTATAATTTCAGTACCCAGTTTGTGTGCTTTGATTTTGAATGGTTCTTTTTCTTTTATTACTAGTGTATTTCTGGCAATAAAATGATTAGACGAGAAAGAAACAAAATTGTTAATGAGCTTTGTTAAAGCATCTGATTTTTTTGGTCTATGAGTAGCTTGAGGATTAGACGAAAAATTAACAAAATTGTTCATGAGCTTTGTTAAAGCATCTGATTTTTTTTGTCAATGAGTAGCTTGAGGATTAGACGAGAAAGAAACAAAATTGTTAATGAGCTTTGTTAAAGAATCTAAAATATTCACTTAGTTTGTTTATTAAATTGCATTCTAGTTTAATTCTACTTTCTCTTTTTCAAGATTTTGCAATTTCTTGAACAACATTGACTCGAAATTACATGTCAATCTTTGCTTTTAGCCACTATTGTGAATATCAAGTTATTTTGTGATCTATACAGTTTTTATGAGTTGAATAGTTGAGTCCAGAATCCTTGAGCAAAATGCACTTTAAGAGTGTTGTTGAGAAGTAGTAGTATTATTAATTACTATGAGAGAAATTGTTTTCTCTCAACACTCTATTGGTTGAAGTTAGTAAAATTTAGTTTGATTGACTTCTATTTCTACTTACTTTTGATCAATTTAGTGTATTCTTTATTGGATTAAAGTTAAGTTATCACAAGAACTTTAAAAGTATGTTGATTCTGAAACAATCGAGAAGCATGTGCGTTTGGTTAATTGAACATGTTCTTAACATTTAGTTATTTGAAGATGTTCTTAACATTTAGTTATTATGGGATCTGAAAAAAATCTCCTCTATACACTTTGTAGGCTCAAATTCAAGAATTGGTGGAGTTTGAACCATCACTTACTGGCATAGAAATTGTTGAGAAATGCTTTGAACCTCAAAGTCGTAGTCATGTATTTGGCTTTGGAGGTGGTGTAAAAGCAAGAAATTTGAAAGGTGGGACTTCCTCAAAAGATGAATTGTTGGCTGAGCTACGTTCAGCTCAAAAAGAAAATCAGTCTTTGAAAGATTGCATGTCTAACTTTCAAAATGAGATGAAAGAACTAAATCAATTGAAAGAATTGTTTTTAGTGCAACGCCCTAATTTCCAGCCTCCAATTCACGAGAATGACTATTCGGATACTTGATGATACCATGTGAGTAAAAACTTACTTGAAACATCAATTTATTGTGTTGGTTCTGCGGAGCAAAGCTATCAGTTGTTGGTTGTTTTATCTTAAAATATATTTGCATTCAATTTTGAGAATGATAGATATTCTATAAATTTAGCACAATGATTATCTGAGTTGTAAGAGTTCTCTGTTAAATTAAAGTGGCAGACATATTGCACTAGAAGCATGACATTGCTTGATCAAATTGTTGTTGGCTATGATTTCGATCTTACATCTTAATCTTTCTCTTGAGTCGTTAAGACTGGCTTCGAGTGAGTGTGAGTCCTAAGTTTGTTAAAGTTGAATATCTAAATTTTCCTAGTTGTATCTGTGAGAATGAAGATGTAATCATATACAATACATGTAGTTGTTCCTCTTTTCGTGAATACGTTTAGACTTCCCCTGTTGTTTAGAACATGTAACAATGTAGCTCTATTTTTTTCAGCACACTAACTCCTGATAAAATTTTACAGAGAAAAAGGGATTTTTGACTATTTAAGGATTTTCAAGTGAGGATAAGAAACTCATTTCGAAGATGTAAGCTCTTCTTCCTCTCTTAACTTTAACTTTTTGCCTAAGTATTGTTCATTGTAAATTTTGATTTGCAATTGCCGTTTATTGATGACATTAGTTAGTATGATGTACTTAGTGCTACAATCTGATCTTACTTTCGGTAAAGTAAACTAAATATGTTAAAATACATGAGAAAAAGCTCAAAATAGTCCATAATCTTTAGTCATCTTTGAACTAGGCTAGTCCATAATCTTTAGTCATCTTTGAACTAGGCTCAAAATGATTCTATTTCTGTCACATGGAGTACTAATAATCCCTATCCTTAGATCAAGTGTTACACTTTTAGTCCTATCTTTAAACAAGCAGAATGTCCTCTGTTCTACATTAAGCAAACAAAATGTCCTACAGAATGTCTTGAGTATTATGCTAAGATATACATGTATATGCTTTCCTACAGGTGGTGTGAGTTAAGTGAGAAGAGGAGTTATGACTGAAAATGCACCACTTTAAAAAAGAACAAGGATTATTAGTGCTCCTGGAAAAGAAATAGAATTATTTTAAGCCTAAGTCCAAAAACAGTGGACAATTTTGAGCCTTTTCTCTAAAATGCACAGTTAAAAGAATGCGAAGGAAGAGTTACAGCTGCTACAACCATTAGTTTCAAGGTTGTTTCTTTGATTCTTTAATTAGTTTCATCGTTGCTTTAAGATTCCCAAACAACAATTTGTAGGGATGGCTATGGATGCCTTCCTCCTTCGGCTTCTTTTCTGTAATATTTGGTCACCACAATATTGCAGTAATTAGTGTTGCAGCAATTGTTACAGCTGCTACAACCATTGATTTAGTTAACAAAATCACATGCACAGATTTTATGCCTTAGAGTAAAACTCCTTCAGTTTATTTAGAAATTGTTATTTGATTTAATCACCTCTTCCTGTCTAAATGAAAGTTCTAATTCTGTTACAGATTTTGGATGCTGAAATTTGCAAAAAGTCGATGTTAAACATGTAGATTGACCATTTTTTGCTGGGAAGGTGAATGCAACTTTGGATTATAGTTTAAGGATCGTATATGATTTTTTTGCTAAGGATTCATGATCACAATATTGTTACTAGCTTACCTCATTGTTGTATAGTGCGATGACTTCTAAGGTGAGTATAATTATACTCACCATATTTTGTAATTACATTATATATGAAAGCGACAACTTTATATTAATTATCGTATTTTCTAGTTGCATATTCAATGTGATTGAAGGACTAGATTTTCAGTCCTTAAAATCCTTTTGAGTAGGAAATCTGTAATGGTTGTGAAATGATTTATGGACCACCTTCAAAATGGTCCCGAAATGATTTAGGGACCAGCTTGACAGTTTTCCTAAATTGATTTATAGACGAGCTACATACTGGTCGCAAAATAATTATGGACCAGCTTCAAAGTTGTCTCTAAGTGATATATGGACCAGTTAGAAACTAGTCGCAAAATGATAACGACCAGGATTTCAATTCCAATAAGTGAGAATAAGTACCAGATATATGGTCCCTAAAAGTATTTTAAGGACCAGTATTGTACTAGTCGCGAAAGAGAATCAGCGACCAGCCCGATAAACTCGTCTCTAATGGTCCTTAGCGACTAAGCCTGTAAGGACAAGTGTAACTGGTCGCTATTGCTATTTTGGGACCAGATTCTCACTTATAGCGACCAGTTTTCCCTTCGCTATTGAGCAGTTTTCTTGTAGTGTTAGTGTTCTAGGCTTGCTTGAGAAAAAGGTTTTAGAACTAAGGTTATCTATTGATGATTGTGGTGATTGGGTTGTTTTGGGTTCATCTCGAGAGAGTGAATCTTAACTCAATCCTACCTATCTAGCTCGAGAGAGTAGATAAATTGAGGTATTGGGCTACTTATAGTGTTATGCTTGTCGAGGTTTGAGAGAACTCACTTGAGTCATAATAGTTGTTCGAGAGAAAGCTATTGCATCCATAGCCTAGCCTACTCACTAAGATTCAGCAATTGTTAGTAAATTATAACTACCCATATAGCGAAATTAGCCTTTAATCGATCACATCCCTAAGTATCTCCTATATATTTGATTACTCCCTTGTTTTTCTTAGTTATTAATTGACAATCCTAAACCCCCCTCCCCCATTTGACACTTGTTGTCGACCCTTAGATTTAATTGAATTATTTCAATAATTTATATTCCTACAATTGATTAGATCACATTTATAACTACGTAACTGAATACTAACTTGTATCACTCCATGTGGGATCGACCCAACTCTTTGTTGGGTTTATACTAGATTGTGATCGCATACACCTAGTATTGGATGAGGTGTAGTTGAGTGGTTATCGGTTCTCTTTAGTGGTAAAGGCTACACTTTATAAGTGTTACCACATCATAATATAATTGGCAACACCTATTTACACATATAACTACACTTTTAAAGTGTTCTATTTTTATCATTCTAAAACAACATTTTACAAGTGTGGCCGTTAGTTTTCCTAAATTTTCACTAAAATATTGTTTTCCCTCCAATATATTTAACTCTCCCTTCAATTTTCAATTGGCCAAAAAAATTTAAAATAATTAACTCTAAGAAAATTTTCCCCAAATCACTCTCAAAAAGCTCTCTCAAGTGACTTCTCAGAAAATTCTCATAATTGACTTTTCACAATTAGTGCCCAAATTCTTTACGAAATTAGTGCCCAATTTCTTTAAGATATCACTTCATCTCAACAATTACAGATCTTTAGATGAGATATCTGATTTACAAAAGAACATGATGAACATCCATTTCATCTCGGAATGATTTTTGTTGGAATAGAGTTTATCAAGCAAAATTTTCTATTGTTAAAGATATGGGTGAAACCGAATGATTTTTTTAGAGTAACTAGAGAAGTACTCAACCAGCTAACATCAAGGTTTATTGTGTGACTTTTAATTTTCTTGTTTTCGTGATCTAAAGGACACCCTATTTAATTTTCTTGTTGTCATGATCTAAAGTACACTATATAATTCATCCAAATTACTCCCTAGACGTAAACATCATTCACAGCTTCATAGATTCTTCATAAATTCATGAAAATTAGGGTTCATAGTCAAAATCATGATCAATGCATGGGTTCATATGGAATTGATTGGAAAGCATGTAATTGGATCTAAATAATCATAATATGATCAAAATCATACAATTTATCCATACAAATAGAACCCATGAGGAATTGAATGAAAACCTAACCAATTTAGGGAAATTGAATTGGAGAATTGGAGAAGTCATTGAAACTCAATGGGTGAATGGGACCCATTGATGAACTCTTACATATCTTGACCTTGAATCCCTAAGCAATTGAGACTTGAACTTGAAGAATCATAAATCCTTGAGAGTCTTTGAGAGAAAACCTTCGAGAGGAAATTTTAGGATTTTGGGGAAACGAAGGAGAATGGATAGATTTTAGGTGTAAATTAGTTATTGGGTCTTATTTATAGGCAAAACGACGTAGTATAGGAATTAGGTGCATACGAAAAGACCCAAATACCCTATAAAAATAATTGTTTGCAGACCCTACGGACTGTACTAGTCAACCGTAAGTCGAGTGACTAGGCCTAAATCTTGGGAAAATCGCACAACTCATTTCAATAAAACGTCAAACTTCTTATGGTCCATAAACCCCATCTGTAGACCTCAACTTTCAACTAAATAATTGACTTAATATGGGACCCTTCTACGGGACCTTCCTACATGTTGTAGTCCATTCGACTGATTGTCCTGGTCAATCGTAATATGAGTTACTAGGGCTTGATTTCCAAAATATTTCTCCCACTTTCTACAAATCGTAGACTTGAACCAATAACCATATTTTCGCCTTCTTTCCTTTACCAAATTCTAAGGTGTTACAATATCTCCTACCCCCCAAGAACATTCGTCCTTGAATGAGACTCAAACTAGCATGAGTAGAGTAGGAGAGAAACTTATAACTCAACATGAATGAAATTTCATCAAAATGCACAGAAACATGGAGAATCACTCCAAGCTAACTCATAATATCAAAAATCAAGTTTTTTAACATGCATACATATGAAAACATGAGAATGACTGAAACACATGCATCCAAAAGAATGAACGATGAGGTACTGATACCTCAAGCTAGTGTAGGTGCGGAGGGAAACAAATGAGGATACTGGGACATCATATTGGCTTCGCCCTCCCAAGTAGCACCCTCAACTATTTGATTCCTCCAAATAACCTTCACGGAGGCAACTTTCTTATTTCTCAACTTCCGGACTTGTCAATCTAAAATCTCAATCGAAACCTCTTCATAAGAAAGATTCTCTTTAACTCCCAAACCTTCCAAAGGTATAATGGATGTCGGATCTCCAACACATATTTTCAATAAGGAAACATAAAACACCGGATGTACTGATGCTGAATCATTAGGCAACTCAAGTTCATAAGCAACTTTGTGAATATGCCTCACAATATGATATGGGCCATCATATCGGGGACTAAGCTTCCCTTTCTTTTCAAATCTCATGACACCCTTTGTGGGTACAAAATTTAAGTAGACCCAATCATTAACCTCAAATTCTATTTCTCTTCTCCTAACATCTAACATCAGAATAAGACTTTTGTCGACTTTGATCTATTTCGAACCTCTTAAAAATAGGTCAAACCTTTTCCATAGCCTCAACCACCAACTCTGGCCCTATCAAATCAACCTCACCAACTTCAAACCAAACTATAGGAGACCTACATCTCGTACCATAAAGAGCCTTATACGGTGCCATCCCAATGCTAGAATGATAGGTATTATTATAAGCAAACTCAATCAAAGGTAAGTGATCATGCTAATTACCTTTGAAATCAATTACCCAAGATCTTAGCATATCCTCTAAGGTTTGAATATGCTTGGCTTTTCCATTCGTTTGTGGATGAAAAGTTGTTCTAAGTTTCACTTAAGTACCAAAACCTTTCTGCAACAACTTCAAAACAGAGATATAAATTAAGTACCACAAATAAAGATAATGGACAACGATACTCCATGCAACCTTTCCATTTCCCTAATATAAAGTTTGGCATAATATTCTGATGAGAATGAGTCTTAACGAGAAGAAAGTGAGCCAATTTCATCATTTTATCCAGTATAAGACCCTAATCAAATAAAATTGTTGGCTAAGTGTGAGATAAAATTGTAATAAAGTCCATATTCAAATCTTCTCACTTCCATTTAGTAATACTAATGTTTTGATCCAAACCATCCGGTTTCTGATGCTCAACTTTCACTTATTGACAATTTGGACATTTAGCCATAAATTGTTCAATGTTTTTCTCCATCCCATTCCAGCAATAGACTTCCCAAAAATCGCAGTACATCTTGGTGTCTCTCAAGTGAATACAATATCGAGAACTGTGTGCTTATGTCAGAAACTGATTCCTCAACTCATCATTGTTGGGAACATATAAATGACCTTGGTATAGAAGGAAAACATCTCCCCCTAGGGAGAAAGCCTTAATGACTTTTTGGAAACATAATTCTTCAATTCAACTAATACCTGATGAAGATCTTTCTTAGCCTTCACATTAGATACAAAGATGATTTTGAACCATTATAAACAACTACACCACCTATATTATAATCAACCAAATTAACACTCAATTGGGCCAGTCTATGAATATCACAAAATGACTCCTTCTTATCATCCTCAACATGAGAAACACTACCCATCGAAGGTTGACTAAGAGCATTCTTCACCAGATTCGCCTTTTTAGGATGATATAAGACATCATGTCGTAATCCTTTAATAACTCAAGTTACCTCATTTGGCGAAGATTTAGATCTTTTTAGAAAACACATATCTTAAGCCCTTGTGGGTGGTGAATACATCTACATGAACACCATACAAGTAGTGTCTCCATAGATTTAGAGAAAACACCACCACTACTAACTCCGAATCATGAGTTGGATAATTTTTTTCATGCACTTTCAATTGACTTGAAACATAAGCAATGACTTTTCCATGTTGCATCAAAACACAACCAAGACCAATCCGTGAAGCATCACAATAAACCACAAAACCATTTGATCCTTCGGGCAAAGTCAAAATAGGGGTCAAAGTGAGTATATCCTTCAACTCTTGGAAACTCTTCCACAAGTTTCCGACACAAGATATTTTACCTTATTTTGAGTCAATGTCGTCAAAGGTGAATCAATAGAGTAAAACCCTTCCACGAACCTTCTATAAGAACCTGCCAAACCCAACAAACTTTATATATCCGAAGCGGACAAAGGTCTAGGACAATTCTTAATCATCTCAGTTTTTCGTAGGATCAACTTGAATACCTTCGCTGGAGACAATATGGCCAAGGAAAGAAATTGACCTCAACAAAAACTCACACTTGCTAAATTTAGCGTACAATTTCGGATCCTTGAGGATTTTCAACACAATTCTCAAATGCTCAACATGTTCATCCTCACACCATGAGTAAATTAAGATATCTTAGATAAACACAATCACAAACATGTCAAGATATTTCTTAAACACTCTATTTATCAAATCCATAAATGTTGTCGGGGGATTATCAAACCAAAAGACATAACCAAAAACTCACAATGACCATACCTAGTCCAAAAATTCATCTTCAGAATGTCACTCTCTTGCACCCTCAATTGGTGATAACCCGATCGAAGGTCAATCTTAGAGAAGTAACTTGCTCCTTGGAGTTGATCAAACTAATCATCAATCCATGTAATAGGATACTTATTCTTAATGGTAACTTTGTTTAATTTCCGATAGTCAACGCACATTCAGAGGGAACCATCCTTCTTTCGAACAAACAACACCGGAGCACCCCATGGAGAGATCCTCGTCTTGATAAAATCCTTATCCAACAAATCTTTGAATTGGTCCTTTAACTCCTTAAGTTTTGTTGGAAACATACGATAAGAAAGAATAGAGATAAGTTGCATATCTGGGAGAAGGTCAATACCAAAGTCTATTTCCCTTTAGAGAACAGTACTTTCAAAAACTCATTCATTACCGGGACTGACTCAAGAGTAGGGGTTTAAGAATTGATATCCCTAGCCTGAACAAGATGATAAATGTAACCCTTAGAAATCATTTTCCTAGATTTTAGGGTCATGTCATTTGGTTTGACCAATGCACCCTCAACTTTTCAATCACTAAAGAATGATATTTTCAAAGATCATTTGCAAAAAATTATTTTAGTATTCTTTGATGATATTTTGATTTACACTAAAGATTATGCTTCACATCTTGGGAATTTGAAGGTTGTTTTGGATATTCTCAAACAGAATCAACAAGAAAAAATGCATGTTTGGTCATCTTAAACTTGAATATTTGGGTCATATCATCTCCTCTGAAGGAGTGCATGCTGACCCCTCTAAGATTGATAGTGATATCTTGGTCATTCCTAGAGATATAAAGTCTTTACGGGGATTTTTGGGACTCACTAGATATTACAGAAAATTTGTCAAAGATTATGGTAAGATTACTGCCCCTTTAACTGATTTACTAAAAAGGGATGCCTTTTCATGGGAAGAACGGGCTCAACAAGCTTTTGAGGCATTGTTGTTTGCTATGACTCAAGTGCTTGTTTTAACGATGCCATACTTTTCTCAACCCTTTGTAATTGAAGTTGATGCTTCTGGATTTGGTGTTGGTGCAGTTTTAATGCAAAATGGTAAAGTTATTTCCTATTTCAGTAGAATGCTTTCTTCCAGAGCGAGACAATATTCGGTATATGA
This sequence comes from Solanum verrucosum, assembly GCF_900185275.1. Classification (NCBI taxonomy): domain Eukaryota; kingdom Viridiplantae; phylum Streptophyta; class Magnoliopsida; order Solanales; family Solanaceae; genus Solanum; species Solanum verrucosum. Next base: position 1,848,035 of record NW_026020470.1, read on the forward strand.
ACGAGAGCTAATGGCTATTGTGTTGGCTTTCAAGAGATGGAATCACTACTTGCTGGGGCATAATTTCATCATTAAAACTAACCAAAAAAAACCCTTAAATTGTTGTTAGGACAAAGGGTTATGGAAGAGAATCAGCAGAAATAGGTTTCCAAGCTCATGGCTTATAAGTTTGAGATCAAGTACAAATTGGGTGTTGAAAATAGACGTTGATGCTTTGTTAAGATACGGGGAATCTTTATAGTTATACGTGTTTTCATTTTGGCAATATAAAGACAAGGAGGAATGGGACCAGGAAGCACAATGAGACAAATGGCTTCTATTTTGCAAAATGCAATTTCAAGACAACAAGAAGATGACAACTACAACTTGAAGAATGGATGTCTACTATTCAAAGAACGCTTGGTTTTGCCAAAAGGATCATCTCGAATACCTATGCTATTGAAAGAGTTTCATTCTTCTTCTACATGGGGCCATTAAGGGTATCTTTGCACATATAAAAGGTTGTCTAAGAATATCTACCGAGAGGTATGAAAAGTGATGTGCAAGACTTTATTGCTAGGTGTGAAATCTGTCAAAAGAATAAGTCTCAAGCTTTGAGTCATGAGGGGTTACTCCAACATTAGCCTATGCCTCATTGTGTGTGGGAGGATGTAAGTATTGACTTCATTATTGTACTTCCTAAATCCATAGGTTTGATATTAGTTTGTTTGTAGTGGATCGTCTTACCAAGTATGCACATTTTATTCCATTTTCACATCATTTTAAAGCGAAAGATGTGGTAACTGTTTTCATTAAGGAAGTGGTTAAATTGTGTGGATTTCCTAAGTCTATTGTGTTTGATTGTGACCATGTATTCATAAGACAATTTTGGAAGGAACTGTTCAAACTAGCAAGTATTACCTTACAGTGTAGCTCTTCCTATCATCCAGAAATCGATAGGCAAACAGAAGTGGTCAATAGGAGTTTGGAGACATATCTTTGTTGTATGGAAGGAGAAAATCCTAAGGAATGGTCCCACTGGTTATCTTGGGTTGAGTATTGGTTTAATACATCATTTAACAGATCTACAGGTATGACACCCTTTAAAGCATTATACAAAAGGGATCTATCATCAATTTTTCACATGGATGACACTACTTCAGCGGTGGAAGAAGTAAATGAGAAGGTGTTCACTAAAAATCTGATATTAACCGAACTCAAAGAACATTTGTTACAAGCACAATAAATAATTAAGAATCAAGTTGATCGACATCATAGAGAACTGACTTTTGAGATTGTTGAAATGGTATATCTCTTCGTTCCTACAAACTATGTTCTTTGGCTAAGAAGATCAATGAAAAACTCAGTCCCCACTTTTATGGTCCTTTCAAGATTCTAGAAAATATTGATCTCGTAGATTATCGGTTGGATTTAACAGTTGGATCATGCATTCATTCTGTGTTTCATGATTCACAATTGAGAAAATGCTTGCTTCCAACTACTCCTGCTCAAAACCTGCCTCCATTTCTTACCCAAGAATTGGAGCTTCAAGTTGATCCTGAGTTAGTGAGGCATATCATTAAGCTAATCAATGGTAAATTGGAAGTGTTAATCAAGTGGAAGACCCTGCCAGAATTTGAGAATACTTGGGAGGAATATGCAATCATCGATCAACAATTTCCGAACTTTCACCTTAAGGACAAGGTGACTTTTATAGGGAAGGGTAATGATGAGCCTAAAGTTATAAGAACTTATTCTAGGAGGCCAAAATAAACAATTAAGAAACTTAGTAACTGTCATGATGTATTGGGTGATTTTTTTCGATAGAAAAAGGACAACGCAGTTAGAAAAAGAAGATTCAGAAAATAAAGAAGAGGGAATTCTGGGAGAGTTTCTAGCCTCTCGAATATCTATAAAGGTTGTGATCCTTGTGATTATATAACTAAAGTTCATTACTGTCTTAGGATGTAATTTATGATGTCAATAGTATACTGGTAATTATTTTATTTTCAGATTTCTTGTTGTAATATCAGTGTATCTAGTGTGAAAATACTTTCCTTTATTTACTATTTCAGCAGTAAGGTATATATATTCTCATTTGTTTTATAATAGTAAGTCATTTTGTGCTTCATTCTTCTTCTTTATCTTTTTGTTCTTTGTTGGATTGTTCACTGGGAGGTTACTGATGTCTTTAATTGAAAATATAAAGCTAACGTAGGTTTTATAGATTTTATGTGTGGTTGGAGACACATTCCCACTCAAGGTATGATACATGAATCAATTATTTCCATGTATGAGACTTCATACAGGTAGATGTTTTAGAGTCCACTAGTCTTCATCTTCTTCTAGAAGGGATGATAATTGGTTCATGTTGCTTGAATCTCAAGACACTTGTGGTTGTATCACTGCTTCTTACATTTACAAGAATATGTAAGAGAACTTCTATGTATCAATATTTGTACATGTTGTTCACAGAAACTCTTTTATAAGATGGACTTCAGAGTTATCAAAATTTTGAAGAAATAGTCGATAATGCGCCAAGGGAAGTGTGTAGAAAGGAACATCCTGTTCGACTTGAATTCTATGGTAGATCAATGACAACAAGTTCTCTAAAAAGAAATGAGGATACCAATAAGGTTAAACAAAAGCATGCCAATGAAGTTATTTTCTCAAGGAAGAAATGCATGAAATGAGAGAAGAAATGCAATATGTTTTAGTCAATTGATGCAAAACAACCCTTGATTAAATGTTCAAGATATACTAAGGTGTATCGGATCACATGCTGATGCAAGCAGTGCATGAGTTGTAAGAGGGAAAATCACTCAAATTCTTCCATCTTAATTCATCTTTTGGTTCTTGAAAAGGTATTTCATATTTCACAGAGACTTAAATCCAGTACTTTTAAATCTAACCTTAATTTAAAACCTATTTAAGATAAAGATCAAATCATTTGATCAGGTTAACACATGATGATTGCCTCATTGAAATGTGGGTATATTTATATATGTTATAGTAGGTGTTGACAGCTTCCATACGTCTAACACTATTAATTTTTTTTTGTGTTGGAGTAGTGCTTTTCTTCATTTGTTGTCATCTTGTTGAAATCTTTTGATCTGTTGTGTTGGAGTAGCGCTTTTCTTCATTATAAATTTTAATTTGATAGTAGTTTTTTCTGTTCTTCATTGTTGAATTTTTTTTACTATTGATAGTAATCTTTTTTGTTCTTTATTGTTGATTTTTTTTCACAGTACATATATCTGGTCTTTTTTATATATCAAGTTCTAAATGTAGGGTATCAGTAATGTGCACTTGATACGAGGATTGAACTTTCAAAAGAATTAGTTGAATCTTGCCCATTTCTATGCCTTCTATGCAGTTTTTTGTCTTTCCTTCTTTGTACAGTTGATCGACATAATCCTGCAAATGTTAACATATAACACTATCAATTAACCTAATACAAATCTTGACATCTAAATCTGGTTATTAATTTTACATATAGTCATTGATAACTTCATTCACAAAACCAGTTTTTGACGTTGAACTTTATCCACTATATGTCACTAAAACTTTAATTTTATTTTGAATGAGTAGGTAAATGTTTGTGATCAAATTTGAATGATGGCCACAAGTCAACTCGATCTATTGAAGTGAAAGATGATATATTTTTCAACTATTGTGATATATGTTTGGATACATTTAATTTTTTGAAATTTATTGCACGATCAGATCTCTTTAAAATATTATTTTCTATGTGTAATACAACACATATTTTTCGAATTTATTGCAAATTTGTACAGTTGAATTATTTATGAGCACCTTTCACATTTAGCAAACATAAAAATCATATTTGTATGTTATAACTATAGTTTGCATAATTGCGCTCCATAGCAAACTTTATGTTTGCTATGGAGCATCAGATTGTAGAAATCGTTAGGGGCATCAGATTTGTATAAAATCGCTCGCAGCCTCTCATTTGAATAAATTGTTGGCAGCTTCTCGTTTGTATAATTCGTTGGCAGCCTTTCAATTCAATTTTATGTGTTTGTATATCTGCATAAAATTTGAATTTGTATACAATTGAATCGAAATAAATGTTTGTATATCAAATCTCTCTCTCTCGCTTTATACAAACACAAATTATACATTATATTTTGTATAATATGTGTTTGTATAAAGCGAGAAAGAGAGAAAGGCAAAAGAGAACTAGGCAGGGGAAGATTTGTATTGTATAATTATAAGTGTATAGGATGAAGATATATGTATTTGCATGTGTATATACAATTTGATCTCGCTTTATACAAACAAAAACGTGATTTATACATTTGTGTTTGTATAAAGTGAGAGATGCGAGGGAGAGACTGGCGATCAAGAGAGGGAGAGTGGCGAGCGAGAATTTCAGGGAGAGAGGTGAATGGCAACAGTTTGCTACGGGTTACAATTAAATCAAACTGTAGATATAACATTTAATTTGAATTAATAGTTTGCCATTACATACAATTTTCCCATTATTTATTAGTTTATACGGATGATGAGATTATTTATTTATATAATTATGTGATTTGTAAATATTATGCAAACCAAAATTATTATTTTTCAATTAGAAATTGTGGCAATAAAATTTCTAGACAACGTTTCCACACTTCAAAAGTGTAGCTATAGAAATGTCAATTGTGTGACTTATTGATTATAAATTGTAGCACGTACATAAAAAAAAAGGGTTATACTTTATAAGTGTTGTTGTAGAAGAGGTATAAAAGGCTACACTTTTAAAGCGTGGCCAATAACAACACAAAGATCACTCTTGAAAGTGTAGTTTTATCAAATTAAAATATTTTTAATAGCATACAACAATGCGTGGCCTTTGTACTTAAAAAGACACTTTATAAGCATAGATACTAGGGAAAAAGGACAAATATACCCCCGAACTATTATAAATGGTATATAAATACTCTCCGTTATACTTTTAGAACTCTGATGCCCCTACCGTCTATTTTTTGGAACATATATACCCTTTGGACTAACGGAGGAACACGTGTCACGATCTTAACAACCTATTCAAGATTTATTTAATTTTTAATTCTAATTAAAAAAATTGACCCGAATAATAAAAAACCCACCGAATAATTTTAGACTCGCACCGAAATTATAACCAAAACCCCAAGAGACCATCTTCTCTAATCTTTTCCTTTCTACAGAGAATCCATTAGAGATTTTCTTTTGTTCTTTAGTTAAATCTCATATATTACATATTCCAATTTAGTAAGATATTCTCATCAACACAACATTTGGTAAGATATTCTCATCAACACAACATTTAGTAAGATTCACTTACTTTTTTTTTTAACAAAATAAAGAACAGAAACAGAGTTGGAAACTCATCCATACAACACTTTGGGTGGTTTTCAGTTTGATGAAATTAAGTTTGGTTTTTTTCTGGTGTTAGAGGCAATTTTCCGTCGTTTTTTCTTCTTGCTTACCCATAAATCCTTTTTTGTGGTACATTTTAGAATGTAAGAACATTTCCTCGCCGCAGATTAGCTGTGAATTACAGAGTATTTTCTTGACCTCCATTGTTGAAGCTCTGTAAAGAAAGCTAGAGGTATGTTTGTTCTCTATCCTCCCATATTTTTCTTGTCTGATTTATGACTGATTTTATTTTATATTTCTTAGTGTAGTGTGATTGTTGATTTTTGGATTTTCAGAGATCTCTTTTCTTGACTTTCAGCCCTACAATCTTCATTTTTCAAAGTTTTAGCTATGTAAAAAAGTTATTGAGTTTTGCGACTATAAATCCATTACAAGGTTGCTGGTTTGGTTCGCCGGATCTGTTGGAGCAATGGTGAGGGAGAGATGGGTGAGTGGTGGTCAGGTTTCATGGTGGATTAAAGGTCACTACCCCACTGATTTCGCTGGTTTGAGGGAGGTTAGGTTCGATAGCAATTAGAGATGGTTTCGTATTTGGAGCTACGCCGGAGAAGATGGAGTCGCTGCAGTTCGTCGTGTAACTGGTTCTTGGACCAGAGAAGAAAGGAAAAATTAGATTTATTTGGGTGCGGGTCTAAAATTATTTGGGTGGGTTTTTTATTATTTGGGTCAAATTTTTAATTGGAAATAAAAATTAAATATATTTTGGATAGATTGTTAAAATTGTGACACGTGTCCCTCCGTTAGTCCAAAGGGTATACACGTTCCAAAAATTAGACGGTAGGGGCATCAAAGTTCTAAGAGTATAACGGAGGGTATTTAGATACCATTTACGATAGTTGGGGATATATTTGTCCTTTTTCCCTAGATACTATGACACTTGAAAAGTGTGGCCTCAGTCAAAGGTTACGCCTTTTTTTTTTTGCCACCCCATAAAAGCTTTGCCTAAAGATAAAAAGTCTGGCCTTTTCTCAAAGTCCACATTTTTTTGCTAGTTTAGGCCACAATTATTAGTTGAATGCATTTCTGTTCAATTTCTATCCCTTGGACATTTTTATCCTTTTTCAAAGATAAAATAATATTTTAATCAAATTATTTTGACATTTAAAAAAAGTTGGAGAAATACATAATTATATCAACATGTAAAGAAGAAATGAAAAAAAATAGCATTTGAAAGTTGATTATTTGTAAAAGAGTAATAATCTAAACAAAGTCTTGAGAGTTGTTTAGTTAAATCTTGCTGATTTGTTATATTTGATTAAAAGAAGAGGTATAGGTATAAGAATCTCCACTGTTTGCTTAGAATTGGGTTCGGACATATCTACTCCCATTCTTTAGATTTGATTTGTTGAAACAGTTATAGTTATACATTTGAGTTCTCACATGTGTGGGTAGGCGGAGCTAGGAGTTTAGAGGTTTTAAATTAATTTTTTTGGGTTCATATGTTAATATACATATATTTCTATAATTTTTTAATACAAATATAAAATCTACGAAAAAACTAGTAGATTTGTCCGAACCCATGAACGTAGCTTTGCAAGTGGGTTTCCATCTGGTTTAAAACAGAGAAGCTTCACTTGTGTTAGTTTGATGCTGTAGAATTGTGATATACAGGATTTATGTGTGATTGATTGATTGATTGATTGATTGATTGATTGATTGATTAGTACTGTTGAAAGGACCCTTTGTTTGGGTTTTTCAAATAGTGCACTCAAGGTGTTTGATCAAATGGCTTTATGGTTTTTTTGAGCTGAAACTCATCTTTTTCTCTAATTGTTGCACAACTCCTCCCCACGCCCCTGAAAAAGTAAATTGTAAGGTGTTGCAGATTGGGTATTACATTTTAATTTTCTGGATTTCAATTATGTGCATTTTGAATTCGTTATATTGAAATCAATCTTGAAAACCAACAGGGCTTATATCTCTGTTTTTTTTCATAGGAACCAATTAAACCGAGTTGCATAATGCCATCTCTCCAAACAGCATTGCCTCGGGAACTAGCCAATAATGCTATCGGAGTTGGTATCGTTTAACTGTTAGCTATTTGAATATATGCAGCCTCTACAATTGTTTGCAAAGTCATTTAAGTATCTTTCTTTCTTTTGCTTTGTCCCTTAGCTTTATCGGGAGTGTCTCCGACGAGCAAAATACATTGGCAGTAAGGTATGTTTTCTTCTTTTTGTTGCTCTGAAATTATATTAGTTGTTGTCTAAATGTGGTCCTTAAAATTCAAATGCATGATTAAGTTGCGCAATCTGTTTATGTGATCTAAGATTCTGCTTATGGTATTAATTTCTTTACTTCTATCACATGTAATTAGTTAACTCCATGACATATTGCCCTTCCTCACACCATCGAGTGAACCCTATAGGTCTGAAGATGTACTTCCTCTGAAGAACAAGGATGACTTTTATCTCCAAATGAAATTTTTTAGGTGAAAATCTGAATTTCACTTGTGGAATCATGTTCTCGGATTTGACATTTACTTCAAACTGTAGTTTTCAAGAGCGGAAGTAAGGAACATATTTTTCTTCATTCCTCATAGGAGAGATGACGTGTTTTAGCAAGAGAAGCCAAAAATGAAAAAGGTTGATGCCCATAACCTAAAACCTACCTTTTGGGGTCAGAAAGAGTGGTCATGATTATGTTGGCTTGTGATTTTACAGTCTGGGAAGAGGAGGTGAAGTGAGGAAAAGAAAGGCAGTTCTGCCGTTGTAATTAATTGCAGACATCAAATGTGGTGCAAGTGTGAAATTGGAGCCAGTGCCAGATTCTTGTATTGAAAGTGCCAAAATTACTCCTTTGTTTACTTTGTATTTTGAAATTTGAATACAAAACAAATGTTGTTATACTAATAACACCAAGTACATTTTCTGTTGTTGAGGGTGTGGCTCTATGCCGTTGGCATACGTAAGACATGGATCCATTGGTATGCGAAATCTGTACAACAATAAGAAATGACTTTAAGCTTTCCCCTTTTCTTCTGTTAGTCAAATCCAGTTCTAGAGGGTCCAAGGATGAGCGGTTACCTTCATATTTGATGGCATGCCTGTTTGGAATATGGTACCTAGTTCTTGGAGAATCTACCATATCTGATATCCCTTCATGTTTACTTTGTTTGTAATTCCTCACTTTTCTCAAAGAAGAAAGATAAGGTGGAATACTTGGATGTGGATTGTGACTAAAGCCTAGGCTTAACTCACCTCTCTTTAGGCTTCACGTTTATCTGCAGGGATGGGTTTCCCTTATTTTGTTTTTATTTTCGTAAAGTCGATTTTCGTAAGGTCGATATTTCTACCTGTTAAAGAGCTGCTTCACCTAACATTAGATGCTGGACTTTTAACTCGGACATCGGGCATGAGGAAAAGCTATTACGTAAAAAATCGTAGAATCAATTGAAGCACTTGCACAAGAGCTAGACTTTTTCGTCTATGGCACGGAACTGTCATTTTGCTTACCTACTGTGATTCCATAGCTCTGATGGTTAAGCCAAATCCAGAGTTGTGCTTCCTTTTTCTTTTCAAATAATATTTGACTTGTTTGAACTGAGAGTTGTTCCAATAACGAAAATATAAAAATAAACTCCATTTTCAGTACTTATATAGTTTTGCCTGTCCTTGATTTGCAGCAACATAACACAGAGCTTCTTGTTGGTATGGTGAGAGCAGTTCAAAAAGCAAATGCATGAGACTGATCCGGATAAAATTCAGAAATTAAAGGATGAGTAAGTTCATTATGTCTTCTTCTTTATTTTATTTTTCTTGTTTTTCAATAAAGCACATGTCTTCCAAACTGGTGTGAATTTTCTAATGATTTTAACTTGGATATTCACATCATGAACCACCTACTGATTGAATGATTCTTCAACAAATTTCTATCTCATCCAATATGGTTGTTTGATACTCCTCCTCTTGCAGTTGAAAGTTACTTGTAGGACAACATAAAGTTCTTTGACCTACTGTTCCTTCTAAACTTGATATACTTCACTGCATCCTGATTCTACCTACTTGATACATTTCTTTAAAAAAATTATACGTACTTTCTGAAAAATAAATCCATTCTCATTGTCATCTCTTAAAAAAATAGTTTTTCTGATGATTGCCTTTCTTTGGTGTAGCAGTGCTGCGAATGGGCTAATAAATCACATGTTGCATGAATCTGAAAAGATGACTGGCCGGAAATTCAGCCAGAATTGTTGAATTTGCCTGTTAGCAAACTGCTACAAGGAATTCCAAGATACCAGTCTCAATCTTGGTTTAGGATGTACTAAAAGTTTTCGATCAGTACTAAACCTTGGAGATTACTTTTCCATACCTTAGTGATACAGATGTTGTGTCTAAATTTATAAAGTATTTTAATGATGAATAGTTTTTTCTTTGCAAAGTAGTTAAATGTTCTGAAACTGAAAATCATATAGTGACAACTTTCAGAAATGGTGAAGATTCTCAGGCAAAGTTATCATTGTCTGGCACACAAATAATTTCTTATACTCAATAGTACTACTACATGCTTCATATTCTCTATAAGCATACGCAAAAGAGCCACCTAAAATGCGCGTATGTTAATAATGCTTCATTCCTTTGATAAATCAGAAGATGAAAAAATTGTACAAGAATAATGGCCTAAACTAACTGCGTCTATGAAACAATATTTGGTTGTTTGTGAATGTGGATATTGTAGAGTACTTGGTGCTAGTTTTAATTGAAACTATGAGTTTTTGACAGATTTGATCGTCTTGCTTCCCCAGTTCTGGAACCGAAGGATCCTCCTCGACCAAGAGAAGGACTTTCCCCTTTTATTTCACTAACGCGAGGACTATATACCTTGTTAGAAAGCCTTGGGCTTTGGATGCTAACAGAATCTCTTGTTGGTGTCGCATTGCAGCTTGTAACCTTTGAACTGCACATACGTCGAATCTCACCTCGACTTCTTGTCATCATGCCATCCATAATCTCCCCATCATCTCCAAATGAACCTTCATTTTCCTGCTAAAAGGTTATGAAGATACCGACTTAGTACTAATCACTTCATAGAGACATTTTATGGCATCAAAACTTGTCACACGAAGAGTTACATAAATGATTTATACCCTTTTTCTTTAACTTCTGTTGATAGATACATAAATGCGGATGGAAAATGGGTGAAGCTTACTCTAGTCATGCTGCATGATGATAACGGTGGTGCTTCTTCATACTCAGCAGCATCTAATTCCTGAAGATGTGCTCCTTTGAAGAACCTAGGTAGTAGGTACTGTCTGACTGGAACTAAAAGCATGATCATTAGTGGGAAGAGAACGCCAGCAATGGGAACCCATGTTATCCCAAAACAGATTAGTAAATAGATGCTCTGGAAAATGGTGAAGAACGCTACTGTCTTGTAAGGTACAGTTTCAATGAACACAGCATGACACTCTTCAATTACTCTGTCAAAAGAAAACAAAATGTTCATGAGATCACAATAATAATGCGTGCATTTTCTTTTACTGTCGAATACAAAGTGAAGCACAGCCGGAAAGCAAGTCTAGAAGGATGATAGAGGGAGTTACTTGTATCTTCGGCTTGGAGCTGTGAATAGCAATAGGATCCGTTCCCAGAACTGATTTCCTGGTAAGCTTTCAATGGCCATGAAACCAAAGTATCCCCAAAGGACTGATGTCGGAATCATTTTGAGAAGAGGCATGGCGGCCACACATCCTCCCACCATGGCGGACTGAAGCAAGTTGCTCAACCTTTGCTCCTTTACTTCAACGGGCAACAAGTCATCTATCTCCTTCTCAACATCAAAGATCGTCTCATCAACAGGTTCATCCCTGTTGCCTATCCTTGAAGCCAATTGAATCGTAGACTCTTTCAACTCTTTTAACCCCTGTCCATGAATTAGATATTACTGGATAGTCCTACAATTTGCAAGATCCAGGAAAGGAAAACAGTTGTGTTGAATGAAAGATGTGAAATGGACTACATCATACCCGAGATGATGGTTCTTGGTGAATCAATGGACTCTGCATCTGTTGATAGGCTTCTTGCATACTTTCATACACTTCAGCCAAATTACCATTCTCAGTCATACATTTCCGTGCTTTTGCAACTAGTCGATTACGAAGCAACTGCATAACAAAGAAGGTAAGTCAAAGGATAGCTGGTCCTCTTTCCCTCATATATGTTCAAACACCTGATGATTTTGACACACAACTTGCTCTTGTCAAATGGGCATACCTGATGCTTCAGTGTGGCCAAACTCTTTGTATGCATTGGAGATTGTGGAATGACTCCATTTGCCGGGGGGATTCCTAGAAGACCACAAATGATAACCTGCCATAACAACAGCATTAGATCATATAAGTTGTTGACATTTAATGAAGTAAAAGGCCAATTGATGGTAGGGAGAATCTAACTGCACACCATAAATCCCAGTAACAGCAGATCATAATGGTAGGAAGATGGCTTTCTAAGGTTAAACTCTTTTTGCTGAGCAAGTTGAGATGCCACGCTGTGATCAAAATAATACAGGACCGCTACCATTGTTGCTGGAATAAAAGCACCAATTATGTGAAGTACTGGGACGTCTAGCATATCCTACAAATTTGAAGAGTAAATAAAGTGTCAAGAGATGGAAGATAAGTTTGCTAGATACAGAACAATTTAAAATGGTAGGCATGCCTTTATCACTGTCCAATTCTCATAGGCACCAGGTGACCATGGATTTGGACTGAAAAGTCGTCTTGGAATCCCGGTTGGAACATTTTTACCAGGAATGTAAGAGACAGCTGTCCAGATTAAAACCATGAGTGGCACTCCGTAATCTGCTATGAAACCCCGAAGACAGCCTGGAAGAGGGACAAATAGTTCAACATCATGTCTAGAACTAAATGAACATTTCAATCTTGTCCTATTTAAATGAAAGCTATTGAAGTTAGTTTTACAAAAGAACTCACCAGAGCCATATCGCCAAGATCTTGCCTTTCGACTCCTTAGAGCTGTGAGTAGAAGACCAAACGACAAAACCAATGCAAACATGCCATTTGCAAACCTCCATGAAGGTTGGAACTCAGGGAGATTTGGGTTTTCTCTCTCTGGTACACGAAATTCATATACCAGTCCCTACAATCCATGACAAGTCAAATCACTAACTAAATTCCATCATACTGTATTATCTAAACCTTGTGCAACTAAGTATGGTTTTTCAGCAACCTTACAAATGAACTAACTAACTAAGTATGGTTTTTCAGCAACCTTACAAATGAACTAACTAACTATATATGTTTTTCTTACTTTGATTGCTTGCTGCATGAAAAGCATTGCAATTAGAAGGCCAAACAGTTCCCCAGCAATACGTGTAAACCTATTGATAATGGAACAAGCTCCTAGGACAGCCAGAAGGAAAAGCAAGATTGCAGTCCAAACACACACCCTGATGATGGAAATTAACAATGAAGAAAGGTAATGAAATATGGTATTTGGTGGATAGTTGAAAAAAGAAATGGTATATACCATGCTGTCCAAGCTAAAAAGAGCTTTGGTCCCAGTTCTGGTCTATCTTTTGCAAAGTTGTACATGAATGTGTACATAAGCACAGTTGGTTCTGCAACTCCAAGAATTAACAGAGGTTGGCCTCCAATTATAGAGTGCATAATCCCACATAATGCAGTTGAAGCAAGAGTCTGAACTGCAGTTATCAATCCATCTGCAACTCTAAACTTGTCAAATCAACTCAATATATACTTATTTCTCTACAAAAGTTACAAGAAATACAAGAAGAAAACATACCAGTACTTCTTTCCAACTGCTCACCAAATGATATTACTGGAATTGCTGAAGCAAAAAATATATAGGTAGTGGGAGCTAAAATCCTACACGAATCAAACATGGTTAATGAACTAACTGTTCATGTAATATACCACACATTGAGGGGTAATACCTCTGGTTAAGGATGACTTAACACTCCACAACTTACTATCTAGGTAATGGCATAAAAAAGAAAGAGTTGTACCTGAAGCCTGCGGTGAGACCACTAGTCCAATCTTGTTTAAAGCACATTAATCTCCCTTTGAGGTCATTTTTAATTCCACGAAATGGCACAAAATTATCTTCCATTTTACAAACAACTGATTCTCTTCTTCAATCCAACAGTCTTCACCAGTTCAATTGACTACTTGAGTAAATCTGACAACAATACATTACACACTATTATATTGAAGATCCTAAAATGGAGAAAGCATCCAAGAAAGTAGTAGTATATATATTTACCTTTGTGGAAATGGATACTCATCAAAAGATCTGATGATAACTAAAGGGTAGAATATACAAAGCACCAAAATGCAGTGTAGGGTACACTAGTGTCTGGTCAAGACTCTCAAGGCTGCTTTTATTTTGCATGAGAGAGAAAAGAAAAGGGATTGACAGAACATGACAAGCTGGTCTCTTACCGTGTTGCTTTACTCTTTTGTCTTCATTCTCCATGTCCCACGTCACCAACAACAACATTGTTTACCCTTCACCAATGTTTAACTTGGACTCGAGACATCCATTAAGACTCATAAGAGTCGTTTTGTAGGGAGTATTAAGAGAAATAATATATGTATTAGGTATGATATTATTTAGTACTATGTTTGGTAGGAATTTTGAACCTATGTATAACTAATTTATGAATTAGTTATACACCTTATATGGTATTATAGGATGTATAACTAATATATTTCATTTGATGGTATTAGTAATGCATAGGATTTAATGCCATGAGATTAGTCTATGTAAAGACAAAAATATCCCTCAAATCCTTTTAATCATTTTATTTATTTATTTGATTTTATATTTTATATTTGTACTAGGAAATTTATTTAAATAAATTAGCTTACAAATTTTATTATTTAGAGAGAGTTGTTTGTTGCTAAATAAATCGAATACAAGTCAAATAAATAATTCACTACAAATTCATGTTGGGTATATAACAAGAGTTAATGGGAAATGGAGGGAAGATGAACAGAGAGGAACTTGAAAAGTTTTCTTATACTTTAGTAAAAAGGCATTTCTCTCTCATTGGTTGTGGAAAGAAAAATAGAAGAGGTTAAATAGAGAAACACTTCTATTAGTTGTTAAGAGGTTACATCCACGAAGTTTCTAATGTGCTCATGGGGATCCTCATGAGCCAAACCACTGAAAAGCCCTTTTAGTTGCAAGAGTTGCAACATAGTACTCGTGATGTGGAACACCGCATTTCCTTCGTCCGGAGGCAAGCAAATGGCACCAATACCTCCCATGAGATGGGGGTCATTAGCATGAGGCTCATTGACATCGTTGAGGTTTCTGATGTCATCTGGATGGCCTACTTGGCTACCATTGCTGTCGTTCACACTCATACTTCCATTTTAACACACAAACAAGTAAAACAAAACTAAAATTAGGTAAGTATCTCTATAACTAACAAGAAAAAAGTCCAACTTAACTAAAAATTCTTAAGTAACACCACTCCCTTGCAGCGGCTGCATTTTGATTTCATGTATCAGGACACTACTTCCAGCTCAAGTGCCAAAGATCGTGAGTAGTAATATAACCCAACTAGGGAGTTGGGGTCGAGTCCCAAGGGAGTGGTTCATACTCAAGAATCAATAGAAAAACATAAATATGCTCAAGTCAATTATAGCTAAAACCATTTACGAAGAAAAACATAATTCAAGTTTGGAGTGACACAAGTATCAAATATCAAAGGGGGTTTTGTAATCAATTATCAACTAAGACAACAAATAATATGAAAATACGAATATGGAGACGGGATTCTTGAGATGTGATAGGATTATGGGGCAAGGTAAACAACCGGGTAGTTGCAATTAATAGTAAACAACTGCAAATCAGTGAATAAGCTAGACTTTAGTGGGGGTAAACTTTCTCTCGAACAATTTACCCCGAATCGAATTGGTTTCTCTCGAACACCAATAAGCCGCAATGAAGCATAACCTTCACTTTAGTCCATTCACTCTCTCGAGTTGAATATGTGGAAAAGGGTTTAGGATTCACTATCTCGAGCTGAACCCATGACAACCCAATACCCACAGACCATCGATTCAACAATTTTGGTTTTAAAACCTCTCTCTCGAGCAAGCCAAAAACACGAAGTTAAGATTGTATTTGCAACTACAACCCATTAAATTCAACCACGATTACTGAATGAAATCACTTTTAAACAGCAAATAAACTATCAATTAGCAATACCCAGTAGTTAATTCAACCCATAATCACACCTCAAGAATTGGGGTTTTAGCTAGACATAGTAAAAAGATAGAAATCGATACCAAAATATGTTTCCATCAACTGGGTACGATTAATATTGTCTTTACAAACGTCTAAGATAAAGAATCTTCAATACCCACTTCCAATTTCTTAGAAATAAAAATCTTCAAATCTTCAAAGCTAAAGAAAAATGTCTCTCAAACTCAGTTCTACGTTCTAAACTTCAAAAACTGAGTAATAATATGATTCCCTACAAAATCTGATACTAAGCTAAAAATTTAAACAAGTATTTATAGTTGTCAAAAAGTGTGTTGCGAAGGTTCAGTCAGCGCAGTTAGTTGGGATCGCCGATCCACTCGGCGATCCACCCTTTGGTCATTTGTCTCACCTTTTTGCTTTTGCCTTCAGCATCCTTGAGGTCCTGTAACTTTGGGCGATAAGGCACTGCATCGCGAAATTGTTCGGCGACTCACCGACTGCTCATTTCTATCGCCGACTTGATTTTCTCCTTCAGGGCTTGACACACTGGAATATTAGGCGAGACCAAGGTCATTCGACGACTCGCCCAATGGTTTAGGCGATCCTCAGGCCTTCTTTTCTTCGTTCTTTCAGTTGCCTTGTTCCTTTTTGCTCAATAGTGTCCAGGCTTTTGTCCCTAAGTCCAAATACCTGAAATCAAGGATTTACATCAGTTATTGAGACAAAATATGCATTCGAGGGCACTAAATCTATTAAAATAAAGCCCTAAATGAATTCAAATCGTGGACTCATCAATTGGCCAACTAAAGAACTTGCCCATTTACCTTTATTTAGCTTGAAAAATTCAATTGGGATTGAGAAAGATTAATTGGTGCTAATTTGAGGTGTAATCTCTCATATGATGGATTTGAGCTAGAAATGGTGAAATCCTTATATTGCCTAAAATTAAATTGTCTTAGATCATACCTAGATAGGTTTGAAAGAGTTATAAGTTGAGAAATATTTTCCTACGATGGAAAGATATATGTAGGTAATTGAGATTTCAAGGAAAATTTGATTTGACCCATGATTAATTTAGAAAGTACGAAATTAATGTGCAATGGATCGTATAGATGTTGATTGACTTTTCATTCCAAAATCTCCTTAGTATCCTTGCTTGACAAGGTCAATGTTCATCCTATCCTCTATCTAGTTATCTTTAATTGTGTTCATTTCGTCACTGAAACCCCCTCCCCCCCCCCAAAAAAAATACTTGTATTAATTGTCCAAATTCAAATTAGTAGCTTGTAATTTTTTATTTCTTCAATCGCCTATACATTGTTCTGTGTGGGGTTCGACGCCGACCTCATACATTGGATATTATTTTTCATAAGACCACTTATATTTCTAGTTTGGGAGTGTAGTTGAGCCTTATAAAAATGGAACCTTTGTCGGGGAACAGTTTGGTGTATGGAATTGATTTAGAATTTATGGTTCACTTGTTTCTATTCAAATTGTGAATAGTTATTTATGTTTTCCCGTTGTGTGTTAGTTTTATGTTTATTTTATGGCTTCTTTTGATGAAACCAAATTTGATATTTGCAACCCCAATGTTGATGACCCATCTCCTTATTAGGGAGGACCTCATGTTGGCCTTAGTTGTATGACGCCTCCCAAAGTGAAGAAGTATGTTGCAGACTGCTTATTGCGAGTCAAACTTGGCTTGTGAGCTTGACCCAACAACTTGAAAAAGGTGTGAGGCTACAAAAGGAAATACTCCAAATGAGGGATTAACATGCATCTAAATCGGTGCCATGAACTATCGAACTTAATCTTGCAATTGCGAATTTGAATACCAATGGAAAAACAAAGATTGAAACATGTGATGTTCCTCTTCAAATGGTCAAGAATAGTGAATTGGAATCTGAGTGTCAAGGAGAAGGGGTTGTGATAGATGTGGAAGAAATCTTAGGCCTTTGCAAACCAATCATGCCAATAATAATTCAAGATGTTGAAGTTGAAAAAGTGATACTAGAGTTGCAAAAAAAGTCAAAAATATCATTTTCGACAACTCTAGTTCATTTGTAAGTGAGAATGGTCATCGCTTGAAGGCCAAGAATTATGATATATAACATTCAAGAAATGACTTATTGATCTTGTAGCACCTCAAAAATTTTTAAGCTAAGACCCGAGTCATTTTTCATATGCATGTAAGGTCGTATCGAGTGGTTTTTAATTGTGCGTAGGTTTTAAGGTAAATTCTTTAGTCTGGTAAGAGATTTGGAAATGAATTAAGACCATAAGAATCCTCTAGCATTAATTTGAGTTGAAAGCTTCCTTATCGATTGAATTTCGATATAAGATTTTTCTTGTGGTCAACTTCAAATGACCATATTTGTTAGAATATGAATACTTAGATGACTCATAACCTATCAAATTAAAGGTAGTTTATTCTTCTTTCCAACCCCACTAAATTTTCAACAATCTTAGTTTGGTGTGAACAATTATGACCATTTTACTAACCTGATGTAGTGAAGTGATGTTTTGGCCAACATAAAAATATTTAAAAGGGTCATTTTTTGTCTTTTTCCCCTAGAAAAACTTTAAACGGATTTTTGAACTCTTAAAAGCCCTAAACAATTAGATTTCTATCTCTTAATTCCT
Source organism: Solanum verrucosum (assembly GCF_900185275.1). Taxonomy (NCBI): domain Eukaryota; kingdom Viridiplantae; phylum Streptophyta; class Magnoliopsida; order Solanales; family Solanaceae; genus Solanum; species Solanum verrucosum. The sequence continues at coordinate 1,866,283 of NW_026020470.1, forward strand.
TCTTCTCCTCTCTCTCTCAAACCCCAATGCAAAACTCTAAGAAAAAATAAAGCAGACGACTTCCAAGCAAGATCTTTTTCAGGATTCTTCTTCAAGGTAAGTCCTTCTCCAAAGATTTCAATCTTTCCAACTCAAATTTGTTTATACAATTATTAATCATTAATAGACGTCTTAATTCTTGGCCATAGTGTTTTCAAGAAACTAATTCAAGAATCTCAAGAAAGATATTCTTGATTGTTCTTCTTTAAGTTGGGATTCTTCTTCAAAATTCATGGAGCTTTTAAGGTATGTAAGGCTATTCATAGTGTTGGACTAAGTTCGTCCTCACATCCTACATCTAAATTCAGTCAATAAGAGTTCAATCCAGTGTTTTACCCACAGTTTCCATGAAATTATAGATATGAATTGAGTTCCTTATTCTGCCTCCTGAGTACTATTTTATGAGATTTTGATATTTTATGTATTGAGATTTGAGATTCTTGAGTTGTTGTTCATGCTTATATATTCATATGAACCCTACTTATGGAGATTTTTCTAAAAGTCTTTGAAAAAGTACCTTTTTTCCTTACATTGATTTTGGAATTTTAAAGTGAGTCCAAGTATATTTTAAAGTATTATTTTGAGAAGAGTTTTAAGGGGAATCTTAGTGGTTCCAGATGTATTAATTTTATATTTAGAAAGAAAGTATTCTTTCAAGAAAAGTATAGATAAAGAGTTCACAAGCATTTTCAATAAAATAAAATAAAGTTCAATTACCCCTTAAAGAGGTTATTGTTTTTACATTGAGCAAGAGAGTACTATTTTTTCAGAAAGAGCATAAAGAGTTTTCAAAGAGATTTAGTACAACTCAGTGACCTCTTAAAGAGGGCTTTTGAGTAATTAACTCAACCTAGGGAGTATTTTATATGAGCATACAATTATATTTTATATGCTTCTTAGCAACGTGTGTAAAATGTTGTATCATCACGAGGTTCATGGTGATGGATGTCGGTTAGAGAAACTCATGTAAAGTAAAGTATATTTATATATATTTCTTCATTATTTGTTATTATTGCATCTTCTATTGTAAAGCTTAAATGATTTTACTTCATGTTCAGACTTCACTTTCAGCCAGGTTACTTTAAGTTCTTTACAATTTATTTATTCAGTTTAGTTATTTATTTTATTCAGCCCTATTACATACAACAGATTCAGGTACTTAGAATCATCAATAGGCGTTCCGTTGATCACATCATTCGCTCATCAGCTTTTGATGAGACCTTTTTTGCTTTTAGAGGACTCTAGTTTTAGGATTTATTAGTACTAGCATTTTGCAATATCGTGGGTCTTGTCCCGATAGCTATCTTTATATAGTGAAGGCTTCATAGATAGACACTTTTGAATAGACTTTCGGTATTCAGTTTTCAAATGTTTTATTTAAAACTTTATATTTGGATGTAAAGTTTTGTGTAAATCTGAGCAAACAGGCGTTTGAGTTTTGATATGGTAGATGGGAAACTCTTGGTAGATATAAATCTTTTTTATTTATACAAATAAGCATGGATGGGTAAGCTGAAAAATATGACGATAAAATTACACTAAAAATTAAATTCTTATTTACTTACTTCAAGTCCTTAAAAAACACTCCAATTTGATGTTTGGTTCATGCAACTCACCTAATCCCCGTTTCTATTTTAAGCGAGAGAAAATAGACATAGTTGTGTAGGTTTCATGGAGATTTTCTTTGAAGCTAACAAAGAAGATAATAAAGATGAATTTTGTTAGTCATGTGCGGTCTACAATTAAATTTAATACTTTATATTTTTTATAAACCTATTAGGTTTAGAGTAAAAAAAAAACTTAAATAAACACATTTTGTTATATTTTAAAGACCATTTCAATCATATAAAATATATTAAGGACCAAAATGAACACTTTATTAAGAACTATTTCAATAAAGTGAAATATATTGATCAAAATAAAGCATTAACCATATATTAAGGATCATTTTAATCATATTCTCAGTATTTTACTATGAAAAAACATATTATTTTAAAATGTATTTTAATTTCAGAAGTTAACATACAAATCAAATGATTATTTTTAGGATGAGACTAGTAGTGTAAAATGAAGTTGTATACTTCCTCTTTGTTTCATATAAATTGATCACTTTTCATCTTCCATGATGCTTAATAAATCATAAATAAGAAGATAATTTTACTAATTTATCTTTTAAAAAACTTCTTGAATTTTTTTACAAATAAATGTGAATACTTAAAAAGAAATTAATTACAAGATTAATATAGAAAAAAATTAATTAATATTTTTTTCTTGATTGAATAAAATGATCAACTAATATGGCTATATGAGATAAATAATTATCAACTAATATAATAAGGAGCGAGTATAAACTAAAGTTGGGATTTGTTACTTACTTTGGTATGTCTGTCTAGTAATGGTTGTTCAGTTGGCAGGTGAAGAAGATCTTAATTGTTCATTAATTAGTTCACACATTCCTAAACAACTTGTTATTATAAAAATAAAATTTAAAAGACATTACAGTGAGAGATATTTGTCGTTGTCTAAAAATTGACTTGAAAGACCAAAACCGTGTACACACAAAGCATTTAAAATAGGGATGGTAAATGTGGGGTCGGGATTGGGGAAGACGTGGAGATGATTGTGGAGCAAACTCAAAAATTTTATCATGGGGAAAGGCACAATTAATAAAAAAAAATGTGTGAGGCTCCACTGTATTTTTTGACACATAAAATAGTGATCATACTTATCTTCTTTTCCAAATAAAGTAATGAATAAGAGGGAAAAACATATTTATATCATTTATGTGGATTAATCAAACATAATAAATTATTTTAATAAACTTATGTTTATACAAATATATAAAAAAAATTACTTAATCAAAATATAAATTCATGAACTTATTTTTGTTCTTTTTTACTCACTCATTTTATTTGTGCAATTATTAATTATCATCTTTTGTTGAAGTTTTAAATCAAAAAATAAGAAATTATTCGTTAATGAACCTTATTTTGGTACATAAATATCATTGATAAGATTTATTTTTTATACATAACTAATTAAACTAATTATGAGAAATTATCTATATAAGTGTGTGAGAGATTGTAATTATCAACTTTTTGCTATTTATTGCTTAAAAAAAGTATTTTGATTTTTAAAATATAAAATCAAAACCAAATCAAATTATTTCAGTTTTGTTAACATGTAAAACAAAGAAAAATCAAATAAAAATATATCAAGGTTACCTTTGATTTTTTTTTTTAAAAAAAATCGTGAACCCCCTTACCTTTATCACTTATTGAATTTTGTTTTATCAACATAGAAATATCATTCCCTTCATTCTATTTGGAGGAAATATTGAAAGAAACTTCTTATATTTTGTATATTTGACTAAATTCTTGAACAACACATACATTTTCAGAAAAATAAATATGAAAAAGTATAGAAACGAAGAAAACTAATATATATGCAAAGGTACTCTCAATTGCTCATAATTAATTATGTATAATTCTTATTGATAATCTATATGTACCAAAATAAGGTTCACTAATGAATTGTTTCTCATTTTCTAATCTGAAACATTGGCAAGAAAAGATAATTACACAAATACAATAAATGAGAAAAAAAAAGTTAATAAATTTACTATATAAACATATTTATATTTATTTAATATAATTTATTATGTTTGACATGAATTGTATAAATTCTTTCTCTTTCTTGTTCATTACTTTCATTTGAAAAAGAAGACAAATGAGATTCACTATGTAATGTATAAAAAATATGGAGCCTTACACACATTTTGATTTGTTGGTTGTACCTTACACACACTAATTACAAAATTAACAAGATCTTGAGGTAGGTGATGTTATACTACATCATGTTGCTATATTCCATCTTCCATGAAACAACTAAGATCATCCGGTCTTTCATCATAATTATAATGACTTGGCAGAATATAATACAAAGGACCAAGCCCTGTCCAGTTCTCAGATCACAGATTTGCTGAGCCAGAGTGAGGTTCCCACCAAATATACTTCTCTTAATTTCATCTCTAACTTCCATGATTGTGACCCCCTTTCCATTGGACTATGTTGGGATATATCTTTTACAATACTTATTCCACGTGTAGTTTGCTCAAAGGGATCAAGTTGTCCTAAACTTCCACCAAATTTTGCAAAAAGGGCTTTAGACACATCTAATAAGGATCTAAACCCTACACCCCCTTTTGATTTGGGATATCAAACATTCTTCCAAGAGGACCAATGACTACTCTTGCCCTCCTCCTTGTTACTCCAATAAAATCTTGTGTAATTCTGAAATGGTATATTTGGTGGGGGCTAGAGCTGATATAGATAAATTGGCATTGCTTTGTAGAACACCATTGATCAACACTGTCTTTCCTCCATATGAGAGAAACTTCCCCTTCCAAGTCTATAGATTCTCCTTCACCTTTTTAATCAAATCATTATATATAGTACTCTTTCTTTTTCCTTGAGTGAAAAATTGGACAGCTCAGGTATTAACACTCCGTTTACAAAACCCGTCATTTGTTCAACATCCTGCATCAACCTGACTGCCACATTTTTGAACATATAAAATGCACTTTTATCTCTATTAATCAATTGTTTCATATTCTTTAAGAGTTTCCATAATCAAACTGATAGAGTCCTTATATGCAGATGTGAAAATGGTAGTATCATCTGCATATCTAACACTCCACCTTGGCAATGGCCATATGATCATTTATACAACCCATTGTCATGCAGAGAATTTAGAGCCCTAGAAAGCACTTCATCTGAAAGAACAAATAAGGTTGGTGAAAGAGGATCACCCTGCTTCACACTACTAGTAGAGTTAAAAAAAAAAAACATGACACTGACCATTGAGCAAGATAGAAGCCAAATCAAATCAATGAGAACATCTTGAAACCCCATTTTCCTCAGAACCCTAGTAAGAAAATGCTAAGAGACTCTATCATAAGCCCTTGTCATATCTAACTTTATTACCGCATTAGTTGGTTTTCCCCTCTTCCTGATGTCTATAACTATCTCTCGAGTAAGTAGCACATTCTCAATTATACATCTGTCTTTCACAAAACAAGACTGATTTGAGGAGATAAGTCGCAACAGTAAAGGATCAAGTCTTCCATGCATCACCCTTGAGATTACCTTGTTAATGAAATTACTCAAACTGATTGGTCTCAAATTCTGAACCACCTCTTTTTTAGGAATTAGGACCAAGTTAGTATGAGTAAAACATTTGGGGAGAGAGTATCACCACCAAAAAATTGCCTCTACTACCTTATGAACATATATACCAACCACTAATTCCCAACAAGATTGAAAAAAACTCCGGATAGACCATCAGGTCCACTTGCACTTGACCCATCTAAAGCCAAGCTAAGGTTGTTTTTCTCAGTTCTTCCAAGACTAGTGGAATAGAGCACAACTTTGCATTATCCTCTTCAGATACCATTTCAGGAATATGATTTAGAATATTAAAATCAGAGCCCTCCTTTTCTTGCTGAAATTGATTTCTATAGAACTTGATGCCCTCTTCTGCAATTGCTGAGTCTCCCTCTATTAAATTTCCATGTGTATCGTGGATCTTTTTCACCTGTAGCCTTTCCTTCTACTATTCACTAGATTATGAAAAAATCTTGTGTTTCTATCCCCTTCCACTTGATTTCTGCTTTTCCTTTCCAAAATTCCTCCTCATAATGTAAATATTTCTTCACTTATGTCTGTGCATGGTGAAGAATCATTCTATTGTCTGAACTAGGATCCTCCTTGAATAATTGCTCCTTGATTTCGACTAACTCTTCCCTTGAAATAAATTGTTTGAAATATTTCCATAGGTATCACTGCTTCACTTAGACAGCCTTTTTGACATTTTTTTATCTTCTATTTGAACATCAGAAAGGGGTGTCCCTCAAAATCAGCAATCCAGTCCGTAGCCAAAAGGGTCACTTTTTTCTTCCAAAATGCATAAAGAGCAACTGTTTTTTTTAAAATACCAAGACGGATAAATTGCTACTGGATCAGCGATATCCTTGCTCAATTTAAACATCGTTAACACCATGTAAAAAAATTGCTTTCTTGAAATCGCTGCATGGGCAACGATTTCATTAAAAACAATTTTTTTATTAAAATTGCTTTCCGGGTAGTGATTTCCGAAAGAAATACTTTTTTAAAAAAATTTAAAATCACTCCTGGGTAGCGATTTCCAAAAAAAAAAAAAATCCCCATTTAGCCAAAAACCCTCTTTCTTCTTTCTGTGTTAAAAGAGAGTTGCAGAATCTCAAGCTTTCATCTTTACTAGTTTTCTCTTGCTAGGTAAGTGTCTTTTTTTCCTTCATCTGTGATTGTTACTCTTTAGTGGTTGCTTGAAGGTGGGATGTTAAATGGAAATCGATGTATGTTGTTTTTTAAAAAAAATTTGATGAAATTGCTGACCCCAGCAGCGAGGAAATCAAAAAAAAAATCTAATGAAATCGCTGTTGGGATTTTAAGAAAACTAATATTTTTTACACAGCGGTTAACAGTGTTAAATTTAAGTAAGTATTTCGCTGCCCCATCAGCGAATTATCCGTTTTGGTATTTTAAAAGAATCAATGGCCCTCTATGCATTTTGGAAGAAAAAATTGACTCTTTTAACTCCGGACTCCAATTTTCGCGAACTATGCTTTTGAACTCCTCCTCATATTCAGCCCAAAACGTTAAAAACTTAAAAGGTTTTCCAATATATGCATTCTAACCCCTATACTAATGAGGAGAGGGGCACGGTCCGACCATGTTCTGGATAACTGTTCAACCTCCAGATTGCCTAAACCGTCCAGTAACAATTGGTTTTTCAACACCCTATCCAACCTTTCAAAAATACAATTCATCATCAATTCTCCCATTCCACAATGTAAAATGAATCCCAATTCAAATAATTCAAAAGAGTTTATACAATGGGAAAATTCTTCACAATCGTCAGGTCTTACTGGTAGTCCTCAAATCTTCTCCACTTGAGATAAAATAACATTAAAATCCCCTCGTACCAATCAAGGAGGTGACATGTTAGAGGCAGTCAAATACATGTCATTCCACAAATCAATCCTATCAATATCATTGCATTTAACATACACTAAAGTTATAACGATGGACTGGTTGTCCTCCAGAATTAATTTTAGTGTAATTTGCTTATCTGAATCCCTAATCACTTCCATCTCTACAGAATTAAAAAATTTCATACTACAGCATACTGCAAATCTGCTAGGGCATTCATGCGATCAACTTTTCGTTCCGTCCGTTGAGTTACTGGCACTCCTTCAATATAATCTATTGTCTTTGTAGGAATGGGGACAATAGCTTCTTTGCCATGGACTTTCATACTATTAAGAGATTTAGTGCCCTTAAAATTCAAAAAAGTCTGTTCCAGGGGTTTACTAGGAGTTTGGGGGGTTTTTTGAGAGGGTAATGGAGGGAATTGAATTTGGCTAAGAGTGTTCTCAGTCACTGTCTCCGGCAAAGAGCCCGGCAATGGCTGTGGGACTATCGTAGATTTTGCTCTATTTTCATCAAATCAGAACAGCATCACCAAAAGTATGACTCCATTCATTCATAAATTCGCCTATCACAACAAAATGTAGATCTTCAAGATGATTCATTCTATCGACTTCTTCCTCTATCCATTTGTTCTGTGGACTATAGTAATTTCTTCATGAAGACTTTCATGAGATTGTTTATCTGGTTGAACAAAGAAAATCTGCAAAAAATCTCTTTAAGCAAACTAGGGTTCAAGACATTAGGATTATAGATGTCATTAGAAGACAGGTGGGAAATTTGAAGTGGCCAGCCACAATACCACAGATGATTGGGTTCATAGGCTAGGTTATGTATGCATGTTTAGGAGAGAGGAGAGAGAAGAGAGAATTTTATCACCAGATTGTAAGAAACAAGTTTGTAAAGGACTAGAAAGCCATTTCGCCCTTAGAAAGAAGTCTCACCCAAATCCAGAAATAGAAATTTATTTAGATAGTTTAAATCAATTACCCGCATTGGCCAAACTACTATTACAAAATCTACAAGTCTTGCATTAAAATGCCAATCCAACAAAGAAATGCACGTAACCCCTCAAGTATGCCCAAGGCTAACCCACTTGATCAAGAAATAAACTTCAATTTATCGAACGACATGCACAGGTTCTCATGCACTTGTAACCTTAATGATTAGGGAATAACAAACCCAAAATCCGTCCTTAAAACTAGTCTATGTTTCCCTGACCAAGCAAGAGAGATTGAAAAATGAAAATGTGAAACAACAGCTACAATTTCCCAATTGTCTCCAGTTTTTAAAATGATAACTCCATTGAGTTGATATTTAGGTATAAGCAATTTTGACAACAATTAAAGATATGATCATCTAAACCAGACATGATTCTACCCCCATCCCCTCCCCAAAGAAAACTAATGATGGCAAGTCCTCACTGAAAATAGTCTAGAGAAGTGAGTGAGCCGAAGGTTTGATAGAGAATCAATGTCTCTGTCCACCATCAGCATTCCTCCTCCCTGAAAAATAGCATATACCAGGCGCATTTAGGTCCCTTGCACATGCATATGGCTGCAGCAAAACATCAAACTCGACACTCTATCTACTGTCGTCTCTCAAGAACAGATATATGCATGCTTACTACGCAGCACCTCCCTCCCATAAGGTTGTAGAAATGCATTGATAGCATGAGTGGAGCTTCCAATTCAAGGGTTCTACTCTATGACCTCAGATCCTGGCAAGCCATTTCCTCGAGTTCCTGGAGACATAGGTGACATACCAGATTCTGGGGCTACCTCCATATTTGGTTTCGATTCCACTGACGTAGCTCCAGAAAATCCATCAACTGGTGCACCTATAGGCAACGGAGGCATCACAGATGGAGGAGCAACCTGAATGCTTGACATTCCTGGATCTGGATCCATCTGATCAAACTTACTTTGGCGAGGCCTCCTTTGATATCTATCACGACTACGACTACGGCTGCGGCTACGACTGCGCCTAGGGCTGTAGCTGCGGCTCCGGCTTCGGCTGTAACTCCTACTATAACTCCTGCTTCTGCTGCGACTCCTGCTTCTGCTTCTACTACCCCATGTTCGAACTCTCTCCGGACTAGGGCTGTAACTTCTTCCTCGACTCCGACTTGGCATGTCTCTTCTATTGTCAAAACGTCCACGCCCGCGACCTCTCCCACGTCCTCGCACATCTGAACTGTCATACCGATCATTCCTGTCCCAAACACTTTGAGCACCACCCCTGCCACCACGGCCACCAAAATTGTTGTCCCTCATCCCAACACGGCCACCAAAGTGACCATCCCTTCCACCACGGCCACCAAAGTTGCTCTCCCTTCCACCACGGCCACCAAACCCGCCATCTCTCATCCCACCAGGGCCACCAAACCCACCATCTCTCATCCCACCAGGACCACCAAACCCACCATCCCTCATACCACGGCCACCAAACCCACCATCCCTCATTCCGCCACGGCCACCAAATGCACCATCTCTCATCCCACCGCGGCCACCAGAATCCCAACGTGTGCGGACACCATCACCATCGACAAGATCAGAACGGTTCATGCCACCTCTATCCCTGCCACCAGCACGTAAAGCCATCTCCCTAACATCCGGAGGCACTTGCTGATTTGCGCCTTCCAGAACTTTAACAAGATCAGGAGCATATTTCCAGTCCTGATCAGATAAAAAGGTGTATGAAACACCAGTTGCACCAGCCCTACCAGTTCTTCCAATTCGGTGAACATAATCCTCAATCCCAGTCGGAAAATCATAGTTGATCACCACTCTGCAGCATAGTGAGAACTTAATATGATATAAATGGTCTACTACTATTTCAAATAAAAAAACAAGGGAATATTATTTAGCAGTACACATTGATAGTTTTTTTTTAAAATTTCCGAAGAAAGCATCCAACACACTCAGATATCAAATGAAAATGAGGTCCTCACCTTATATCAGGTATGTCCAGTCCTCTAGCAGCTACATCTGTTGCTACTAAAATTGGGGTCTTACCAGCGCGAAATTGATTGAGAACCCAGTCCCTCTCACCCTGGGACTTGTCTCCATGAATAGCTGCAGCTCCAAAGTTTCGACCAATACTGCGTGCAAGTTGGTCGCACAACTTCTTTGTGGAACAGAATATAATAGCTTTAGAACCCCTTTCTTGGGATCTAAGAATCTGCTCCAACCGTCTCTGCTTCTCCATTTGCGGGACTACTTCAATGTACTGCACAAGTATTTCACATTTGGAATAACCACTTCAGTATTTAAAATAGGAGGATGCTAGTTTCACAACAGAGGGATCTTTGTTTAAGCAAGCAACACTTCCATTGCTAATTAGTTTCACTCAAGATTGATGCAGGAGCTAAAACCCTCAACAGTACTCACTTGTTTGGACTACCAAAATATTTAAACTTAGTTTCCACATAAAGCATGAAGAAACAAAAAGTTAGATGGATAAATCATGTTTGGCTATCTGCATTAGTGTCATGTGTCAATGTTTCAAATTTGATAACCATCTGGGATGCAATCGCCATATCATGTTACCAAAAACTAAGAAACAAAACTCAAACAATAAAGAAAGAGGGTAATACAATTAAGTAATAATGAGAATACAGTGTCATTGCCCGTTTATCATATATCATATTCAGATTTTACAAAATCGGAAGATCAATAATTGAAGGACACGTTTCAAACCAAAAAAATATCACTTTTTAAGTAGACCATGGCAGCCTAAAATCAGTAACTAATTGCTGGGAAACATTGCTGCAGAGAAATACATAAGGGAAATGTCATGATAATATATTAGCTGGTTGCTTAACATGGATATCCAGGCATTGCACATCAGTGTGGAAATAAACTGCTTCAAATTACCTGTGTGATAGACTTGTTTGCTGCAAGCTGATCAACGTTACCAATATTAACCTGGACAGGATTTCGAAGAAGATCACCGGCTATTTTTCGCACTTCTTTGGGCCAAGTTGCTGTGTACATAAGTGTTTGTCTTTGTGGGGGTATCTCATTTACAATCTTGCGGATCTGAGGTTCAAAACCCATGTCAAGCATTCGATCAGCCTCATCTAGCACGAGAAGAGAAACCTGTCTAAAGTCAATTCTTTTCATTTCAAGGATGTCATTAAGCCGACCAGGAGTTGCAACAACAATATCTGTTCCGCGCTCTAGTTCTTTCAACTGGTGAACTTTGGGTGCACCTCCATACAAGCACTGAAATGAAAGAGTTGATCGATATCTTCTTCAAGAATCAACAGAGTTCAAATGAGAAACTGTTCATACATCAACTCACCGTGCAAGAAACCCTTGCAGATCGACCAAACTTCAGCGCTTCATCTTGTATTTGTGTGGCAAGCTCTCGTGTTGGAGATAAAACCACCACTGTCGGGCCATTTTGAGGATTGTTGCGCCGTCGTTTAAGGTGGACAAATGCAGGAATTAGATAGCCCAATGTTTTGCCAGAACCTGTCTTGGCAATGGCCACTATATCCCTATTTTGCAACGCTATGGGCCATGTTTGTGCCTGGATGGGAGTGGGTGAAGTGAATCCCGCAAACTGAATCTGCAATACATGACCCCTAATGAATAGAGAGGAGTAATGGTGAACACATCTACACATACTTAAGAATTCCAAGCACAATACTAAAGCAAGTAGCATGAAAACTAATTTAATCTTTAAAGAAGAAAAGGGAAAGATAGAAAAATGGAGGAATCCTAAAGAAACACATGGGATGCAGTTGCTTACTGAAGCAACTCGAAGCAACAAAAGGGAGCAACTAAAACAGAAGACCCGGAGCAATAAGCTAGAAACCCCAGTCATCTAGTGGAATTTGTCTTAAGGGCCAACCACCCTTCATGAGCTATGCAACAGAGGCTCCAATTTCCATTTTGCAGCCTCAAAAACTCAGAACAGTTGTTGCCAAATTATGAGGATAGCATTACAGCGTACGACATGTGCTCCTCCTGCGGAGCAGATATCGCACCTGCGACAAGCGACAATCGATAAGCTTGTGGCATGTTCTTAAAATAAAAAATGGAAATGAGACGAAGCAGATCCTAAAATCCTTCAAATAACCAACAAGTGATCAAATTTGAGAAGAACACTTACCTCTCTTAGTATTTCTGGCGGGAAGCCAGTATCTTCAAATGTCATGAATGGAGCAGGGATATCACCACCCTAGACAATTAATTAAACCAACAAACGTCAGAATAACCAATGAAACCCCCTCGATAGCAAATGAAACACCGACAAGTGTACTCCAGACTATATAAACCACAAAGCTTATACCAATGACTGACAACAAGAAAATAACATCAAATGCAAAGAATTCTATGATAAACCTCAACTAGAACTCAGAACACTAGAAGCATAATAGTCAACACAAGGCCCCAAAAAATTATGACTTGTACTACACACTAGAACTTCAATTGCAGCTACACCAGCCATCTGCTAGCATACCCCCAAAAAAGATGATGAACAAGCTAACATGACCACAAAGATAAAGGAATTTGAACCCCTAAACACCATTAGTCTAGCTATTCAGAACAACTTGTGAAAAGATTGAGTAAGAGGTTCAAGCAGAAGAAGAAAAGACATGACAAGATTCAAAATAACATGGCATATTCAATGATTTAAAACAATCCAAGCAATAGATAAAAATAGCATGGTTATCTAACTCGCTCTTCAGTTACTTCAAAAAGTTTCAGAATCGTTTGTCATGGCTGCTGCTGCCTCTTCTTGCTTCAATGTTATCAGTTTTGTTTTGTGTCAGTGGAGGCAACCACAGTTTTTTGAGAATGTTTTAAATTGTTCTAGAACTCAAATTTAAGTACAATTCACACAAAACAAAAGTCTAATTGACAAAGACAAGCCTCTTTGACACTAACATTTTGCGTTTGTGTTGTAAGTAAAGCAAGTATTGACTTGGATGGGCACAAATTCTGTATATTCTTAGTAATATTTTGCACACTTAACTTCAAACTTGCTACTGAGAGAAGTTCAAGAAAGTTCCAACTTCCAGTCGGTCATGCTCATCTATCAACTACTTACACATATTATAGGATATAAAGAAACCATGCCAGAACAATATAAAAATGTTACACTGGCATCTAATTGTTCTCCTAGAAGAGTATAGATCACAAGTCATAGCCAAACAAGAAAGAAGAAAAATCAGAAAAACGAGATAAAAAATTTAATGAAACATATCCACTTGCTTGATGCCAAAAAAAAATAAAATCAGTAAAATTAACAGCATTCTCAACACTACTTTTTAAAAATAAACTTAGGAGATAAGATGAGCTAAGGCAGCAATAATGCCATCACGACGAAAAGTTATCCTACTAGTCAGATGGCCCTCGGTTTCAGAATCGTTTGTCATGGCTGCTGCTGCCTCTTCTTGCTTTAATGTTATCAGTTTTGTTTTGTGTCAGTGGAGACAACCACATTTTTTTGATAATGTTTTAAATTGTTCTAGAACTCAAATTTAAGTGCAATTCACACAAAACAAAAGTCTAATTGACAAAGACAAGCCTCTTTGAAACTAACATTTTACATTTGTGTTGTAAGTAAAGCAAGTATAGACTTGGATGGGCACGCATCTGTATATTCTTAGTAATATTTCTGCACACTTAACTTCAAACTTGCTACTGAGAAGTTCAAGAAAGTTCCAACTTCCAGTCGGTCATGCTCATCCATAAACTACTTATACATATTATAGGATATGAAGATACCATGCCAGAACAATATAAAAATGTTACACTGGCATCTAATTGTTCTCCTAGAAGAGTATAGATCACAAGTCATAGCCAAACAAGAAAGAAGAAAAATCAGAAAGACGAGGATAAAAAATTTTAATGAAACATATCCACTTGCTTGATGCCAAAAAAGGAATCAGTTAACAGTTAACAGCATTCTCTAACTGCTTTTTAAAAATAAACTTAGGAGATAAGATGAGCTAAGGCAGCAATAATGCCATCACGACGAAAAGTTATCCTACTAGTCAGATGGCCCTCGGTGCAACACTTTTAGTTGTGCTTCGACAAACACAATGTCACAGCCATCACATAAATTGCTAGAAATATTCCCAAAGCTATCAACTAAAGCATGCATTACAAAAAAAAATATATATATATATATATAGCATAATGAGCCCCCCTCAAACCCTCAAATCCCCTTCTCTCTTCTCAGATAGTTGAGTTCAATCCTGAGGGCATCATATTTTGGGGGGGGGGGGGGGGGGGGGGATACACATAATGCTTCGTTGATTTATTTTATATTCTAAATACACCATTACCTAACATAATGCTAGTTCTACTCCATAACTATATGGCAACCACTGATCGATCAAAAAAGCTATAAGACAAGTAATTGGATTTCAAATGATAATGTTGCTCAAAGGTGCTAATTTAGAACATTGCAGAGAGAACATGAAATATGCAAGAGCTCAAAACAAGCCACACTGACTGATAAACATGAACAGGTACCATTCCTTTAGTTGAAGGGAAAATTGGATCAAAGCACAGATGATGATGATGGGATACATACTGTTGCAGTTACTTCATGCTTCTGCAGGTAAACCTCAACAGATGATGGATGAATGGATCCTGGAGGTCCTGTGAGTGCTCCAGGTGGCCGCATGAGGTTAGGATTTGAAAAAGGAGGGCCACCAGCTGCTTGACCATAGATATTTTGCATCGGAGGACCACCCATGCTATTGAACCCACTAGGAAGAGTTGGTACTGGATTTTGAAGCGGAGGATCACCCATTCTCATTTCCTAATTAACAATTGCAACAACAAATGTCTATATTTAGCGTCGCAGTGGTTAGGAAATTTTACAAGCAATGCAAATGCCATCCCAAAACATTCTCAATTGGAAAAATATTAACTGTAAAATATCTTAAAACTGCCTAGTAATATATATCATATTTAGCACAAAACTTCCCTATTTCAAAATAAGTATGAAGTAAAACTTCCCTATTTCAAAATAAGTATGAAGCAAATATGCTTCACAATGGAGTTGACTGGTTCTGGCAACATGTCATATAAAGTTATTAACACAGACAAAATGTATTGTGCGTAGAAAGTGATGATATAAATGGACCTGGAAAGTTGCATCTAATAGAAACAGCAACAAATGATATGGAAGTAACATACATGCTGATTTCTTGCTACAGGTATAGCTGCAAGCTTGGGTTGCTGAGGTGGAGGCCTAATTCGACTATCCATGTTACTGTTGTAATAATAGTCATTTCCTCCTCTTCCGACTGTGTTTTCCTCATAACCCTTTGATCCAACTGGGGGTGTATCCAGCTCATGACCATGTGACATACTTGAGCCCATCTGACCGGGAAAGCGTGGACCAGGCGGCCTCTGACCTGAATCATTTGTATTTTGCTGCCATTGACCCAAAGATGATGGTTGTTGGACATTTACAGAAGAACCGCCAAACTGCAAAGCTTGAGCAGGCTGAGCAGACATCTGAGGTCTGATAACAGAACCAGTCCCCACTTGCGGATTCTGAGCAGATGACGCACCAGTTTGCTGAACTTGTTGTGGCGAAAACCCAACTTGTTTACCTTGGGGGAAATCAACATCTTCCCTTTGCTGAAATCCCACTTTATGCTCTTGTTGATGAGAAAACTGTTGATTCTGCGGAACGTGCTGATTTTGCTGCTGTGGAATTTGCTGTCCCTGTGGAGGCAAATTTTGTGGATACGCAACATGCTGTGCCTGCTGATGAGAAAATTGATAACCATGTGGTTGTCCCATTTGTACACTTGGGAATGCTTGTGCTTGGGAGCCTAGTTGTTGTGGCATTATTTGTTGTACTGCTGGTTGAGAAACATGCGGCCCTGGCTGATTGGGAGTTTGTCCCATTTGCAATGGCATCTGATGACCAGGTTGGTGGATCATTTGAGACCGAAGTTGTGGCATAAAGCATACCTGTTGCATGGCAGGACCAGCTGGTGATCCTTGTTGCTGCCCTGTTGAAACACCTTGTGATCCATGTGGTACCTGTTGTGTTACTTGTGGATGTTGTGACATGTGTGTCATTTGGCCTTGTTGAGCAAACGCCTGTTGGTTCTGTTGGCCTTGACTATCATATTGTTGCACAGTGCTAGCTCCTGGTATAGGAGCCAACTTAGGTGCAGAAGCTTCCGGAGGTGGACCAGGCGGCAGTGGAGGAGGTAAAGCTGATGGCTTCTCGTACTGAGTAACATTAGTTTCTGGATTCCAGAAGTACAATAACCCAGTACTACCATCAACTAAGCCCTTCCAAGGTTGGGGTAAATTTGGATCATCGGGTGCATAACGAGGTCCCAAGGAAGCCGTAGCTGCCTCAGGAGTTGTCATACTTGAGCTACCTAAGGCAATCCACGGAAAAGGTCATATATGAATTGACTAGATATAATGACAAGCAAAGGGTATTGTAGTACATACTAAACGTGAATATGCTAACAAGCATACTATCATCAAGTAAATCAGATAATAATTAAACAGATATTTCCCTATGAAAACAATCCAAAGTCCTAACCAGATTACTGTTCTCGAGCATAAAAGGCCAAATGACAGTTTATGCCTATTGAGTTGAAGTACAAACTTAGCTTAAGGAGACATTACTAGCATTCTGAGCCCCATTTCAGCTGTGAATAGTGAACATGAGTAGATAAACTGAAGGATTGGTCAATCAACTTAACAGACAATCCCCTCGTTTTGTTTGAAACAACTCAAAAAACAAAATAGCAAACGGTGCAAACTCATCATCATACACACCAAAACCAAAACGAAAAAAACAGATAAATTTTTTGTAAGAATTTCTGAGATTATAAGCCGTTCAAGCTAATCAGACCGTGCAAACTTGAATTGGAAGGACAACATGAAAGAGAGAGAAACAAAATAAACTAGATTTGCTGCTTTTAGATACTCAAAACCTAAAAACATATACAAAATGCACCACTTCAAGCCAAAAAAAATAAAAACTTTAATGGACCATCAGAACTAGGAAATTCAAACTAGTTCATGCATGTAGGAATCTTACTTCATCGCTCAACCGAAAAAAAAAACAGGCAGATAGTAGCTGAGGACAACAACGAAATTGATGAACGGAAATCAAACCTCAATTGAGTAACCTTCACGGAAGCTTTGTGTACGGCGAGCTCCAAGTGCCGAGTGCCGAGTGCCGAGTGCCGAGTGCCGAGTACCGACGGCCGACGGAAGAGGATTGTACGCTTAATTTGAAGTTTAGGGTTCAGGTCTTTCGAGAAGAAAATTGCCTGCTTGTTGGACTATATTCTTTCTTTAAATATGGACCTGTTGGGTTGGGTTGGGTTGGGTTGGGTGGGCTGATTTTCTTCTTCTAAACAATCACTTAAAAATATCTTTGCTAGAAAAATAAAATAAAAAATCAAACACTACTAATCCTTTTCCTTTCATAATTCAACTAGTCACTTTTACCATTCTTTTGTGTGATGAAAGAGGAAATTTACATTGAAAAATAAATAAATTGAATGCATAGTCATTCAAAGAACTTGTTTGGTCGTTTTTCTCATGCTCTTTTTTAACATATTTTGATTGTTGAAAGTATTTGATGGAGTATTCATAGCTAATAATTATTTGATTCATTGTCGGTTAACAGTTATTTGATTTATTCTAACAATAGTTGAATCTGTTAGTATTTACTTGATTTTAAATATTAAAATGTATTTCTTCTAAATTATTTATGGTCTGTCGGATGCTCTGTTTTAAAATTTCAATTTTTTATTGTCTGCAAAATTTAAAAAAGGATATAAAAATGTTTAGATAGAAGAATCTAGGTTGTCATCGTGTTATTGAAGTTTAACCGGTCTTTACACTGGTGATCTTTTAAAAACTTAGAACTCAAGATAAGTTATTGAAATTAAGGCGATAACTCAATGGACTGTGTCTTGTTTGTCATCAATGGATTGTGTCTTGTCTGTCAAACAAACGAGAAATTGATTGAATACATAGTCATTCGATAGAACTTGCATGGGTTGTCTTTCAAATGCTTTTTGTTAAACATATTTTGATTGTCGATAGTATTTTATATTCATAGTTGACAATCATTTGATTCATTGTCGGTTAACAGTTATCTAATTTGTTCTAACATAATAATTGAATCTGTTAGTATTTACTTGATTTTAAAAATTAAATATGTTTTTTTTCTAAATCATATATGATTTGTCAGATGCTCTGTTCTAAAATTTCAGACTTTTATTGTCTGTAGAATTTAGAAGGGGATATAGAAGATGTTTAGGTAGAATAATCTAGTTTGTTACAATATTGTTAAAGTTAAACCGATCTTTACACTACGGTTATTTTTTCATGAAAAACTTAGAACTCAAGATAAGTTGTTGAAATTAGGGATATAACTCTATGGACTATGTCTTGTCTGTCAAACAAACGAGAAAATAATTGAATGCATAGCCATTAGATAGAACTTTCTTGGGTGGTCTTTCTCATGCTCTTTTTAAAACATATTTTGATTGTCAATCGTATTTTATATTCATAGTTGATAATTATTCGATTCATTGTCGGTCAACAATTATCTGATTTGTTCTAACATAATAATTGAATTTGTTACTATTTACTTGATTTTAAAAATTAATGTATTTTTTCTAAACCATAAATGGTTTGTTAGATACTTTGTTCTAAAATTTCAAATTTTTATTGTCTGGAAAAATTTAAAAGGGGATGTAGAAATTGTTTAGGTAAAAGAATCTAGTTTGTTATAATGTTGTTTAAAGTTAAACCGGTCTTTACCCTATGGTTATTTTTTCATAAAAAACTTAGAACTCAAGATGCCTTGTCTGTCAAACAAATGTGAAATTGATTGAATGTATAGTCATTCGATAGAACTTGTTTGGATGGTATTTCTCATGTTCTTTTTAAAACATATTTTGATTGTCAATCGTATTTTATATTCATAATTGACAGTTATTTGATTCATTGTCGGTCAACAGTTATCAGATTTGTTCTAACATAATAATTGAATTTGTTAGTATTTACTTGATTTTAAAAATTAAATGTATTTCTTCTAAACCATATATGATTTGTTAGATGTTCTGTTCTAAAATTTCATCTTGCAGAATTTTAAAAGGGGACACATAAGATGTTTAGGTAGAAGAATCTAGTTTGTTACGATGTTGTTAAAGTTAAACAGGTTTTTACACTCTGGTTATTTTTTCATGAAAAACTTAAAAGTCAAGATAAGTTGTTGAAATTAGGGACATAACTAAATTAATTGTGTCTTGTCTGTCAAACAAACGAGAATATTGATTGAATGCATAGTCATTCGGTAGAACTTGTTTGGGTGATCTTTCTCATGCTCTTCTTTAAACATATTTTGATAGTCAACAGTATTTTATATTCATAGTTAACAATTATTTGATTCATTGTCTGTCAATAGTTATCTGATTTATGCTAACATAATAATTGAATTTGTTGGTATTTACTTGATTTTAAACATTAAATGTATTTCTTCTACGCCAATATGGTCTGTCAGATGCTCTGTTCTAAAATCGTAGATTTTTGTTGTTTGCAAAATTTGTAAATGGATATATAAAGTGTTTAGGTAGAAGAATATAATTTCTTCCAGTGTTTTTGAAGTTACATCGATCTTTACATTATGATTATTTTTCCATGAAAAATTCAGAACTCAAGATAACTTATTGAAATTAGGGATTTAACTCAATGAACTATGCCTTAGTTGTCAAACAAATGAGAAATTGATGATCGTCTTTTCTTCGTGTGTCCCTTCGCAAGAGATATTTGTCAAGAATTTCTCAATTGAATGTATGAACAACATGTAATTCATATATGAGATATGAAAATATACCAGCTCGAAGACTTTGAACTAAGGGTCCTATCAAGAAGATTGGACTTGGTGTAGTGATTTACATTTGTATTGAAAAAAACACTCAGATAATTTCGTAGTACTTGAATGTTGAATTACTATAATACCCCCAATTAAAAATACTTATTTTATTTTATTTATTAATTTTATTATATTGAAAGTAGATAAGTTTTCAAAATAAAGGATTGTGACTTTTTCAATGAGTTGTGCCTTTTCTGAAGGGTTGTGATTTATTTGAAGGGTTGTGACTTTTCTAAAGGGTTGTGCATTTTCTGATGAGTTGTGCCTTTTTTTAAAGGGTTGTGACTTTTCCAATAAGTAGTGACTTTTTCGAAAGGTTGTGACTTTTCGGTTAAGGCACAATTAACACATATTCATACTACTATTTGGTAGCTATAAATAGAGGGGTTTCCTCACACTTTTAAACTACAATTTCTTTAAGTTCTCTACTCTTCTTCTTCTTCTTAAAAAATCTCAAGTGTTATTTACAAAAATTGATTAAGTTCGAAATTCAACATAATTCGAGGTACCTCATACAAAAGAGTTGGTAAAAAAATTGTAGCAAATCATTCATCAATTCACACTCGTATTTTTTCTAACCATTTTCATGAGTTAACAGTGACGAAAATTTGTGGGAGAGACAATATTATTAAACAGATATGAAAAAAGTCATATGATCTGAGTAAGATATTCCTTTTTTGTTTTTTTTTTATTCTTTTCCCTCAAACGAAGGAGTTTCTTCCTAATTTTGCTAAAACAATGGGTATCAATGTAGTTCGTTGAATTATTAGTTTTGATTTTAAATTCACTATTTCAAAAATAGATTTTCACTTTTAATTATAATATGATAACATATCCATGATAATAATTATTTTTTAATAGATATGTATGTAAAAATTAACGGAGAAAGTAAAGTGTTGGTGGCAGGAGATTTAAATCAAATGGAACACTAGAGTGAATTTATCATGAACATATATTTTCGTCTTCCTTCTTCATTGGCTATGTATTGTTCCATATAATTTTTCTTTATATCACAAGATACACTCCTTACTAGCTATATAAAAATAGATAAGAAAATAGTGAATGATCATAAAATGATCTTAAATCAAATTAATGATTCTATAACTAATACTTTAAATTTAATTCATCTATTAATTTTTATTATTGAAAAATTTAAATATACAACTTCTATAAGATACTAGATACTTTCATTAGACAACAACTATATGATATCCATGCGGCAGAAAAAGGAGAAGACTACAATTTCACAAAGATAAGGTAGAAACTTAATGTAATAAAATATTTTTCACTATAGGTTATTCATAAATTAAAATTAAATTATTCTACTGAAGTATATATATATAACCATCATTCATGATAACAACCAAGTACACTTTTTTGATAAAATTACCTTTCTATGATAGCCTTACTCAAAGATTAATTGAGTAATAATATTTTGTTATAGATATGTTGCATATAAAGATAAAATATTGAAATACTTATGGTAATCCATATTAGTGTCATGCACCTACTAAATTTCAAGTATGAATATTTAAGACAAAATTTCTACTTAAATGGTGTACATTTTATATTCATAACCTCAAGAGGAAAGGCAATTGGTGACATTTTTTGAATGAATATTTTTTTTATATTTTGTTGGTTAGATTTGTTTACAAAATTGAGTGAAGTAAGAAATAATATTATTAAAGAAATGTCACTTTCTCACATATTTAAACTTTGAATGTATTTTGAAATGTTTTCATGATATCTGGTCATTTTGATCTCAAAATACAAGTAACTCTATGACAATATGTATTAATAATTAAAAAACACTTGTCCTAGGTTTGTTCAATTATAATTATTTACTAAAAAGCTTTAATTTAGTAATATTAATTCTGTTTTACAACATCATATACTACATATACGATACACATGTGCAATGCACGTGCCGTAAAATTAGTATATATACAAAAGCAAACCCTCAACCCGGTGATGTGGCGCTCTCCAAGGAAAGAATGAATATTTTTTCCTTTTCTTTTAAATCTTATATATATATATATATATATATATATATATATATATAAGATCCTAAACTCGGTGACATGGCACAATCACAAAATAGGAATTGCATTTTTTTAAAATCAAAGTTTTACCCTTTTTTCATTATTAAAATAATGAAAATATATATATTTTACTATGCCAAGATTTTTATTAAGGAGTGTCAAAATATAAAATAAAAAAGTAAATGTTGCTATCAAGAATAAAACACACAACCTAGCTCCAACTTGATCTCTATATATAATGTAATTTTTTCGATCCGCCCCTTCTTTCCGCCGCTTTACATTACACAGATAAAAAAATAAAAGAAAAACGGTTACAAATTCACCTATCTTGTCTCCACTGAATATTTAATCTCTCAACTTCATATCCTCTTTTTCCTTTCTTCATCGATCCTCTTTTAAAATCAATTAAACTAATTTGTCCTTTTTCTTGCTTCTAATGTGTTTACTTTGTTGTATTCACTTAAGTGTTTATATTCTTTTCTTATTTTCTTCTTCATCTTATGTATGCTAAGTTACTTTTGTTTTTCTTTTTTTATCCATTGATCTTTGTCAGGTTAATAGTAATAGTTATTAATAATGAAATATTTTGCTTCTTTTTTGGGAAAATACTATTTATGACAGCATTTAAAAGTTTTTTTTTAAAAATGAATTACATGCATGTGGATATATTGTTAAAGCTGTTAAATTTAGAATAATTACTTTTTTTGTAATCAATAATACTCCCTTAAGAGTGAACTTCTTGATTTCTTCATATTAAAGATAAACATTTGTCGATGATTACTTAGTACCATAATCATAATTGACGTATAAAAGATTTAACATAAACTCTTCTAAAGTATTCTCACATATTATAATTATTCTGATATTTCTAGTTTTGTGATTTTCCTGTAGCTAAGGAAATAAAGTTAATGAACTTTTTAAATTAAAATTTTATAGTACACTAATATTAAGTTTAAGATTGAATTTATTGGCTAGGCATTTCAGTCCATACTCATTATGTGAAAATAAAAAAAAACTATTTCGAAATGTTATTGTAGAAAAGACAAAGGATTGGAGTTCGAAAGTGTTTGGTAAGATATTTCAATCGGATTAGATAATTATACGTTGGTAATTTTTCTCAAATTTTGTGATATGTTTATCTTTTTAAGTATGGTAGTGTTTGGTTCGGCATAGCGGTATGTTGAATAATTCTTACTTCTAATCTGTGAATTGTGATATGTTTATCTATTCTAATATCTGATTAACAAGAAATTTTGTTTGTTTGATCATGGATTCAGAATATTTGGATGAAAATAAAACCTAATCGTTATTTGTAAGCTAATCTCTCAACTTGCACTTTTATACTTTCAACTTTTTCAATTGGTGGAGAGAAAAAAAAAACAAAAATCATGCAAAAATCAATTTCCCGGCTTAATACCGATGCAAATCATGATAATTGAACAGGGGAGGTTTACTACTATACGAAACCCCAAATTGTGCTTATGGCCTCTTTAATTTCTACCTCTTATGGTCATACCTGCATATTAAAGTGTATGACGATCTCATCTAAAGAAATAATAATTATTAGATAAAACACATTTTTATTTACTTAGCTACATCTTTAGACAAATTTACATGTTTTAAAGCAAGTTCAGAAGGGAAAATTAGGAGCCAGGATTTCAGCTCTACACGGATTAGTGGCATCTTTCGGCAAGGTATGTACTTTGTATTACTTATAGAATACTTTCTGAAAGACATTTGCATTTGAAGACGTTGATAAACATTTCGATGGGTTTATTCCAACAAAACTCTTGCAGAACACTATTTTGGGTGGAAATCTCAAAAAAAAGAAACATGAATTATAGATGTATATTACTCCCTCCGTTCAACAATATTTGTCCACTATTCTATTTTGGGATGTCCAATAATACTTATTCACTTTATAAAATCAAGGGATAATTTTACACTTAGTTCATAATTTACCCTTATCATTAATTATAGTCATTTGTCAATTACATTATTCAAAGACATTATATTTATTATATTCAAAGGATGATATAGTAAAATTAACATTTTATTTATAGTTTCTTAAGAAATGTGCAAAGTCAATAGTAGATAAATATTGTTGGATAGATGGAGTATATAAGATGAATGATTCTTAAGGATTCTACATATAACTAGGCATACACGTGCAACACACGTGCTGAGAAACTAGTACTACTAAAAGTGGGAACAAAAAAGCTGAAAGTTGAAATACCAAAATCGTATGTATGTATGTATATATATATATATATCATCATCATCATAAAAGTATTACCATTTGACCCTTCCACTAAATACAAATAGGGAAAAGACATAAATTTCTCCCTAACTTATACCGAAAAGTCACTTAAACGTTTAAACTATTATGATGACCTATTACACACCTGTACTATTCAAAAGTGAATTTAATACCACCCTGAGACGTGTAACACCACTCTCACAAGGTGTGGTGTAATACACTCGCCGCCGCATTTGCGCTACGTCAGCGCCATGTCAGAAATTATGATTTTTTATAAAAAATAAATTGTTTTTTTTATTAATTACTTTTCTTTTGTTAACAATATTTTACACTAATTAATCTCCAAATAATTATTAAAATTCTCTAATAATTATACCTTCTTCATCACAAAATCTCACCCACTCCATCTCTTATCTCATGGAAAAAATCATATCCGGCTACCTTATTCACTATTGATTCTTTGTTCTTCACCACCGCCATATCACCTTCAATTCTTCTTCTTCTTCTTTGCCATCCATCACTAAATATCACAATCACCATTTCTAATATAATTTTTTTCTTCTTCACCATCTTTAATTTCTACTCTTTTTTTTTCTAAAATTGTTACCTAGCGCCACCACACTCATAAAGTTGTCATCTTCACCAAATTCAAAAAATGATTAATCTTCTTCACCACTTTCAATTTCCTCTTCTTTTTTTCACCCATTACCTAGAACCACCATACCCATAAAGCTACAATTAGAACCAAACCTAAAAATTGATTAACAGCCAAAATTTCTTTAACAAAGTCAAAAAATAGAAAAGATAGAAACAATCAACCAAAATCACCTAAAAATAACTTAAGGATTTATATATTTAGGTTTATCCGAAATTCTTTTTAGATTAGTAAAAATGATCACAAAATACAATTATTCACTAACAAATCTATGAGAATTAACATAATTGCTAAACAAAAAGAAAAGTTGTGCTTTGAGATTGTGATGTATAAAGGATGAAGAAGATGAGATGTGAAAAAGAAGAATAGGTGTGAAGAAGAAGAGGTTTGAAGAAGAGGTGTGGGGGTAGGGGTGGGGTGGAGGAGGGTTGGGGGAGGGGGTTAAAAGCTGATTCTAATTATTATTTTTATTTTTATTTCTAACTGATGCGTTTAGTTTTTATTTTTATTTTATTTCTTTGCCAAGTCAGTTTTAAGGGGTAAATTAATTTACTTTTGAATAGTAAATATGTGTAATAGGCCATCATGATATTTTAAGCGTATAAGTGACTTTTCAATATAAGTTCAAGGTGGAATTTATGTCTTTTCTCATACAAATATTATAAAATAACTATTTATTTAATATTTTAAAAAACTAATATTATAAGTAATATTTATGGATAGAAATATAAATACTCATTAATTATAGCTCTCTTTAAAATTAAATTTACATCCCATTAAATAATAAACAAATGTATACATTCAATGAATTAATAATTGAGAAACGAAACTTTCACTATTTTAGAGAAGTTATACAAATTTCATTTATTGCTGCACCTTTTAGGCATTACATCTGTCGATTGGAATAACATCTCTTAGAAATTGATGGTCTTTTTATTATCTAATAAATGCAAGGTTGGATTATCATTTAACCCCTCTACTAAATTAAAATATTATAAATATTTAATTAATTAAATATTATATAATAATCATATCTTATTATATTAAAATGCTAAATATGGGAAAATGGTAAGTCAAAAGTTGAAAGAGGAAAATATCCATAGAAAGTTGCTACACATTTTCACCCTTTTAAAAATTAAATTAGTTACATTAAAAACTTTTTGTTATTATTTTCATTTCTCTCCTTTAACATACTTAAACACAATTTATATATATCAAAGTGATGTTGTCTTTAAAGAGAGCATTTTCTTTTTCCATCTTAAAATTAAATTGATATGTTTTTGAACAGTCACTAATACAATGAAGAGCCCAATGTAGGAATTAATAATAAATGTTTATATTGTACCATATGTTGCCTACCAAGAAATTTTGTATAAATGCGCATATTTTTTATTTCAAGATTAAAGTATATTTTTGTTCTTTCCTTATTGATTTATGTTGTTATTCTTTTTCAAATTGAACAAGTTCTCAAATTGAAATAAATAAAAAAAGACATTTTGACTAATCTTTTTCTCTTATTCATTTATTTATTATTTTACTTTTTTATTTGTTTTAAACATTCACCTTCATGACTCATATCTAATTATCTATTCAATTGCTATTTTTTAATATTCATAAATTTCATGCTTTTCATAATCATAACCTTCAAATATTTAATTTGAAACTTTAAGATATCTTTTGGTATTCCAACATTTTTATCTATATAAGTTCATTTTTTAATTTCATGAGACCCCTACCCAAGGTCATCCTTTTCATTCTATAATCAAAGCAATGAAGCGCTTATATCATTATTGTAATACTTGATTCATAATTTAGTTTGACTCAATGAAGAAGACTCTTCTATTTCGATTGGTTATGGAGGAAATTGTCGACAAGAATTCGAAAAATTATGTATTTTGTCCCTCTATATTGTTATGCTTAAAGTCTTAAAAATAATGTGTATGTTATATTTTTTTTTCTTCTATGATCACTTTATGTGTTTTCTTTATATTGGACTTCTTTGATTTAATTTTTTATCAATCTATTCATCAGTTTCAACTTTCAACTAACATTATTTTTGGCCTCCAGACGTTATGTGTAACTCATCACACATGTTCTAATAATATTATTACTTTAAAATATTTTTATACTAATTAATATTGAATACATGTACAAAGAACGTAGTTAAAATAATATTGGTGTACCCAAAATCTTCAAATCTTGGATTTGCATATATATATATATATATTACAAACACATTCTGGGTATGAAGGTAATCGAGGGAAAATGTTTTTCCAAGCAAAACAAAAAGAAACAACAAGAAAATAGAAGACTACCCCATAAAATGAAATTTAAAAGCTCCGCTCTGTTCAAATTATAAAGCTCTCCTGTACCCTCTTAAAAATAGTGAAACTTAGAGAAGTAATTGTTGAATGCCGAGTATGAACTATTGAGGGAAAAAGGTTTTCCCAAGCAAAAGAAAAAGAGAAAATAAAATAAAAAGATTCCCCAATAAAATGAAAAAAAAATTCATTCCATTCTAATTTGTATAGCACCCCAGCCACCCGTTTAGCTATGAAAATTGTGAAATTTGTAAAAAAATATTTTAAAGTGAAAAATGGTATTTGAAAATTGGACAAGTTGGAAATTCGGGAGAAGCAACACTCTTAGTCACTCTAATTCATTCTTGAAGACAAGTAGAGAAACTGATTTTTTACTTCACTTTTACTTGCTTTCTCAATTAAATGATTCTCTTTGAAGAGAAGTGGACTTCTACCAACTTTACTTACATTTTGCCTTAAGAAAATGACTATTATATCTAAATAATAATATACCTAATTTAGTGCATGTACCATCACTTAATTATATTCTTTCCTATTTTTCTTAGAGATGTATTAAACCATACATGTATCCTCGAGCTCCAAGTGACCAACAATAAGGAGATGGCATCCTTCCCATTCCAGCTTAGCATAATCGATAGAACAGGCTCCAGATGGTTTGCATTCCTCCTCCTGAATGTGAGCTACCCAGCCTTCCCGAAACCTAAGGTATGACTTCAAAATGTAAGAGGTATTTTAACCTGTATAGAACAACTGAGAATGAAAAATTAGAGGCCAATGCTCTTTACTTGAATGGTTTAGCTGAGACATGGTACCATTCATTAGTTTTGAGTAGGGGTGTGGTGACTTGGACCGATTTCAAAGAAGAGTTATGTGATAGATTTGATGCGGAACACTTAGATGATATAATGGAGGAATTTAAATGGCTCGAACAGACTGAATTTGTGGATATGTTTCTAGGCAAATTTGAAGATCTTAAGGCTTAAATGTTGGTGAGAAATCAACTTCTTATTGAGTCTCATTTTGTTTCCAGTTTTATGGGGGGTTTAAAAGAAAATATAAAGTTTGATGCAAAGATTTTTAAGTTCACATCTTTTAGATTTGCTATTGAGCAAGCTAGAATGCAAGAGAGGGCTATTGAAGCTACCCTGTAGAAGAACAAAAATACCTTCAAACCTATTGGAAATGCAGTTGTTGTTAAGAGCACTAGTATGCTAACAACTAGGCCTACTACTTACAAGTTGAACATTGACATTTATGAATACAGGAGGAACAATCACTTGTTTTTAGATAGACCTGGCCATCATGCAAGAGGAAACAACTGAACTGTCGAATAGGAGAACTTGAACCTAATCAGGTAGTAGAAGAGGCTAATGCAGAGGTTGAGGATATCACTCTGTATATAATCATTGAAGGTGATATAGAACAAGCGATACAAGAAGTTGTGTGTCTAAGTGCACTCTTAGGCAGCCATACGATGGTAAACACTATTTTGGTCAAGGGACCGTGAAAAATAGGAACCTGGCCATACTCATAGACTCTGGAAGCACATACAAATTCATTGATGAGGGTAATGTTAAAGAGACTGGTCAAAAAGTGAGTTATTGTCCTCTAATAAGAGTGACAGTTGCTGACAAAAACTATGTCATGTGCACTTCACATTGCCAAGAGTTTTCTTGGAAGATGAAGGACAGACCCCACTGAGGAATTGTGAATTATTCCTTTGGGAGGATGTGACGTACTTGGTAATGATTGAATTACCAACTCACAATCATTAATAAGAGAAGTATAAGCAAATATGGATTGTATTAAAAAATCTAAACTTATTAAACACTCTTTAGTAAAATATATTCTTAATAATAGATTTGAAATCACACTTTCTTTTGAGACATAATTAAGTTTTAGAAATCCACAAGAACACTTCCATTTTGGTATAACATAAAGAAAATAAAAGTTTGATGCTTCAATTAGTTCATAGTAAACACAGAGGCAATCCTGCTGTATCAAGCTCCCAGAAACCTCGCAAGCTGCCACCTCTCTCTTCTGTTAGGCGAAAAGCAGGAATTCGATGAGAAAACCTGAGATGCTCTGATACACATATTTTCACTGCTTTGTCAGCCTCTTCTTCTTCCACTCGAGCCTTATAGACATACTTGAAGCCTTTTACCCACTCTAAGAACTTCACATCTACATAATTATCGGAAACATCCACTATTTCAACAATCTCATATTCAAAATCTTTTAGATTATTACCTTTCATCAGCTGAGCACTCTAGTTTTTGTATACTGCCCAAACTTCACCTGTTTTGGGGAAGATCTTGTATACACCCTTCTTCAAAGGTTCTGCAACTACTACATGTGAAAAGTTGTTGGTTATAGTATATTTGTTTAGCTTACTATTTAAAAACTTAAACAATCCACAACCAATTGGCATTGTTTTATCATGCCATTGTATTGTACTTTTAGGGAGTGGACACGCATAAAACCATGCCACATGCAACACAAATTGAGGGAGAAGATCTATCTTTTTTATCAGCCCATAGTAACGGGGCAAGGCATCTTCATTGCTGTATATTGCCCAACATTGACCAATTTGAAATTTCTCTGGTGATCTCTCAACAGCAAATCTGTAAAACTCAAGTTCAGGAACCTGATTAGGTATTGGTGCAACCCAATTTTCAGCAGAATTTACAGAGTCCATGAAATTAGCTATCGTACTTTGGTCTATGGATGAAACAGAAACATCTACTTGGTAAATAGGTAAGGAGGTAGGGTCTAGTTCAAAGGATCCTTCAGGAACATCATCCCTTTCCATCCCTGTCATTTTCATAGAAGGAATTCGATGAGAGAATCTAAACATACCCTTTGCTGGAACTAGAAATGGGTCTCCTACCCTATGGAAAAGACACGTAAAGCCTTTTGTTTTATCCAAGTATGCAACATGCACACCAATAGATTCATTAAAGTTTGACAAGACCTCAACAAATTCATAGTTGAGATTTTTATTGCCCCAATCTTTTAGGAGGGCCCAAGTTTCTCCTTTCAATGGAAATATCTTTATTGTATCATTGCTGTTTCCATTTGTTGCACATACTAAATGTGAGAACATAAGATGATCTTCAATGTGGTCTAAGTTTCCTATTTTGAACCTACCATAAGAAGGTAGAAAGCCCTCATATAGCCATTTGGTTTCATTTAGCGGCTCTGGCTCTAACCATGTTATGCGCAATTTAAATTCCGGAGACAAAATCTCCCTGATGATGCCATAAAATCTAGGCATGCCATCCAAGGTATCATAAACAACCCATACTTGCCCAACCTTAAAGCAGGACTCGTCCTTGTCCTTGTCAAAATTGCTAAAATCTGGATCTGGATATTCAAATGATTTTGACTCAGTCATTGTACAAAGTCCTACACCAACACTTCTATTTGCAGTCTCAATTTCCATCTTTGTTTTCTGGAAGCTCTCTTCATAGGACAAACAATCTTTTAATGTCTTTCTCTCTCCATTAGGAGTTGCTGCATTAGACAAATGTTGCATCTCAGACACCTTAGTAGAAGATGGATATCCAACCCCCTTAAATCGCTTAGAAGAATCGTCATCATCACTTTAGATTATCACAGTAATTGATACGATGTCTACGTCGCGTAGATCTTAGTCAATTTTCCTCGTTGGGACACTGGAGAGATCAGATACTGCCTAATTTTCACTTGATTTTGTTGATGCCCTCTTTTTATTATTTCCCATCATTTCTTCAGCAACGCCTTTAGCCTTGATAGCCTTTTCTTTGTTGAAGTCCATCACTAGTCTAGACAATCTGTCAATTAATTTTTGATTTCTTTAGAAAAAAAAGACAGAGAGGATTGGAAGCAAAGGGAAAGTGAATAAATTTGCATATATAGGAAAATTGTCAAGATTATGGTAATAGATTATCTCTTGATGAGTAGGATCCTGGAGGATAAGTAATTTCTCTTAATTGCTTACAACATTTTATTTGATTTAACTTGATGAGTAGGAGTCACGAGGATAAATTCTAAACTTTATTTGATTTAAGTTGATGAGTAGTGATATACCGTGAGTTTACGGTATTTCTAATACATTTCACTTACAAGTTGTGTGTGTCTAGGGCCTTTTTATATTGGTTTTTATGTGTTTTATCATGTTTTGCAGGAAAGGTGTTCAGGCGCGGAAGTTTAGAGATAGCTGAAGGAAATGCAGAAAAAGGCATCCACGGAGGTCATCTATGGACCGTAGGTCCATTCACGGTCCGTAGATGATGACCGTAGATCAGCAGGAAGGTGTTGAGGACAAATCAGGGAAATCTGACCAAGTGTGAAACCACGGTGCCCATTGACGGTCCGTAGATTAATCTACGGACCGTACTGTTGATCCGTAGAGTAAGACTGCGAGGGTTCCAGTACCTGATTTTTGAAGATGCTAAGTATAGAGCTACGGAAGGGATTGACGGACCGTAGGTCGATCTACGGTCCGTGCTGCTGGTCCGTCGTTTGCTTCAGAGAAGCTGATGGTTGGATGCTGAAATATTTTCTAAGTCCCGAGTGACGGAAGGGACTTACGGACCGTAGATCCATCGACGGTCCGTAAGTCAGTCTCGTGGTTCGAAGACGCGTACCTGAACAGAACTTTCCTTAATTTATTTCCTTTTTTACTTAAGATTTGTTTTCTATAAATAGGGCATGTAAATCTCGTTTTTGGGGGTTAGACACTATTATTCTATTTTTGCTTTGTAACTTTGGAGATTAATTTGCAACCCTAGCAATTATTGATTTTCCAAGTTCGTTTTGAAGATTTTGGCTTTGCAATTCAAGTTAATTTTCTGGGTTTATTATTCTCTTTACGTAAGTTCATGATTTCTCCATCTACAATTATGAATTGTGTTCTTGCTAATATGAGTAACTAAATCCACAACTAGGGTTGTGGGAACCATGATCAATTAACAAAGTATGAATAGTAAATAAACAATTCTTGACTAGTATTTTGCATGCATTGATAATTCTTTCGTTTAGAAGTCTTTTTAACGGTGGCCAACGTTAGAACTCGCCTTGTTACTACTTGCCGGACCAAGGAGGTAATTAACAAGAAAAGAATTATCAACATAAATTTAGTGTGATACTATCTAATAGGCTAGTGTCGATTGGTGCGAAGTAATAACTAAGCCAAACATCGATTATGATGTCTAATATGAGGTAAACGTAAGGGTTAGTAAATTATACACACGTAGCCGGACCAAGGTGCGGGGTGAAATTCTCTAGATGCCGGACCAAGGATTTAAAGATACCTAACTTATCACTTTGCATGTAATACACTAGAAAAGGATTGCTATTACTAGGATTATTGCGTTATGAGATTATGGGGAAAACGTATACCCTAGTTATTTCTCTTATCTTGATAACAACCAAAGTTAAGTTTAATTATTGATTACAATATTAAGTATTACTATTTGTTTTACACAAGCACAACCCCTCTTTTTATTACCTGTTTTTGGAAATAATTTGACTAATCGAATATAATTGTTGGTTAAATGTAAATTCTGAACCATTTTCCTCGTGGGATCGATCCCAACCTACAAGTTGGGTTCTTTACTTGATAACAATATTGAACGTTAGTCAAATATTTCCTAATTTTTTGTTTTTTTTTTTGTTTTTGTCTCTCTCAGGTTCAGACTCTAGTGTATGCCAAGTACACGGAGCCAAGGCGAGCCACTTACTCCGTACGATCCAGAGTTGAGCAGAACTTTGCGGAGAATGAACAATCAAGGACTTCCAGTTCATCCTATCGGAGGAAATCTAGATGAAGCAGTTGAGTTACAGCAGCCAAGAGTAGTTGGTGGGGAAAATCGGGGTTTAGCTGAAAATCAATTGGGAGATGCAATGAGAGTGCATGGTCCACTAGGCCCACAACACCATGACAACTATTGGGGCAACGTCGACATAGCAGATTCCGATGGACCCATCGTCCTACCTCCTCTACATCCAGGGCACACATTTGTGGTGACTAGTAGTTTGATGCAGATGCTTACAACAAGAGGCTTATTTTCAGGATCGCCATCGGAGGATCCACATGCTCACTTAGCCAAGCTCAGGGTGGTTTGCAAAAGTTGTGTAGGCAGACTAGACTTGGATATGAACGTCATTGGGTTACGAGTGTTCCCTCTGTCACTGACAGGCGATGCTGCAGTATGGTTCACTGAGCTTCCTTATAACTCAATTTTCACATGGGACCAACTAGCAGAGGTGTTTAAAGCAAAGTACTATCTAGTGTCTAAGAAGCTCAATCACAAAGATAGGGTCAACAATTTTGTGGCATTACCTGGAGAGTCTGTAAGTAGCTCGTGGGACAGATTCACTGCTTTCGTAAGAAGTGTCCCAAACCACCGTATTGATGATGAGTCACTGAAGGAATATTTCTATCGAGGACAGGATGATAACAATAAAGCAGTACTTGACACTATTGCTGGAGGTTCATATGGTGATTGTACATATGCACAAATTGCTGAAAAATTGGAGAGGATCTCTCGCAATAATAAAGCGTGGAGCACTAGGAGGTCAGATACTGGGAGAAACATATTTGCCGTTCATAATGCAACTGTTAACTCTGCAGATGATATTCGTGAGGAGATGGCTCAGATGAGGACAGAGTTGGGGTTGGTATTGAAGCATGTGAGTGGAGGAGCAGAAAAGGTAAATGCTGTAAATTACTTAACTAGAACTCCACCACCAGTTGAGGAGTGTTACTATGAAGAGGACACTTATGCGGTGAATGATCAGATGGGGGGTTTCCGACCAAACGCCCAAGGATCCAACACGGAAAATTGGCGCCAAGGTCAAGGGAACCAAGGTCGGAACTATGGAAATTACAACCGAGAGGGTCACTATGTCCGAGATGGGAACTTCAATCGCGACAACAACTACAATAGGAACAACTATGGCAACAAAAACGATCGGGTTGGACCCTATGTTCCCCCTCAAAATCGGGAATCTGGTGCTAGGGAAGTTGGAGGTAATATGACGCGTATTGAAGATATGCTGTAGAAGATGATGAGAAGGTTTGATGCTACTGACGAGAATGTGAAGGAGATGAGAAACGACTTATCTGGTATTGGTCAAAAGGTTGATGCCCATGCAGTTTTAATAAAGCATCTAGAGCAGCAGATGACGCAGTTGTCTACTACAGTGAACCCGCGTCAACCTGGCACTCTTCCTAGCAACACCATCCAGAATCCAAAGAATGATGGGCATTGTATGGCAATTACCACTCGAGGAGGTAAGCAAACCATAGATCCACCTATGCCGTCTGTGGTAGAAGTTGAGAATAGAAAAGAAGATGATGTGGTGAAAGTGAGAGAGGAGTCAGAGGTTGTGACAGAACAAGAAGTGGAGGTACCTCAGAAAGTGGTTCCCATACCTAGACCTCCACCACCTTTTCCTCAAAGGTTAGTGAAGAAGACTGAAGATGGGAAATATCGCAGGTTTATCACTATGTTGAAGCAGCTTTCTATCAATGTCCCTTTGATAGAAGCCTTGGAGCAAATGCCTGGATATGCAAAATTCATGAAAGATATGGTGACAAAGAAAAGGTCTGTGAGTTTTGAAGATGATGATAGATTGCATCATTGTAGTGCTATTGCTACAAGATCTCTGGTGCAGAAGAAGGAAGACCCTGGTGCTTTCACGATCCCATGTACTATAGGGTTATTACACTTTGCTAAGGCATTGTGTGATCTTGGTGCTAGCATAAACCTCATGCCTTTATCTATTTACAAGAAGATGGGTTTAGGGGATCCAAAGCCCACTGCAATGCGGTTACTGATGGCTGATCGGACTGTGAAGAGGCCCATAGGTGTGCTCCATGATGTGCTGGTGAAAGTAGAGTCTTTCATCTTTCCGGCGGATTTTGTGATCCTTGACTGTGAGGTTGACTTTGAGGTTCCCATCATCCTTGGGAGACCATTTCTTGCCACAGGGCGTGCGTTGGTTGATATGGAAAAAGGGACAGATGAAGTTCAGACTGAACAATGAAGAAGCAACTTTCAATATCTGTAGATCCATGAAACAGAATGGTGAGCTACAAACAGTATCTGCTATAACTTACAGAGTGGAGAGTGGGTCAGAAGTGTAAATTGAAGAGCGATTAGGTGTTGAGGCACTAGCAGCAGTCATGATGAATTTTAGTAGTGATGGTATTGAAGAATATGATGAGTTGGTAGCCGCACTTGATAAGTGTGAATACCGGTCCAAACCAAAGAAGTATGAGCTAGACATGAAGAATCGCGAGCCCCCACCCACAAGACCATCTATTGTGGAGGCACCGAAATTGGAGCTTAAAGCTCTACCACCGCACTTGAGGTATGTATATTTAGGCGAAGAGAATACTTTGCCGGTCATCATTGCAGCAGATTTGAATGCAAGACAAGTAGAGTGTGTGGTGACTGTATTAAAGAAGTTCAAGCGAGCGATTGGGTGGACTATTGCAGATATTATTGGGATTCCCCCCGGTATCTGTTCTCACAAAATCCAACTCATGCCAGATCATAAGCCCAGTGTTGAGCACCAGAGAAGATTAAATCCACCTATGCAAGAGGTAGTCAAAAAGGAGATCATCAAGTGGCTGGATGCGGGAGTTATTTATCCCATCTCACATAGTAATTGGGTGTGTCCTGTGCAGTGTGTACCAAAAAAAGGTGGTATGACTGTGGTTCCAAATGAAAGAAATGAGCTTGTTCCGATGAGGCCTGTCACTGGATGGAGAGTTTGCATGGATTACCGGAAGTTGAATGCGTGGACTGAGAAAGACCACTTCCCTATGCTATTCATGGATCAGATGTTAGATAGACTTGCAGGCAAGGGTTGGTATTGTTTTCTTGATGGGTATTCGGGCTACAATCAAATTTCTATAGCTCCAGAAGACCAAGAGAAGACCACCTTCACTTGCCCATATGGGACTTTTGCGTTCAAACGAATGCCCATTCGGATTGTGCAATGCTCCAGCGACCTTCCAGAGATGTATGATGTCGATATTTTCTGATATGGTGGAGGACACTATTGAGGTGTTCATGGATGATTTTTCAGTGGTAGGTGATTCGTTTGATCACTGTCTAAAACATCTGGCCGAGGTGCTCAAAAGATATGAAGACTGCAACTTGGTGCTGAATTGGGAGAAATGTCATTTCATGGTAAAAGAAGGTATAGTGTTGGGTCATCGAATTTCAGAGAAAGATATTGAGGTTGATAGTGAAAGGCGAGCTCTACCGAGTTCACTAAATGGGGTTCAAACACTTGATGCCAAAATCAGAGAAAAGGCGAGCTAAAGGACTAGATGACGATCTGCCGACTCTGCTAAGCGAGTCTGATTAATGGCTCCGAGTGGGTTACGAAAGGAAATTTCGGTTAATTTTTGGTAGAGTATAAATAGCCTAAAGAGAGAGAAAGTGTGTCTATGTTCATGCTAACTTTTTCATATTCTGAAAAATACTTATTGAGTTTCTTTCTTTTAGAATTTTGAATTGAAACAATTTTGTAAATAACAATTGTGGGTTTAATTCAATGTGGGTATTGAAGATTATTGATGATCTCTAACTATTCTATTGATGGAGTCATGATCGATATACCTTCACTCACTTTTATAATGATTGGCTAAAACCACAATTCTAGGGGTATGATTATGTGGTTGGGTGTTGATTTAATTTAGTGGATATTTGGCTTTTCCTTTGTTTTATGGATTTTTCTCCACTGATTTGGGGTTTTTAACATGAGGTTGATTTAGGGTTTAAGGTGGAAAACTTAATCCTAGTCTAGATCTTCGATTAATGCTCAAAAGAGATCAATTGAAGTGGTTAAACAATTTGATTCTTAAAATTTAGTTTTGATTCTTGTGGTTTGCTAGAAAGAGAGATTATAGGTCATTTTTAGTTGCCAAATTTGCTTGAAAGAGAGATTTTTGAAGGTATTGGGTTTATTAGGAAGTCACATTGAAGAGACCAAAAGGGGATTCTATGATATGATGCAATGAGATTGAAAGAAGATTTGTGTCATTGAAGATTACACAACTTATCCATGGTTGTCTAGCATGATTGAGAAAGCATTCATACTCCTATTGGATATTAATACAAACCCATATACCCTTAATTAATTATTTTATCGTTGTTTGTAGTTAACTTGCAAAAATTGATTCCAAAACATCCTTATTAAATTTGGTGTAATCATCCATCCATTTGTTTTATTCCTACAATGAATTAGTTTCATTTTATCTTCCTCTGTTAATTCTTATCATCAATTCACTCGGGATACGACCTTGACTCTTAGTTGGATATTTTTATTGATAACAATCGCTTACTCTTTTGTTTGTTTTAGAGTAATTTGAGCATTATCAAATAATGGCACCATTGTAGGGCAGCGGTAGCTAAGACTTCAGTTTGTGAAATTAACTTGAGAACTTATTTAGCTGAGTGGAATACATTTCCTCTTGGTGTTGTTGTTGTGCCCGAATTTGCAGCTAGAAAAATGAGTGTAGATAGTGGCCACAATGCTAGTCGCAATGGGAAGAACCATGATATTGGTGATAGAGATTACACAAATCTCAATGTCATCGTGAGTTTTGGAGTTGGTTACCCCTACCCTAGGGAATGCTACCTTTATTGTAACCGAGAAAATGTAGTAGTTGTTCTATATGAGAGGGATGTTTGGTGGTCTTGCCCATAAAGACCCCCATGATAATCTCTGACAATTTGTGAATTTGTGTGGGCTCTTCACTATGAAGAGAATTACTCAATAGTTGATATGATTACGACTATTCCCTTTCTCCTTGATGGGTGAAGCAACAAAATGGTTGTCTGAATTACCAAAAGATTCTATCATTTCATAGCAGGAGCTCACCGAAGCTTTTCTTGAAAAGGTTTTCCCTCCCTCAAATATGGTGAAATTGAGAGATGTTATTCTAAACTTCAAGAGGATATACAGTGAGCCGCTTCATGAAACATAACTGTGTTTATAAAGGTTGACATTACAATGTCAAAATCATGGTATTACCGATAAGCTGTTGCAACAAGGTTTTTATCAGAGCCTTGATATTTTGAATAAAGGATTGACTGATCAACTTGTAAAAGGGGAAATAGTACGACAACCTTTTGATGAAGTTGAAAAGTCGCTTGATGAGTTGAAGAAAGTAAACCAAACTTGGTATACAATTTGTAACACCTCAGATTCGGAAAGGGTAAAAATTGCAGCTTGTTGAAGAATCTGGTGCCAGTCTGACGGAGTCACCCTTGGACCATGATCAGACTGATGGACCGTAGGTCTGGTCCATGGATGGCCAGTCAAGTTTTCAAAAAATGCCAAGTTCCAATACGTTTTCAATGGTTCACCAGGACAGTCCATCGTCCAATGCATGAGCCGTAGGTTAGGGTCCGTAAGTGAGTCTCAAACTTAGTCTAATTTAGTATCAAAATGTTGGGACCTACAGTCGTTGTCCACGGTCCGTCATTGGACCCAGGGCCGTAGGTGAGTGTCGCCGATGGGGGTCTTGATTTTGGTGTCTCTGATCTCAAACCACAGCTGACCAGGACGGTTTGTGGTCTAACCAATGGACCGTATGTTGAGCCGTTGGTAGGATCCGGCAGTTATTTTCCTAGGGGATTTTGGGTCTTTTCCTAATTATTTTAGCCTAATACTATGTCGTTTTACCCTTCACCTTAACCCATATATAAGTGTTTTAACCCCCAAATTTTCCCAATTGAAATCATTCTCTCAAATTCCTAAAAGAAGAACAAGTCATCCTCTCAAATAATTCTCTTTCTAGAAGTTGAAGAAGAAATCTAGGGTTGCAAGTCAAGTCTCCAAATCCACCATTGAAGTCATGATTTTGGCATTGAGGTATGATAGTTTTCATCCATGGAGCCCTTTCCTCCATGGAGTTCCTAAATTCTCCAATTTACAAAGCTAGAATTCCCCAATTGAGTTAAGGTTTTCTTCCATGTCTTGAGTTCTTTTCAATATTGATTTACTTAATTGAATTATGAAATTTTATGAATGAATTGATATAATCTCATGATTTTAAGATGAATCCCCATGAACCCATGTCTAACTCATGCAGTGGCGGAGCCACTTTAGAATTAGGGGGGTTCATCCGAACCCCATAATAATAACACGGGGAATCTAGAAAATTGTAAATTGCAACTACTTGATAAAAAAAATGAAAATCAAGACCTCAAGTAGAAAAAAGTAAGTAATAAACTAATAAAAAGACAGAAACATAAGCTAAATACAAGAAAAGATAAGAAGAGATGCGTCCGCCCCCTATATATTTGATACCTTCTCCTACAATGAAACTAATAACCCCTACCCCGTTAGTCATCCCATCAATTACTCGTCGATCTTCGGTGTAAAATTATAGGATTTATACATGGTTAAAATAATTTTTTAGGTATATATAGTAGATGTCGAACCCCCTTCGACTACTTCGTGTGTCTATTTTTTCAGATTATGAAACCCCTTATTGAAAATCCTTGCCCCGCCACTGAACTCATGTTTTCTAGATATTGATGATTAAAAGTGGGTTTTGAACTATGAAAGATGAATTATGGAATTATTCATGTTCTTATGAAATTGATGAGATATGATGTAGATTGCTTTGAGAGTAAAAACCTATATGTTGTTATTATGGTTAATTGTTGTGAAAGTTTTTTTCACATAAAGGGTTCCTAAGGTTGAAAGGCTTTCTCACCTAAAATGAACCAATGTTAAGGAGCTATTATAATGTTGAGGCAAGAGGCGATAACCCATGCTCTCTATTAAAAGACAAGAGGCGATTACCCATGTCACATGATGTAAGGACAAGAGGCGATTACCCATGTTCCTTTAAAAGATAAGATGAATATGATTAAGAACTATTCATGGAAGTTAAGCTTAGTACTGAGTGGACAAGTGGCGATTATCCATGTCCCATAAATTATGTGCCAACATAGGATTGTCTAGATATACATTAACTAGTGGATCCACATAAGCTAGAAGTTCATGGTCCTTACATTAGCAAGTGAGACGACCATTTTTGGTGTGAGAGACACCGAATTCCATGTTAATATCTCACATGGTCTTATATATCGATTAAGGCTACTTCCCACACAAGCAAGTTATGATGAACTAAGGTTACTTCAAGAAGTATCTCACATGTGTCTTAAAATAATGTGTATTTGCATTGACCATGTTTTATTATTCATTTTTTTAATTCTCTTGTCTCACATTTTAGCTTGGTCATAGCATCTCATGAAGATATCTCTTATTAAGCATGTTTTTAAATCTTATCATACTTGGTACATATTTTGTACTAACACATACTCTTGCCTACATTCCCCAAAATGTAGGGACCGACCTCACAGATTCACACTTACATGGCTAGGGATCTCATATAGAAGATTGAAGATTGGTGAGCCCTCAACACCCGAGGACCAAGTTGATTTCCATTTTTTCTTTACTTTTAGTTTTGGAACTTGATGTACCGGCTACGCCCCAATAAATTCTTAAGTACTAGATGGCTTTGAGACGATGTTTAGACTTCCGCTTTTCTCTATAAAATTTTGACATGTTGAAACTATTTTTTAAATCTCTTATGTTCTATTATTTTGTATGATGAATGCTAAGTGACTTGTATGGGTCCTTTCAGGGTCTTATACACCATGTTACGCCTAGGGGCTACCTTGGGTCGTGACACAATTGAAGACCCAATATTTCCTCTTCAAATGGGTATGACCAAGAAACATGAAGAGAACATGGCTAGGGAGGAGGCGCAAATCGATATGTTTTCAAATCATGTGCAAGTACATGAAATTACAAAAGCTAAGAAAAAAAAGGAAATATGTAAAGCACCCAAACCAAATAGTTGCTAGCCAAAATTCTTAATAAGATGGAAGGATCTGATGTGATGTTGCAAGAATGAGAAGTAACAGGCAAGTACAGTAACCCCTAATCCATAAAAAAATTGGAAACTTTAGGAGAGAATGCACCATCTTTCCACCATGGTGAGTTCAAGTTCGAAGGAAGTGGCAGCTCATCATATGATTGTTGATCCAGATATTGACACCCAAGTGTCGGCGGGGACAACTCGAAGTGGCAGGGTGTTGGAAAATAAACCACTTATTTACAAACAAAATAGTGAACTGGTGGCTGCCAAATATGAGCCACCCAAGAAAGAAGATGAATCAGTGATTAAGGAGGTTGATGATGATCGAACGGCAAGCAATGGTGGTGGTGACGTTAGGGCTCCTACAGTGAAAACTCCAATCAAAATAACTCATCCATTCCCACAAAGATTGAAACAGACACATCAAAGCCTTGTGGTGGTCTACTGCAAACACCATGGGGATCTCTCCAGGAGTTTGCACTCATAAAAGTCATAGAGAATTCTTCAATGCAAGAAGTTTTGAAGAAGGAGATCATAAAGTGGTTAGATATGGGTGTAATCGCCCTGATTGTGGATAGGCAATGGGTAAGCCCTATTCAATGTGGCCCTAAAATGGAGGTTTTATGGTAGTCCCAAATGAGAAGACTGAGCTTCTGGACACTACACTTGTGAAGGAATGAAGAGTGTGTATGGACTACACGAAGCTGATTCTATGGACAGAGAAAGATCCTTTTTTGATGCCCTTCATTGATCAAATGCTTCATCCTCTCACGGTAAAAGGGTGTTATTTCTTCTTATAAGGCTATTTGGGTTACAATTAGATCTGTATATCACAGGAAGACAAAGAAAAGACTAGTTTCCTGATGGGATATTTTCCTTACAGCGGATGCTCTTTGGGTTGTGCAATGTGCCGTACACTTTCCAAAGGTGTATGCTAGCTATTTTTTCTTATATGGTAGACGAATCCATGGACGTTTTTTTGGTTGATTTCTCTATGGTTGGGAACTCATTTGAAGAATTCTTGGACCATTTGGGGAAAGTCTTGAAACGATGTGTTGAATTAAATCTAGTCCTAACTTTCGAAAAGTGTCACTTCATAGTGAAAGAGGGGATATTCCTTTGACATAAGAACTTTTGGGAAGGGGATTGAGGTTGATCAAGCTAAAATCAATGTTATTGACATTATACCTCCCGCTATATCAGTGGAGGGGGGAAGGAGTTTCCTTGGCCATGCTGCATTCTACCGGCAATTCATAAAAGATTTATCCAAGGTGATTGTTCCCTTGTGCAGGTTGTTTGAAAAGGAGAATGTGTTTGATTTTGATGCAAGTTGTAAGAAGGCATTTGTGAGCTTGAAATAATAACTTATTTTAGCCCCCGTCATAATTGCACCTGATTGGAGTCTTCCATTTGAAATGATTTTTGATGCAAGTGGAGTGGTTCTTGGACAGCGTAAAAATAAATTATTTCACCCCATTAACTACACTAGCATGACATCAAATTGTGCTCTAAAAAATTACAAAGTGACAGAGCAAGAATTGCTCGCTCTTGTGTATGGCTTTGAGAAGTTTAGAGCATACTTGTTGAGTATAAAAGTTGTAGTGCACACTAATCATGCAGAGCTCAGAGCCTTAATGGAAAATAGGGAAGCTAAACCACAGTTTATTATCTGGGTTCTTCTCCTTCAAGAATTTTACTTCGAGATTAAAGATAGGATGCAACGTGAGAATCAAGTGGTTGATCACTTATCGAGGTCAGAGCTGGCCGCTGCCATTGCAGGAGAAGTTTATATTGAAAATACTTCCTCGATGAATTGTTAAAGTAGGTCTCCCACACTTCAATGCCATGGTATGATGATTATGAAATTTTTTGTTGTGTGTGGACTGGTGCCTAATAATTAAAGAGCCATGAGAAGAAGAAGTTTTTGTTTGAGGTCAAATGGTATATTTGGGATGAACCTTATCTTTTCAGGGAATACGCTGATCATATCAATAGGCGCTTCATTTTAAAGGTGGAAATAAATGATATACTAGAAGCGTACCATACATCACCCATAGGTGGGCACCATGGAGGGATCCACAACACCTCAAAAGTGTTGTAATGAGGTTATTATTAGCAAATGTTTAATCAAGATGCACATAGTTTTTGTAAGAGATGTGTGCAATGTCAAATGCAAGGGAGTATTTCAAGAAGATATGAGTTGCCTCTTTCACAAACTCTTGAGGTGGAACATTTCGATATGTGGGGGATTGACTCCATCGGTCCTTATGTGAGCTCCTTCGGAAAAATATATTTTCATAGAGGTTGATTTTTTCCCAAAATGGGTTAAAGCGCTGGATATACCCAACCTGAAGCACGAAGTGTCACTAGGTTCTTAAACAGGTACATTTTCACAAGGTTTTGTATACCAAGGGTAATTATAAGTGATGTGGTTTTCGATTTCAACAATCGTAAATTTTAAGCCCTTTTGTCTAAGTATGGGGTGAAGCACAAGGTTGCGGCACCATGTCACCGGCAAATAAGTGCACAAGTTGAGGTGTACAATATATAAATCAAGAACATATTGGCAAAAACAGTGAACATCAACCGCACTGATTGGTCTAGCAAGCTTAATGATGCACTTTTGGCTTGTCACACAACCTTCAAGTCTCCAATAGACATGTCTTCTTACCAAATTGTGTTTGGTGAAGCCTGTAACCTATCTATAAAATTGGAGCACAAAGCCTTATGGTATTAAAAAATGGTAAATTTAAATTGGGAAATTTCTTCGAAGAGTCATGTTACCCAACTATTCAAATGGAGGAGTTTCTCTTAAAAGTCTATGAGAGTTCTGCCCCGTACAAAAAAGGTGAAAAGATGGAATGATCCTACACCAGGAGTTTGGGTAGGTGATGAAGTGTTTCTATTCAACTCAAGGCTGAGACTCTTCCTAAGAAAATTCAAGTCAAAGTGGGCAGGACTATACAAGGTTACTGACTTTGTGGTACTGTAGGTACTGAGATCAATGTAAACGTCAAAATGTTGAAAGTTTATTTTTGGGAAGGGTGCGATGTGAAAGTTATTGAAATGGTGTAATTGAATGATGCTTGAGAGCATGTTAGTTGATTTCAATAATGTTTGTCACTTGTGCTAGAATTAGAGGATCATTAGGCGTGATGATGTACCATTCAGTGATTCTCTTTTCTATGTGGGTCAACCACTTCTGAGTTGGTCCTTGGGACGGTGCAAAGGGCTAAAGGTTCTATCAACTTTAGTTGTGTGTTGATATAATGGGTGATCCACCGTTCATTGTATGTGAGCCCGAATTAGCATGCCTTTTAGGGTTGAATTTCTAACAAAGTGCACCGTCATTTTGGGCGATCTATGGCACAATTCGGCGACTCGCCGATCACTATTAGAAATGATCATTATTTTCGTCAATCGAGATGAGTAATTTTATGGTTGCTACAGGCACAGTTGGCGGATTGAACCCATTGGACGATTCGCCGATCAGGTAGGCAGGCTGCAAAACAGCAGACCTAGTTGGAACCTTAATCTATTTACTTCTAATAGGGAGACACTC
Source organism: Solanum verrucosum (assembly GCF_900185275.1). NCBI lineage: Eukaryota > Viridiplantae > Streptophyta > Magnoliopsida > Solanales > Solanaceae > Solanum > Solanum verrucosum. The sequence continues at coordinate 1,911,011 of NW_026020470.1, forward strand.
AGCCTACCTCTTCATATTTTAACTTTTAGCATTTAGGACACTACGTTTATCTTTTTGGCAGGGTGAGTGGCACTTGTAGTTCTTAGCCCTTGTGTATTTGATTGATTTAATTCCTTTTTAATCTCACTATAAATTGGCCCCCAGCCCCCATAAATTTTTGGAATTATGAGATTGCTTGGCATCATTAATATTAGAGTATAATTTTTTTACAATATCTATGTCTTGGATAGTGCTCATGTTGAGAAATGTGTTTCGTGTTGGTGATTGCGAGAAGAAATACTTTTGAATGATATTTTTGATTAATGCGTTGACTAGATGTGTATTGATAGGAGCCTTGAAATGTACACGGCGTGACAGGTTCTTAATTGCTTATAGCTAAAATAAATGATCGTGTTTGAAGTGCCATGTGTGGTTAGCTCCTACTTGAAAGCATGTTTGTCGAGTCCTAGAATCTGTCGTTTTAGTCTAATGGTATATCCTTGGTGAATGCAAGAAATTATCTAGGGCATGAATTTTGAGAGGGAAGACAATCACTCATACCTTTGTGACTACCTTGTGAGGGTGTGCAACCATCTTGTCACCATTTGAGCCTAAACCATTTGTTATCGACCTTATTGAAAGCTCTTGGTCCAAATTTTCCCTAACTTCCCACCAATAAAATAACTAGTCCTGGAAACGTGCGTTGCACGTTTGTCCTGTAATTGACATTAAAAAAATTAATTTATATAAGTAAATATATCATAGTGGAGCGTACATAAATTAATCGCTAAGTACAAAGCTAAGTCCTTTTGTATGTAAGTTTGACATAAGAATATATCTCTTCACAAAATATAGCATGAAAATCTTGTGTCAGGTTTGATATTTTTAATGTTTCATCAAAAAGAAATCTTCTATTATATGAGAGGAATTAATATATTTTAATTACTAAACGTAAGTTTTAATAATAAAAAAGTTGATCTATAATTAATACTTTTCCACATAATAAAATTAAAAGCCTAGATATTAAACTCATTATTGACCAATAAAAAGCTTTTTGTAATTAATAAAAACAAACTCATTATTGCAAGTCATCTATGATACAAACTTCTATTTTGTATATTTATGGTTTGCAAGTTTTCAACAAGATTGTTGAATTTTCTTATAGATGAATATTATCATTCGTTACTTAAAAAAAAGAAAAGAGAATATTATTACTCAATTCATCAAAGTATTGTGTTAACAAAAATGTCCGGTAACATTTGTATCTTTTAAACAAACCTTATGCAATTTAAGGGCAAATAATACCCGAAAAGAATTTTAAAAAATCACTTAAAGGAAGTTGAAAAAATTAAAAGACACATGACATCAAAATATACAAGCAGAAGAAGAATGACAAATTTGATTTCATATTTACTATCCCAAAAGCTCACGATGATAACTAAATTTAAAGTCTATAATTATACCGAGTTGATGAAAATCGGAAACATATGAATTATAAAGGATAAAAATTTAGTAACAGAAAAAAGAAAGCAAGTTTGAGGAGTTGAGGGTATATATTATAAAGAAAGTTCCACATTCTTATGAATAAATAACAAATCGTAACTTTCTTATCCTAGGCGTCAAACATATTAACATAAAGACGGTATTCAATCTACTTTTCTTTGTTCTGCTGCTTTTGTTTCTTCTCCTGATTAGTAGCTTCCAACATTTTTTTTGTTATCCCTCATTTGCAGCTTCCAACTCTCTTTTCTTTTCATGGTGAATTGTGCGATTTCCTTCATCCAATCTCATTTGATTAGCATCCATCTTAATAAGTTGGTTGATGAGTCCACAAATTGGACTCATTTAGGGCTATATTTTGATAGAATTAGTGTCCTCAAATGCATATTTTGTGTCAATATCTGATGAAAACCCTTATGTTTTAGGCATTTCGAGTCGGAGGGAAAGCATGGATACTACTTAGCAAAAAGGAACAAAGGCAGTTGAAAGAACGAAGAAATGAAAATCTGAGAATCGCCGAACCCATTTGGCGAGTCGCCAAAAGGTCTTATCCTTGCCTTTTGTTCCAGTGTGATGGGCCCTGAAAGGAAGGATCAAATCGGCGGTGAAAAAGAAGCAGTCGGCGTGTTGCCGAGCAGTTCCGCGAAGCAGTACTATGTCGCTCAATGATCTAAAACACGACAATGTTGAAGGATAAAGAAAGACGGCGATGAAACCTACCAAAGGGTGGATCACCGAGTTGATCGGTGATCTCTACTAACGGTGCCGAATGATCCACTGCAGCATATATTTTTGAAAACTATAAATACTCGTTGAGAGTTGTAGCTTAATATTAGATTTTTAATATAGAATTTTTAACATAGAATTTTGAGTTCTAAGTTTGGAGAGGGTTTTGAAGAACTTGAAGATTCAAAGGGTTTCAACTCCAAGATTTTGGACTTAGGTCTTATGGATTCTTCACTCTTTGCTTATTCTGAGACTTAAATATTCATACCCATTTGAATGCAAACTCATATTGGTATAAATTTCTATCTTTTTTACATGTCTAGCTAAAACCCCAATTCTTGGGGTGTGATTTTGTGAATATGGGTTAAATTATCTATTGGGTGTTACTTGTTGATGATTTATTTGTTGTTTAGATGTGATTTCGTTTAGTAGTTGTGGTGGAACTTAATGATATTGTAGCTGCAAATACGATTCCACCTTTGTGTTTTTGGCTTGCTCTAGAGAGAGGTCGTAAAACTAAGACTACTAAATTGATGGTCGGTGGGATTGAGTCGACATGAGGTTCACCTCGAGAGAGTGAACCCTAGTACTTCTCCCACACACTCAGCTCGAGAGAGTGAGTGGGCTAAGGCAGAAGTTGTTCTTCATGCGGCAACTCAGTGTTCGAGAGAAATCGAGTTGATTTGGGGTAAGTTACTCGAGAGAGAATTTACCCCCACTATAGTCTAGCCTAGTCACAAATATTTAACATATTTATTATCAAAAGCATGCACCCAATAGTTTAGTTTATCCCGTATTCCTATCACATCCCAAGAATCCCCTCTCCTTTATTAGTACTCCTTATATTTTCACTGAGTTTTGTTTACTTGTGACAAACCCCCATTGTTAATTGATACTCTTCTGTCACCCCTTATATTTAACATGTTCTTATTCGATAATGTTTTTAGCTATGACTAATTAGAACTTAATTTTATTTTTCTATTAATTCTCAAAACCACTCCCTTAGGACTCGACCGCAACCCTTGGTTGGTTTACTTTATTATTGTACTATCGTAGACACTTGCATTGGAAGTTGTGTCTTGATTATGCAAACATCAAAATGGTGCCGCTGCTGGGGAGTGGTGTTATTTGAGAAATCTTAGATTAGTAGAATTTTTGTTCTTCTTAGTTGTAGTTTTACTAACTTTATTTTTAGTTTTGTTTTGATGATTTGTGCTTCAAAAGCAGAGGAGGTGAATATATCAATCAACACCTGTGATTTAATGGAGTTTCCTCCTTTAGAGATAATGATGATTCGAGATCGTATCCTAGCTTTCCAGCAATTGGAGGGTGAAAGGGTCCACAAGGCATGGGCAAGGTTTAAAGAATTGATCACTCAATGCCCAATACATGACATTCCCAACATAATCCTCCTTGACTGCTTCTACAGAGGTCTTGGCCCCGAAAACAAGAGGTTGGTCGACCAACTCATTCTGGGTAGTATTGCAAAATAGCCATATGCGAGGGCAATCCAACTACTCGACAACATGGCTAAAATGAACCAAAAAGTAGAAAAGGACTTCATGTTGGCCGCACTGATGACTCAGATGGATGAGTTGGCCAAAAAGATGGTGAAGATCGAAGTTCAATGCAAGAGGAAAGATAAATATTTCCCTTCTCATGAGCGAAGAAGTCCTAAAAACAATGAGGTTAAACGCATTGAAAGAATGCTCTCAACCATTCTCCACAAGGTGACTGAGCAAGATAGAGAGCTGGATGAATTGAAAGAAAACATTGAAGGGATGAAGTTAATGATTTGGTCTCATTCCAGAGCGTTCCAGCTGCTCGAAAACCTTATCACTAGGGGTTGCCTAGTGATAATATGGCTAACCCCAATAATGAGGCTTGAATGGTGACTTACGTCGTACCACGACGTTAACTAAGGCGCTATTTGGTAGGCAACCCAAAACCCTTTAAATGCTTTAGTTTGCTTTTATAAATAATGGTGTGTTGGTTGTGCATGTTTAAATGCAAAAAGTGTTTGGAAAGTGCAAAGTAGCAAGTAAAATGGTCAGTCGGCATATCGCCGAAGAGTCGGCGTATCGCCGAAGAGTCGGCGTGCTCGACTTGACCCGGTGTTTGGCTCAACACAAGTTTAATTCAAAGCCTGTAAAACTTGGCGAGCTTAGGAAGTAGTTTGGCGTGCCACCGACTAGGTTGGCGACCATGATTCAGTCTATCGTTTGGACCCTCAATTTGGCTGAAGGTCCTGTAAAACTCGGCGAGCCAAGCGACCACTTAGTGTGTCACCAAGTGGATCGGCGAGTGCGACTAACGTCGCCAAATGGATGCGAACTGGACGGTTTATAATGGCCAAAGGTCTCAAAATTTGAACTTCTTTACTTTCCCTCGCTTTTAAACTTCAGAAACTCACACCAAGGTAGTATTTTCAATATTCTTGCTTTTCATTAGTATTTTAGTTGTTGATTGGTGCTCGGAACTAGGATTTCTTTGCCGCCTAGCATTTCAATCCTATTTCAATCGGTATATAAGGTTTGTTTCCGAATCCTGGGTCTAATTTCAAAAATTTTGTACTCATTTGCAATGATCATAATGTATTGTCATGTGTTGGGCCTCTCTGATAAGCTTAGATTGTTTACATGCATGATTTAATTTGATAATATTGCCCGAGTAGTTGTGACGGTTGAATTCCCATAATTGTATACCTTAAAAGGGATTAAAATTCAAAAGGTTGTGCTTGGTTGCAATGGGTCCTACCTTAATTGTACTGGTGCATGCTTTGATTTTGTTTTCGAGGGTTACAGGGTTGCAGTCGAGAAGTTTATTTGAAAATAGGCACGTTGACCAGTTTGGCAAGTTGGGTCGAGCTCGCCGAACCACTCGGCGTTTCGCCTAATGTCCCCATGTCGCCCTTAAATTTTATGCTCTATGTGTTGATGGGTTTTGTAACTTTCGACGAGAAGTTAAAGGTCGCCAATGACCCTCGACGACTCGCCGAAAGTCTCTTTTTTTATCCTTGTCAACTCCCCTGGATCTTTGTGCACTGTAGCTTTCAGTGGACTAACCCTAGATCACCGAATTATAGCGGCGACTTGCCGAAAGAGTCTGTGAAGCTTACCAGCAACTGATCTCTCGTGCTTTTGTCAAATGTTTCTCTAACTTCTCTTCGAGATTTTGCAGACATGACTAAATCTAAAGCTGTCGAAAGAATAACGCCAACTCAAGAGAAGCCCAAAGGGATTGCGATAAAGGATGCTGCAGTTACGTCGAAAGGAAAAGCTTTGAAACTACCCACAACTACTGGGAAATGCAAGGGCAAGAAACCCACTTCTGCCAGAAAAACCATTACCCTGGACCCTAATATTCCTTCATCGGATAGGGGATTGTGCAGAGTGGTGCATGTCTTTCTGGGAGACTCACACTCAACAGACCGTGGTGAATCTGGCACTGTTGTTCCCCCTGCGGTGACCCCGGGCACTGATGCCCACGATCAATATGAGGCATCGGGCAATAATGCCTAGACAGACGAAGCGACTGTGTAGATAGGATCCCCTCTTTACCTCCCTCTCTGTCTTTCTTTATTTTAAATTCTGGATATAATGTTATTTGCATTTGAGGACGAATTGCTTTTATTTGTGGTGAGGTGAGGCCCACCTTTGTGTGCTATTCGTGAATTGTATTTCGTTTATGTATTTGGGTTGTAAGCTATAATTGTGTTAAATACTGCTTTCGTGGAAGGTTTGAGCTTGTGGCTTCGTGTTTGACATTGCAAAATGATTTTGACCATTCCGAAAAATTTCTGCCACCCCTTTTGTGTTGAATGTGGCTGTTCCTTCAAAAATTTGAGTATCGATTCCCATCAATATGCTACGAGCTTTCGGAATAGAATGGGATCTTCGTAAAGTTATCAGTTCCTAGATTCATGGAGATTGTGTTGGTATATTCTTCTAATTATTATTTATTATTTAATTATTATTTAATAATAGTATTAGGATTCGAATCCAGTGGAGGGGTTTTTCTTTGTTGAATACAGAAAAGGAACACTACCTTTTTTTTGTTGTGCTTCGAATTGAGAGAGATATTAAGACAGATCAAGAATTCTCACCATTTCTTAGATTCATGGACCCAATTCAATTCAGTGGGATCCTTTTGATCAATTACCCTTCGTGCTTTGTCAGCATACATAGATATATGTTCACCTAAAGCATATACTTCTGTTTTTTTCTTCTTTAGCATAAGGTCGTGTTAGTTCACAATTAAATTAATTAAAATTTTTTAAAAAGACCTAAAGTTAGGGATTTATCAATAGGTAATGTTGCACCAATGCCCAACCAAAGGGCGACTGCAATAAAAAAGATAGATCTTATAATCGAACAAACATGAATGTGCGGCTACAATGAGGCCAAATGAAGTTGCTTAGACAATATGTGAACTCTTTGCATCTCATTGTGACTCGCCAATGATCAAATCGAGTCTCTTGTGATGACCGTTGCACACTAGCAAAAGTGTGGAGTCTTGTTTGACTTATAGTGTCAATGACTAGTGTGATGAGCTTACCTGTGAACTATGCATGATGGATCCTAGAATTTGCCATGATGGTCCGGTCAACTAAGTGATGCTATCTCTTGATATGATCTTAGGCAACTTCTAAGAGTGTGAGCCAATTTGATATATACCTCTTTTGTGGCCTACCTTGTGAGTGTGTGAACCGCTTTTAAATACCCCTTGAGCCTTACCTTTATTTGGAAGAAACTTGATGAAACTAGACCTCTCTTAATCCACTACCTATAATCCTCTTGATTTGTGGTTGATTGAATAGCCAAGTAAGGCCAAAAGCTAAGTTGGGGCTGTGGTGAAAAGAAAAGGGAAAGTCAAGAAGTGTAAGGAAAGTCTCCTTTAACCCATGGTGTTGAGAAGAATGAAACCCTTCCATATAAAGAAAAAAAATAGAAAACGAGAAGGAAAGAATGAAAAAGAAAGTTGTGGAATAAAGTACAAAAGAAATGGGGTTTCCAAACAATCCATGGAGAGTGAATAATAAGATGACTTATGAGCACTAAAGAGAATGATGAAGGAAAAGGAAAGGAAGTGTTGTGAACACCACATTTCATGACGATGAAAGTCACTGAGCCTAAAATGATCATACCTTTGCGCTCATCCCCATTACAGACCTTGAAAGACCTTTGTGATGTTGAGTGAGCTGAAGTAAGTGTTGATTGGAAAATATGGGTAAACCTATGGGTGAAATTATGCATTGTGTTCTTATTTGTGAGTGTGAGCATTGCATCTGATTCCGAATCTTTAAACTGTGAACCATTGTGTGATTATGAAATCATTCTTTGTGTGAGGGCATTTGAACACTATAGTTGAGCTTGAACTTGCATTTGAAGCAAGTATTGTGAGTTCGAGATTCTTTAATAATGGTATGTCACAACTTGAAACTTTGAGTGCACATTTGATCATTGCATGAGTAAGTTAAGTCTTGTTGTGTACATTTTTGATTGATTCTTGTATAGCACTGTTTGAGACACCCTTACTGAACAGCCGAACTCGAGTTTGGTTGAGGACAAGCAAAAATTTAAGTTGGGGGTGTTGATGAGTCCACAAATTAGACTCATTTAGGGCTATATTTTGATAGAATTAGTGTCCTCAAATGCAGATTTTGTCTCAATATCTGATGAAAACCCTTAAGTTTTAGGTATTTGGAGTTGGAGGGAAAGCATGGACACTACTTAGCAAAATAGAACAACGGCAGCTGAAAGAACGAAGAAATGAAGATATGAGAATCACCGAACCCATTCGTCAAGTCGCCAAAAGGTCTTATCCTCGCTTTTTGTTCTAATGTGCTTAGCCCTGAAAGAAAGGATCAGTCGGCGTGTCACCGAACAGTTCCGCGAAGCAGTACTATGTCTCCAAATTATCCAAAATACGACAATTTTGAAGGATAGAGAAAGACGACGATGAAACCTACCAAACGGTGGATCGCTGAGTAGATCTGTAATCTTGACAAACGGCGCCGAATGATCCGCTGCAACACATATTTTTGAAAACTATAAATACTCGTTGAGAGTTGTAGCTTAATATCAGATTTTTAATATAGAATTTTTAACATAGAATTTTGAGTTCTAAGTTTGGAGAGGGTTTTGAAGAACTTTTAGATTCAAAGAATTTCAACTCCGTGATTTTGGACTTGGGTCTTGTGGATTCTTCACTCTTTTCTTGTTTTGAGACTTGAATCTTCATACCCATTTAAATGCAAACTCATATTGGTATAAATTTTTATTTATTTTACATGTCTAGCTAAAACACCAATTCTTGGGTTGTGATTTTATGAATATGGGTTACATTTATCTGTGGGTCTTGCTTGTTGATGATATATTTGTTGTTTAGATATGATTTCGTTTAGTAGTTGTGGTGGACCTTAATGAAATTATAGTTGCAAATACGATTTCCCCTATGTGTTTTCGGCTTGCTCGAGAGAAAGGTCGTTAAACTAAGACTACTAAATTAATGGCCAGTGGGATTGGGTCGACATGAGGTTCAGCTCAAGAGAGTGAACCCTAGTCCTTCTCCCACACTTTCAACTCAAGAGAGTGAGTGGGCTAAGGCAGAGGTTGTTTTTCATGCGGCAACTCTGTGTTCGAGAGAAACCGAGTTGATTCGAGGTAAGTTGCTCGAGAGAGAATTTACCCCACTATAGTCTAGCCTAGTCACAAATATTCAACAGATTTATTATCAAAAGCATGTACCCAATAGTTTATTTTATCCCGTATTCCTATCACATCCCGAAAATTCCCTCTACTTGATTAGTACTCCTTATATTTTCGTTGATTTTTGTTTACTTGTCACAAACCCCCATTGTTAATTGACACTCTTGTGTCACCCCTTAGTTTTAATATGTTCTTATTCGATAATGTTTTTAGCTATGACTAATATGACACCCTGGAAATTCTATGACTTAAGTTAGAGCCTCACCTTATGAATAATGACTTAAAAATAGTCAAAATGATGTTTATAAACCTAAACTAAAGTAATTGACTTGGTTTGGAAGAGTAAAAGTCTAAACGTCAAGAAATGACCACGACGTCCAGAAACTAGAGAAGAATGTGTTCTAGTGTGTCCTTAGGTTTTGGGCAGGTTTGGGAGTGTCGTATGATGGTATAATCTTGTAAAACGGTTGAAATTAGGTAAGTTATGTTCATAGGGTCAAAATGTCTGGGTACAACCCCCCCCCCCCCCCCAAGGACTCCCTTACGGGTCCTTGAGGAGGACCCAAACATGGACCCAAAAGCTGTCAAAACTGCAGCAAACGACGAGACCAAGACTCACAGCCCGTAGACTGGTCGACGGACCGTAAGTCATGGCCATGAGCGCATACTTAGTCGTGGGATACTTGACCCCCCCAAAAGCGATCCTCTGTACCAAACAACGGATGACCACCACGGTCCGTAACTCCACCTATGGTCCGTAGGTGGAGGGTCGTAAGTCTTGGCAGTTTTAAGTTTTTAGTTTTTAGTTTAGGGGTATTAGTTTTAGTTAGTTATTTGATTAAGGTTTAAGATGGGTGGTTAGTTAACTAATTACCATTCTAAACCTAACTATAAGACCCTAACCCTAAGACTTTAACTCATACAACTAAACTCACAAGTCAAACTCATTCTTTCTCAAAACTCTCTCAACTAAGAACCCCATTGAAGAAGCAGACCAAGGTTCATATAGGGAAGCAAGGTTTTGATTTTTCCCCATCAGTTCTCAAGTAATTAACTAAGGTATGTTTGCTTATCACTCTTGGGATTCCTTTCCCCAAGAGGCCCCTTCAAGATGAATTTCAAAATCTCCAATTTCTAGGATTTCAATCCAAAAACGTGGGTATTCTTTCTAAAGTGAAATTGATGTTATAAACTGACTTTGATTGATGTTATATGAATAATTATGAATGAATTTATGTTGTATTTGTGGTTTCTTGAAGAATTCCCCATGAGACCCATGTTTGTCCTTCTTTTCCTAATTCTAACCCTAGTTTGTGTTGGATATTGATTGAAGGCTATGAATTGAAGGTGATGTTATATAATTCATGCTTGTATGAAGACTCTACCCTAAGTTATGTATAATTTCTATGAAATTAGGGTTGAATCTTTGAATGAAGCCTTGAAGGCTATGAATGGAATATGTCAATTGATTATATTGATGTTGATGATGTTATTACTTCATGAATTACTTTGTATCATGTATTGGTTATGAACTGAATAGTGATTGAAGTATGAATGTCCTAGGAAGGGCAAGAAGGTATAAAGGTTGGTTCTTCTTTGAACTCAAGTATGGAAGGTGAATTACTTAGATTGTAATGATGCTATACCTAATGTGTTGTTGTTGTGTTGATGACCTAGTTTCCTCATCCTTAACCCTCTACACTTGAATTAGCTATGAAATATGTATGTATGTTATGGTATGATTGCTATATGATTGAAAGGTAGTTCTCATGATAATAGTGTAATGTGAAGTGAAAGGGTTACTCACTTACTAAGTGTTTCTAAAGTGAAAGGATTGTTACTCACTTATGAAAACATATGAGCTATTATGGTAAGATGTTTTCATAAAAGTCTAGTAAAGGCTAATGTGAACTTATGTGATGATTAAAGATGATTACAAAAGGGAATTAGAGCTTAGCACCGAAAGGACATGTAAATGAGATGGGGGTCTCACGTTTAGTAAGTCCGGCTCCCCACATTGGTTTCCTCACGTTTAACAAGTCCGGATTAACCACGGTATGTGTTGCCTCATGAGATGGAAATCCCTACGTTTAGTAAGTTAGGATTTAGAGAAGCAATCTCCTTGACCCTTAACTATGTGCCCACATAGGACTCTAGCTTAGTGGATCCACTTAGATTGCTATGTACCAATGGTTACACCTTAGGCAAGTGTTAACCCTCTCTTTTCGGTGTGGGATTAGAACACCATATTTCATGTAGCTCTCATGGTCTATGTCGGTTATGGCAATATCTCCCTAATATAAAACTAAATGAAGGTATGAAAGGTGTGAACTCTTACTAGGGCTTTCTTAAGGGTTTCTTCATTGTCTAAGGGAGGGTATGGGACTTCTCTTGCACATTGCATTTGTGGGATCCTAAGAGATGGTTGTAGTATCGTTCACTTATGATTATGATGATTATGACTTATGTATGTTGAAGCTATGTTATGTATGATCATTATGAATATGGTAAGTTATGATGAAGTGTGATCTTATGTATGTATGCATGAAGTAGGTTGCTTAATGTGATACTTTGCTTTGAATAGGGTTATGGGATTCTATTCCTTGCATTGCACTAGTATTACTTGGGTGGTTTACATGTTGGGATGATATTATGTTGGTTTGGACTATGATACTTAGTTTGTGTGCATATTGGATTTACTTGGCAAAAAGCATGTTTTGATTAAAATGTTCTTTTATGCATGTTTCAATTGTTTTTATGCATAGTAGCCATACTTAGTACGTGTGTTGTACTAACCCATTTTGTCTCATTTTTCCCCAAACATTTAGGTTCAGGCCGTTGAGGATTCAAGCTTACTTCTCAAGACACTTGGAGTTGCTTCCCCAAGTTGGTGAGTCCTCAAGTCCGAGGATATGACCCTACGATCCAACTTCTATGTTTAGTTCTTTGCTTATGTTGAAAGACAATGTTATACTTTCCTATTTCTAGACTTCCTATTGATGTAAGGGCTATGTCCCACTTTCGTTACTTCTATGTCTAGATGGTACATTGTGACGAAGTTAGATTCTATTTTCATATATGAAGTGAAGTTGAACTTCCAAAGTAAAAGTTTTAAATTTTCCGTGTTTTATTCGATGATGCATGCTATGATGAATGCTAAGGGTTTGTTTAAGACCTCTTAGAGGTCGAATACGCCGGTAACGATTAGGGGGTGCTCTCGGGTAGTTACAAACTTGGTATCAGAGCATAAGGTTGAGAATAATGTAGGATCCATGTCACAAGATACCACGTCGAGTAGAGTTTTGTTCATGGGTGTGAAGCGCGCCACACTTATGAATGGGAGGCTACGAGATGCTTAGGAACTTTCGCTCTTTTGTTACTCCATAGTCATTCCTAAGAGTCTTAACTCTATCTAGGT